>NC_134599.1:24558817-24868817 GCF_037038515.1 Microtus pennsylvanicus
AAAAAATATTTCCAAAGAAACCTGAGACTTGGAAATAAAAGGTTAAATAACTCAGGGTATTTAACAACTCTGAGACAAGTCTCCCTTTCTTCAATCTGATCCATTTTTATCTCACTGATAATCATATTGGTCAGTCTTGATCACAGACAGAATTATGATAAATAAACTTCTGTTCTTTAAATCTACATGCTAGACCTCAGTCGTGGCTTGTAGATTGCAGAGTCCCTGTGCCATTTGACTTTCACTTACTCCTTTCTATTCTTTTGCAGTCTCAGCCTGTGATGGAAGTTCTGACTTGACTGAATTTGATTAGTTCCATACGCTTTCACTGACAGCTCTTGGGAGTATTGTTTCAAATTCTCTTTAACCATTCACCCTGCCTCTAAAGCTCTTTTTATTTTAAATTAAACTCTAATTTTCTAGCTAAAACTTTGTGTCTTTTAACTTCCTTATGAATACAATTACACTTTATTTGTCAAAATCAGGAGCATTTGAGAAAAATAAACTTAAGCCTTATTTATTCAGTTACAGGGAACAAATGCAGGCTTTACATTGGCCCACTAAATGCTACCCCCAAAAGAATTAATGTTTGACAAATTCTTTTTTTTCTTGACACCGAAATAGAACTGTCAACAGTTCTTTAATGGAGATTTTTGTGACCAATGAATGACTGCTCCATATTACACTTAATATCAGGTAAGTATTGAGATTAGTGGACCTTGTTATGACAACTCATGTGTCCACAGCATTGCTCCCATTCACTTGTTGGTCTAGATGGATACATAATATTGTCCAGATGATAAAAACCAGGGATGTGCAAAATTAAGCAAAAACTCTTTAATTTTAGTTCTCCATTAATAAAAAACACAATAACTTAATAGTGCTTAAGATGGTGCCTTCTACTTCCCTGTCATATTCAAGCGTCCAGGACATGACTTCTCATTTTTAGGCATCCCACAGCTCACTAGCATGGTCACCAAAGAGATGGGAAAGGAAGGACATAGAGGTGTAAATAAATCTGTCAGTCAGTTCCATAGCTCCTTTGCTCTGGTGGAAAATACTCCTGTGGCAAAGGAGTTTTATAAAACAATGAAATGAAAAATTAAGAGTCTTTAGAGCCCCCATTGTCTCATGTAATTGTGTTTTTTCCCAATTTTTGTATTCTGTCTTACTACTTTAATAATAATAGAGTGAACTTATTCATATTGTGAACCTTAAAAATATTGCCAGTTCTTAAGTGTTGTGTTTGCTTGAGTGTTTCATTGATTGCAATAAACGATAGAATAAAGAGAAATATGCTAATAATTTGAGTCATTAAAATGTGTAGAGACAAAAGAATTTCAAAGAGTTCATCTGATATAAACTGTCTCCTCCCTTCTCCTAGAGCACATATCTCATAACTGCCAAGTAAAAATTGATGGAAGACTCAACTCAACTTTGAAAAATTAATAGTTCATGGCAAAATAGTCCTATTTTCAAAATAATTCAACATGTTACTACAAATTAAAGAGAAATAGTAAATCACATGCTCATTTTTTTCTGTCTTTCTGTTATTCTGTGTAGTCCTGACTGTAGACCAGACAAGCTTCACAAGGTCACAGAGATCCACCTGCCTTTGCCTCCTGAGTCCTGGGATTAAAGTTGTGACCACCACTGTCCATCTTGCGTTCTCATCTTTTAATACTAGTTAAGATTTATATCTTCAACATATATACCTCAATAACCTTCCATCATCTAGGTTAACTTTCAGGACCATTGCTTTATGTGTAGTTCTCAGCAATGTATAAGTCCAACCTATGTTACTTCTGTACATGTTAAGTGCAATGGGAAATAGTAGCGTTATACCTAAAGATAATGTAAAATTTTAAATGTGGAAATGTCCCCAGAATTTTCTCTATCATTTATAAAGCTTTGCTACTTGAGTAAAAAAAAAAAGTTGTAGTATTTCGTCAACTTAATTCTGTTTTGATGTGGTTCTTCTTTTATTTGTAAACCATTAAGCAACAAGTCTGAAGTTGTAGCTCAGTGGTAGAACACTTGTCTAGTGTGTTTGAGGCTTATGGTTTGATCCACATGAAGACAGGTAAAATTATGATAGTTTTTCCATAAAATCATTATTAATATAAATACCTTCACAAGTGGACCTCAAAGGTATATAAACAATGATTACTTCTCAGCAAAGGATACTTTTAGAACATAATCACTCATATCTTTTCAATATTTTTTATCCAAATTAAAGTTTTATAAATAAAAGCAATAAGAAGCATCTGACATTCAATATAGCAATAATTCCTTACATTTCTGTGCAAATGTAGAGTATAACAGTCAAATAAGTTAGATTGGTAATAATTTGTGAGCCTGGACTTTAAAAATACATCAATATCTCTATTGTTTTCACCTAAAATATAATTAATGGCCAAGGAGATATCTTAGTGATAAACTATTTTCTGGTATGTGTGACACATTGGATTTTACCCTATTACTTAAAATAAAAAGAAAATTACTTTGTTTTGCCTATATCTAAGAGTTTGGCATGTATCCAACAGCAGAGCTGAAATTCAAATAATGTTTAGTTTAGGGGCAAGCTGGGAAATTCAACCACTACTTAAAAATATTATATAATATTTTTATTAACTCTTAGAATTTCATACATACATACAATTTGTTTTGATTACATTTATTTTTCAAGCCTTTTTAGAGCTCCTTCTAGTTCCATCCCTAACACATCCAAATTCTATGTCATATTATGTATATATGTACATATATTTATGTATGATAGTATATGTGACATTATATGTACGTATATATGTATGTATTTCTCACATAATACATTTTGTGCTGCTTATACATTGATCGGTCCAAAGCTATCCACTGAGCATGACAAACTTGCCAGAGGCCATACCTATAGACTCTTCTGCCTGGCCAATGCTGGAATGTTAGCTGATTTGATTGGTGTAAGCAACTGCAGCTGTCGTGACTTCATGAATGCAGAGGTCCTGTCTTGTATGAAGACAGATTTCCTACTCTGTTGTCCTCCTCTGACCTCTGGCTCCTGGTCTTTTCACATCTTCATCTCATATGGTTCCTGATTCTTGAGGGGAAGGTATGATATAGATATCCCATTTATGGCTGGGTACTCACAGTCTTCTCTGTACTCTGCCCACATTCCAAGACATGTTTCCTCCTGTGTTAGTGGTCATTAAATCCAGCTGGAGAGCAGTGCGTTACCCCATAACATCCATGCAATGGCTATACTCATAGGCATATATTATTAGTTCAATCACTTCTGTAGTTTGCAGTGTTCACAGCTGGGTGAGACTATTAATGACTTCTTTCTGCTAACAGGTGACATGCCACCTGTCAACTCTATGAGAGCTAACCATCGAGGAGGCCACGTCTTGGCAGGAAGCATTAAGACCTGGAAACAAAAGTTCTGTTACTATAAAATCTTTCCTTTTGTGTCTTCTTCAGATGTTCCTAGCTCAGACACAACCACCATATTTTTGCTAAAAACAACAAACTACTGAGTAACCTTACTCAGTAAGTTATTGGGTATCCTTTATGGTGTCTCCATAGCTATCTCCTTTCAAGAATGGCATATAGTTGCTGTGTTAGCACTAGTGCCTTACCCTTTCAAGTAGTCAACGAAACATTAATAAGTGTAGTGGTGTTGGCCAACATTACATGCAGTGGGGTGATTGAAGCGAATTGTTGCAGAACTTGTAGGAGTGGTCAATCAATGATTGGTTCAACCTGAGGTCCATCCCATGAGAGGGAGCACACAGTTGACACTGCCAGTATGGCCAAGAATCAGAAGCTGGATCGCTCAGAGACCTACAAGATAATCAAACACAACTGGCCAAAAAGAAAAAAAGAAAAAAAATCAATACCCTGATTCCTAATGTATGTGGAGTTCTGAGAAACACATGGAAGATTGGGAGGAATAATTGTAGGAGCCACAGTTGTTGAGGACACCATAAGAAAACACAGAATCAACTAAACAGTGCTCGTAGGGGCTCACAGAAACCGAACCTGCAACCAGAGAGCTTGCATGAGACTGATCTATTTGGGGGACCTTTTCTTTCTACTGGGTTGCCCCATCCAGCCTTTATATGATGGTATGTGTTAATATGATTGCAACTTTTTATGCTGTGTTTGATTGAAATCCCTGGGGGACATGCAATTTTCTAAAGGTAAATGGAGGAAGAGTGGATCTGGGGAGTAAGGTGGAGTTGGTGGTAAAAGTAGAGGAAGGCGACACTGTAGTTGGAATGTAATAGAGGAGAAATGAATAAAAAAATGACAATGTCTTCAAGGCAGTGTCAAAAACTAAAGATAGAAGATTATAAATGTGATGAAAGTTTGGAATATAGTAAGGGCTTGATTAAATTTTTTAAACAGGTAAATAAAGAAATATGTAAATGAGGTGTAAAATAAACTTTAAGAAGATCAGCTGAAGGAATCAAATTCTTTCCATTTTATAGTCACGAACACACTCGGTTTGTAGAAATACATTTTCCTGCTCTGATTTTTGACACACTATGACAAAATGCATCATTCTTAAAGGATGACATGCTCTGAAGTAAATCCTATTAACTTTGAAAGATAAGTAGACAAACGTGAATCCCCTATGCTATTTCAGAAAAAAATATAATAAATAGCAATATGTTAAAACAATGTCATTTCTATATTAATAAAATGGCGTTCAAACGTACAAATATGAATGACTTTTCCTTTTATCTCCATTGATGGGAGTTTTTGGATGTTTAAAATTGTAAATTTAGACTACATCCTGGGTACTTAGTAAGTAGTCATATTTGGTAAATATGAAGAGGAGAGACATATGCACCAATAGGAATTTTTTGTGGATACACTTATTTACCACACTGGGTCTTGGTACAGAGCTTTTCATCTCAACAAGGAAGCAGTGATGCAGGGTCCTTATGGGAAAAACATTTTCTAGTTTTCAGCTTGAGAGGTAATGTATATTACCTGCATCCATTTGGTTCAAGGAAAGTCTTCTTGAATACATTATTACATCCTGGAGTAGGGCAATGCTGGAATCAGGTGACCATCTTTCTCGGGAGCAAAAGCTATGAATAAAGAAAGCTTGAGCTCTTAAAACAAACATATCCCCAATCACTCGAGAAAATACCAGCATCTTTTCAGATGGAATTTACAGCCACCTGAACACCTTTCATTGGCCTTACCGCTCAAAGCACCAGAAGATCATATTTCTTGCACCTATGGGTAAGTTTCCAACATGCAGCCATTAAGGAACAACCAAACACAAGCTATACCATGGATAGTCAAAAGTAAACAAAAATATTAAATCTTAAATTTCATCTTACTTATTATCTAAGAAGTAATTTATGATACCATGTAAAACTATCATTGATCTCAGAATTAATTAAGTATCCAGACAGCACTAATGGCTGAATTGTTTTGGGTTAGATCTTTGTTTTATTTTTTTGACTTACATGTTAAAGTTATATAGAGATGCTTAAAAAGAAAAAAAATGAAGAATTAGATGCATAAATTGCTATTACATTACCAAACCACACTGGGGAGAAAAAAATGAAACAGGAAAAATTAATGTGAGAATAATATGTTGAAATTTTAGTATAGTGCTCTTGGAAAATAGCTTGCAGTTTATGATAGATGTTCACATTTGTTTAAAAATAAAAGAATATCCTGGGTAGTAAACTATTCATAATAATAAGTAAAGGTATGAGTGTATACTTTATGAGGTATATTGCTAAGAAAGTCACAAGTAAATATATTAAATTACACTTAATAGAATATATCAACTCATAGACTAAGTAAAACTAGAGATTTTCCTATATATAGTTCATTTTGAAGAAAACAAATTAACATTGGAAATATGAAAACCATGACTGCTGAAGTAGTCTTTTAATTGAACATGGAGTAGATTTTCAGAACCCATTTCAGTAAGCCTGGAATCAAGAAATAAGAAGCAAGACAGTTTATTTAATCAGACATACTACACTGGTAAGATTTGGGCAGAGGTGCCTTGCATAGGTCAGAAACCCTACAGAAAAATGCCTAAGGGCGTGTAAAGAAGAACAGATAGTAGTGTGGCCCCAAGGGGCTTAAACGCTCTTGGTTCTTCATACGTTTTTCTGTTTTCATTTTGTTCCAATCCCTGTAACCTGACTATAATCATCCTTGTGACATTCTGAAAGATTAACATTCATCCATTTACCCTTCCTTGTAAATCATGCCTTTGTTTCATGGTTTTGCTTCAAAGATTTGAAGATATTTTTGCTTATTTGCAAGAAGAGTTATTATTCAAAATGCATATTTTTTGCATGTGGTATTGGAACGAATGAGTAAATAATTTCTGAAAACAAATTTATAGTCTCGTTATAATTTCAGCAGCAGTGCACAAGTTGCTTATTATGTACATTAGTAAATTACCTGAAAACAAAATTTTATTTTAAGTAAAATTTTGGAAAAAAGCATGAATGAAGTTTGCATTAATGATTGATAATGTAATTAAAATATGCACGGAAAATGTTAGAATGAACCTTTAAAAATTGGATTGACTATTTACCTGCAATATACATGATAGTATTACTGTTTATAATATGAATGTCTCAAAAAATCTAATCCAAAGTATTAGTAACAAATAAATGAACCAACTTCCTGGGAATTTTTTTAAATAGTCACTGTTTTAAAAAAATATGTTGAAAATCATTTCTTTGTCTATTTCAGATAGTACTATAAAGTGTTGACATTTTCTTCTTTAGAAACCCTGCCTAAAAACAGGAAAAGAGAGTGTTTCTGTGTTTCTGTGTATACGTGTGAATGTCAGTATAGTATAGATTCACCATATTGTTATAGGAGAGAGCTAATGGCTTACTGGACTAAATAATAGTGTGTGTTTGTGTGTATGTGTGTGTGTGTATGCATACACATATCTTACAAAGTGTATTTGTATATATTTAAAAGATACTCATCACAATATAACTATACTATTAAATATTTTAAAGACAATATAACTTCTAATTGTAGAAGAATCTTTAGAAAATTTGAAAGGTTACACTGTAGATTTTAGAAGCATTGGCACATGGTGATAGGAAACACAAAATGTGAAATAATATTAGACTCAACAACAAAATGTGAGATTAATTAAACAATATTCATTCGATATATGTATACATTGATTCATTCATTACATATCCTATATATAGATTGAAAGAATGCACATAGTTAAACTATATACATTTGTGTAAATTACCAATATAGAAGATAAACCAGAATTACTGAATTAAGATATTAAATTGTAGAAATTTTATACATAATATATCATTATTTCTATAAATTACAGATTCAAAAATAACATCATCTATGATTAAAACAGCAGTTCTGTAATTCATTCGTTTTTGGACATTTCCAAGTAATTTCTTTTTGTTGAACTCTGAAACCTAAATATAACTCAAGTGTTCAAAGAAATAGAACTACAGCTATTATTCATTATCTAGAAGGCCTCCCAGCATTTTAATCTAGAACAGCAATGCTAATGTTATTCATGGCACTGATAATACTGCCCCATCCGATGTGTGTGCAATTGTCACTGAGAGTCTTGGTAAGATCATGCTTTCTGTCATTGCACATCTGGTTTTATATAGGGGAAATGCTAAACAACACAAAATCATTTCAGTAATACTATTTGCTCAGTGAAATTATAATTATATTTGTTTCATAGTGACTTCAAATTTCTGAGCCCTAAATGAGCCATCAATAGGCTTAAGGAAAATCACAGAGGGATGAAGGAAGGACAAGGGGAAAATATGCTAAAATGTCCTCTGGACACACCAAGGTCATTAGACTCATAGACTCAATGCGGCTTATGTTACCTGCATAAGATCTAAACAAGATTGGGCCTATCAGCATTTACCAGGCATGAGGGAGGGGCTGGTGATGTTCCAGTTCATTCTGAGGGACAATGGACAGTTAATGGTTGCCATGGTAAGAGTGACATTTTTTTCCAGTGGTATAGCCAACTGAGAAGTTGATCATGATTCACTAACTTCACACACCCACCCCATCAAAGTACATGCTAAACACTATATATAATTAAGCCCCGTGGAATACACACACACACACACACACACACACACACACACACACACACAATCTTAGGAGAAGGTCAACAGGGCATCAGGGGAAGGAGGAAGATAAGAGACAGTAACAGGGCTGTAAATGATCCAAATTCATTGTATACATACATCAAATTATCAAAGAATGAAAAAGAAAACAGTTTCTAAGGCAGCCCTGGAGGCTGGTAGACTCACTGTCTATCGTCATAATGTGGGCTTTTGCTTATAACTGAAAAGGCAAAAGTAGGCACTGGTTGAAAAAGCGCCAGTACGCTATTTTAAAGTGCTACAAAAGGTCAGTTTTAACTACAACACAATTAATCGAGCTGCTTGCAGTGTGAGTTCTTAGTGGAACTGAGGCTGCTATAGTGCTATGAAGGTTTTTTTTTAAAGCTGCTAATGACATATCCATCAGAATAATGGAAAGCATAATTACCCTTACAGCGCTTGGTGACACTGAAACCTCTATTATTCTGTGATTGGAACTGCGTAATGACAGATAATTGCCGCTGCTGTATTGTCTGCGCAAATACAGCTTCTCAAAATTATACTTTCTTTTAATTGAACATATTTAGGATCTTAAAGTTTGGCTTCCTGTCATAACCAAATAAATTCTCTCTACATGTCCCAATGCTGCATTATATTAACTTTCATTAATCATTTCTCCATCCAGTTGATCAATTCTAAACAAACAATCTTTATTCCACTTAGAAAGAAATCACATGACACCCAAAAATAAGCAAGCATCTTATTTTGTTTTGGGGAAGTTGATTATAAAAGTAATCCTAGAAAGTTTCAACAATATTTATGAATTTTTTTCCCTTTGAGATGATATCATGAGGTAAACAAAGTTTTAGCTTTAATTAAAAAAACAAAAACAAAACACCATGATTCAAAACCACCTATGGTAAACTTCAAAGGTGAGGACATCAATATCAATGACAGTGACTACAACACTTAACAAAGCTGTCACATCTAGATCAACCCTGTTGTGCCCAGTCACACAGCCTGCACAGGGCAATAGCTGAAACTCATTCTGTTCCTTTCACATAGTCGGCTGCATGCAGCTATATTGTCTTGGCTTCTCAGCTACCCCAAACCCCTTTTTATGTACACTCCCGCCATTTTCTATGCAAAATAGACTCTTCACTCTCCAAAGACACGCACAGGACCCAAAGCACTCCTCTTTAATACTTCCCTTTCGGGAGCAGGTGCATTTGAGAATATTTCCTCTACACTGAGAATTCTCCCAGAATGTATGCTGATTCACTTTCTACCTCAACATTTTATTTTTTATGAAACAGCAAATTTTAATGAAGGAATAGCTTACAACACCAGGGATCCAGCGATGAGCAGGAGATACAAAAAAGAGAGACCGGTGGGGCTCATGCCGCCAGATTTATATGTAAACATTAGCCCGAGGAGAACATGCCCCCCATTGGGCTATAATGTATTTGGATGAAAATCTCAGACCAACAGGATGGACTAGAATAAGAACGTAACATCTTCTCATGAGCATCTGGATTGCACAGCTGGAACGAACATCTGAATCTGCACATCTGGAATGAACATCTGAATTTGAACAGCTGGATTAACACAGCTGGAATGAACATCTGGATCTGCACATCTGGAAATGAACATCTGTATTAACACACCTGGAATGAACATCTGGATCCACACATCTGGATATGCACAGCTGGATTAACACAGCCGGAACTAACATCTGGATCCGCACATCTGGAATGAACATCTGAATCTGAACATCTGGATCTGAACATCTGGATCTGAACATCTGGATTTGCACATCTGGAACGAACATCTGGATCTGCACATCTGGAACGAACATCTGGATCTGCACAGCTGGAATGAACATCTGGATCTGAACATCTGGATCTGAACATCTGGATTTGCACATCTGGAATGAACATCTGGATCTGCACATCTGGAACGAACATCTGGATTTGCACAGCTGGAATGAACATCTGGATCTGAACATCTGGATCTGAACATCTGGATTTGCACATCTGGAATGAACATCTGGAACAAACATCTGGATCTGCACATCTGGAAGGAACATCTGGATCTGAACATCTGGATCTGAACATCTGGATTTGCACATCTGGAATGAACATCTGGATCTGCACATCTGGAATTGAACATCTGGACGAACATCTGGATCTGCACATCTGGAATTGAACATCTGGACGAACATCTGGATCTGCACATCTGGACGAACATCTGGATTTGCACATCTGTAATGAACATCTGGATTTGCACAGCTGGAACGAACATCTGGATCTGCACAACTGGAATGAACATCTGGATTTGCACAGCTGGAACGAACATCTGGATCTGCACATCTGGAATGAACATCTGGATTTGCACAGCTGGAACAAACATCTGGATCTGAACATCTGGTTCTGAACATCTGGATTTGCATAGGTGGAACGAACATCTGGATCTGAACATCTGGAATGGCCATCTGGATTTGAACATCAGGGTTCGCTCATCTGGAATGAGCATCTGGATCGCACATCTGGTTTGCACAGGAAGGATGAAACAACAGAGACGCAAATCTTGGATGCATAGCAGGAATGCACATCTGAGATGCACAGTTGGAATGCACGTCTGGGATATGCACCAGGGGGAGAGAGAGAGAGAAGGGATAAGGCACATTGTTTTAGGGAAGGTCCATAGAGGCCAAACACAAAAGGAGAAACAATACACACTCATTTCTCAGCATTCTTGGCAGGAAAGAGGGTTCCTGTGATTGAGGTTTTTTTCGGCAATTGAATGGTAACTTGAAATTTTGCAGAATATCCTGGTGTTGGCAAAACCTCTCTTTATTTGATAGGGGAGGAAGGATGAAGAAGGTTGTCTTGCTGTCATTCTCCCCACCCCACGCACTTCATTCCTCTGGTAGTAGTTGTCTTGAGGGTACTAAGAAGCTATAATGTATTTGGATGAAAATCTCAGACCAACAGGATGGCCTAGAATAAGAATGTAAAGAATAAGGGGCCTTGAAGGCACAGTGTAACCTGTCTCTTACTAGAGCTGTGCCAAGTTGATCTGAACCACAGTTAGCTGTGAATTCTACCACTTGCAGCCAACACATCCCACAGGCTAAGATCTCCTTAACGTAAGCTTCCCTTTTAGGAACATGATGAAAGAATCTGGGTCTTTCTTATAAAAGATGTGTAAAATAGAAAACACATGTAAATTCAGCTTCTTAACATCTCTGCAGAAGTTCTTTTCCACAGAAAAAGACTTAGATGACGTTGCAAACATAATTAGCAGTGGAGGTGGAAAGAAAGCCCTTATTCATTAATGTGTATGATCGATTAGTACCGGTATTTCCTTCATTATGTCTAATGTCTTTGTCACACAGGAGAGCAGGTGGTAGAGACCATTGCACAGCCCACGGAGTTTCCCTTACAGGGCGAGAGAGTAAACATTTGCCCTCATCCCGCATATCTGTTAAACAAATGTTTTTCGAGTTCTTGGTACTCCTAAACCATTTGAGTGCTGCAACCTTTTAAACCCCCCCCCCCCCACTTATCCCTTTTCTGAAACAGACATTCTGGACCAGCAAGATGGCAAAGCCAGTAAAGGTGCTAATTGTCACTAAGGTTGATGAGCTGATTTTGTTCCCTGGGACCCACATGGTGGAAGGAGAGAACAATCTTCTGCAAGCTTTCTTCTGGCCTTCTCATGTACACTGGTGCATACCCCCCCGTCATACTCCAAATGACTATATAAATGCAATTAAAAATTGACCAACTCTTAATATTTAAGTAAAAGAGACAGCAAATATTATATTTTAACACCTCAACTATTTATTTACTTATTTATTTGTAGGAAGGAGGCCACTTGTTGATTCCTGGCAGCTGAACCCCGAAATAATCACACAGAAACTATACTAATTAAGTCACTGCTTGGCCCATTACCTCTAGCTTCTTATTTGCTAACTCTTACATATGAATTTAATCCATGTTTATTAATCTGTATATTGCCACGTGGCTGTGGCTTATTGGGTAAAGTTCCCAGACTCTATCTCAGGCAGCAGATCCATGGCTTCTCTCTGACTCCACCTTTCTTTCTCCCAACATTGAGTTTAGTTTTCTTTGCCTACCTCTGCCCTGCTATTGACTCAAAGCAGCTTCTTTATTCATTAATGGTAATTGCAGCAAACAGGGAAATCCCACATCATTTATTTACTTATTTATTTATTCTCTCATACAATACATTTTAACTGAAGTTTTCCCTCTCTCCACTTCTCCCCATCTCCCCCCACTGCCTCCCCTCTTTCCCAGATCTACTCCTCCATTTCCCTTTAGAAAAAAACAGGGATCCCAGGTATAGCAACAAAAAAAAAATGGCATAAAAAGATATAATAAGACTAGGCACAAACCTTCATATCAATGCTGGGTGAGGAAATCCAGTAGGAGCAAAAGGATCGCAAGAGTAGGCAAAAACGTCAGGGACATATCCCTACTCCCACTACTGAAGTCCCACAAATCTCTAACCTAAAGAATCAAGACATAGCCGGGCGGTAGTGGCACACACCTTTAATCCCAGCACTCGGGAGGTAGAGGCAGGCGGATCTCTGTGAGTTCGAGGCCAGCCTGGTCTACAAGAGCTAGTTCCAGGACAGGAACCAAAAAGCTACGGAGAAACCCTGTCTCAAAAAAAAAAAAAAGAATCAAGACATATATGCAGAGGATATAGCACAGCTGTGCTGGCTCCCTGGTTGCTTCTTCAGGGTCTGTGAGACCCTACGATCCCTGCTTAATTAATTCTGTAGGGCATGTTCTGCTGTTGTGCTTCATCTCCTCTATATTCTACAGTTCTTCCTTCCCCTCCTCCATGGAGTTCCCCAAGCTCCAAGGGGAGGGACCTGATTGAGATCTTCAATTTGGGCTCCAAATGTCCAGCTATACATCTCCGTGTGTGCTCCTAACGACTGCTGGAAAGAAGCCTCTCTGGTGATGATTGGGCTAGGCACTGATTATTAATTCTATATGTGCTTATTTTGTCATTGATTTGAGAAGTTTTGCGAATAAGTCTGTATTCTAGACATGACATATATCACGAAAATGATATCATGTTTTAAGACCACAGCCTATGTTGTTAAAAATGCAAGATTGTCTTTTTTTTTTTACAGCGTAACAAAGGAAACCTCCATTGTTACATCAGGCTAGCTCAAAGAAGGCATTATGACTATGTTTCTATGAGTAGCCATTACAATTCACACATTGTATTGATTCACATGTATGTATCAACATACACTATTGATAAGAAATATCAAATAAAATAGCCAGCATTCTTTCTATTCAATGAAAATCATATCTTATAGAAGAGTCTCCCAAGTATCTTAACATTTACCCTTGGGGATATCAATTATAAACCAAACATTTTAAAATAATGTAATTGAACATATTTTTGGGATGAGATTGCTAAAACTTTAATCCCAGAAGGTACTACATATGTGCAGAGTGAAAGAAATCTAGAAATGTTTTTCTTTATAACATGGTAAGAGAGCCTATGTAATTTTCTTTGCATTTACTGATGATACAAAAGCAGAAGAGTGTGTTAGTCAGCGCTCCTACAGAAGACGAAAAAGAGCAGAATTCTGCAATTAGTTGTACACAATCCTATTTCCTTGGGAGACACAAGTGAACATGTGGTAGAGGGTAGTTACAGTCCAAATTCTGTTTCCTTAAAAGCAAAGAGGGATAGAGAAATAATACAAATATTAGAGTCACTGTACTTCCTAGAAATCAGAAAAGAATCTCTAAAAAGTCTTGAAAAAATAGGAGCAAAATGATGACGATTTTATAACTCAGTTTTAGAACTCTTTAGAATTAATTTTATAAATAGTATTTGATTTTGCTACAAATAATTGCCATGTCTTTCACTTATCACATTTCTCATGTTTTTCTCCTGCATTTTTTATTATTACTACATAGAAGACATGCATATACAATTTACTTTTGAGGCATACAGGGATTATGCATAAAATCCTTTAAAATTCTATCATTGATCTGCAAGGATCTTTAATGGTAATCTTTACAATGCTTTGAAACTCCATTAGTGTAGTGAACAATAAGCATCATTCAACCTCGATCTTCTCTGAGCCTATTATACTGAGGTAAACAGAGGTCAACAGTCATTGGCAATAACAAAACCTGCGATTTTGAGTGAAAAACGTTTACACTTGTGCCTGTTACTGAGAACATGATGGCCTCCTGCTTCATGAAGACGTTTCTGATGAGATTGGGGATGGCAGCAATAAACAAGATTAAGAAACACACACACAAACACAACTCTCACTTGTTATTGATCCCTGGTAGAATACTAAATTCCTCATCACCTATTGCATGATAGAAATGCTAACAGCATCTTTTGTTCTACCATCTACTATTTCACTCAAGTTTTCTAAATTCTATTATTAATCTTCTTCCTCATATTCACCCCTTCCTACCATCTCACCAGACAACTCATATGTCCCTACCTCTCTATTCACCAGACTTCCCGCCTCTTTTTCTTCTTCCTCCTGCCTCCTCCGTGCCCCCTTCCCTTCCACTTCTCTTCCACCTCCACCTTCTTCTCCTCTTCCTCTTCGTTTGTCTTTACTTAAAAAAAAATCAGTTGAGTCCATTTTGCCGTACTCTGGACCTTGATCAACCTACCAAGGGTCATACACTTAAAATTTTATTCTCCCTTTCCCAGAAGCTATCAATTGCCAATAGCTTTTCAGTTAAGGACTTCATGTTCACTTTGCCAGTCCATGCTGACACTTTGTCTTCTTGAGCTTGTACAGATCTTGTGAGTGCTATTACAACTTCTGCAAGCTCCTATGTGCAACTTCCATGTTCCATCAGGAAAATACTGTTTCTGTGAAATCATCCACAACTTCTGGCTGTTACAATCTTTTCATCCAGTCCTCTCTGATGATCCCTGAGCTTTGGATAGATGGTTTAGACATCCAGTTTGGGGCTAAGAACTCCTATGTTTCTTATCCTCTCTATTTTCCCTAGTCGTGGGTCTCTGTGTCAAGCACTATCTATTGCAAGAAGCTTTCCTAAGAAGGGTTTAGAGATGGAATCATCTATGTGGCCTCAGTTTTTGATTCAGAGCTTTTAATTTCTCTGGTATTTAGGGGAGCAGTGATAGTAATATTACTATAATGAAGTGGCTCTTGATTTGTTTCCGGAGAGAAAACCAAAACAGCTAAGTCATAATTAAAGCTTTTGGATTGGCATCACTCTGTCCCATCTTACTGGGAGAAGATGAGGTGGATATTCAGTTACTAATCAATCTTTCCTGTGTCAAGAAGTGATAGGACACATCTCCCATGGACCAAGTTTAGAGAGCTTCTGTTTGTTGACTGCTTACATTGGAAGTTGGGAAGTGGGGACATTGCCCTTTCTCCAAGGGAAGAGTTCTAGGGTTTGACTGAGACATTACCTTGTGTCTCATTTTCATCTGGCAGCTCATTTACGCTCATTACACAGTGCTTTACACAATCTAGGCAGGTGAGTAGCTCTTTTTGAATGCTCAGAGTAGTCTTAGCTGCAGTGGCATTCATTTGTGTTTTAACAAATAAAGCTTGCCTAAGGATGAGAAAAGTAAAACAGCCACACTGGCCAGCCTTACAGACCAGGCAGCAACGATACACACCTTTAATATCAGTAGCCACAGTAACTGACCATGGAAACCAGGCAGTAGTGGTGCACGTCCTTAATCCCAGAACTAGAGAGGATTATAAAACAAGAGAATAGAGATCTCAGTCTCAGTCTCATTCTGAAATTCCTGGAGGCAGGATCGCCATTTTGAACTGAGGTCTGGGTAAGGAGCAGAGGCTGGCAGTTTTGCTTTTCTGACTTTCAAATTGAACACCAATTTCTGTCTCTGGGTTTTTATTAATCATTCTACCCCTAGTAAATAAAAGATTACATGAGAGCAGGTGTGTTTGTGTGCGTGTGTGTGTATGTGTGTGTGTGTGTGTGGGGGGGGTGTATTTGTGTATTCCCTCAGTCTGCAGCCAAGTAGAGCAGAACTGTGGATTCTTTAGGAATCCATTACTTTGAGTTGGGATCCAACATGGGGGCATTTTTGAAACAGATGTTTTAACCTGGGATCTGCACCAATTCTAGTTAGATAGTGTCATAACTTAACTACAGGAGATCCAAATATTTGAAGGCTTCTTCATCATGTAAAATTCATATACTTGTTGTCAGGGGTAATGTTGTGCAGAATGTAAAGGGAAATTACACACACACACACACACACACACACACACACACATACACATATATATATGACTGGTTTAAGTCAACACAAGGAATAGCACAAGCATTTTCAAGGGATGTAAATGATATTTTTCTTCAAGAGGGTTATTAAAACATAAATTGTTATATATATAACATATATATATATATATATATATATATATATATATATATATATATATACTTATTTTAGAAGTAAAGACTGAGTAGTTAAAGTCACTTCTGTGAATATTAAGCACCTATGTGTCTGATTCTTAATAGTACACCTTGGCAGCAAGGTCCAAGTGAAATTCTCTAGTTGGCTATTCATTGCATGAATTATTGGCCATTGTTACTGCTAGAACCGAGAACACTTTGATGTGAATCTGTTTGGTGAATTAAACATGATGTTCTTCAGGATAAAAAATGAAAATAAAATATATTTACTTTTGGAATAATTTCAAAACTCTTATCAAACAACTTACAAATGAACAATGGTTGATTCTTCAAAACCACCAAAAGAAAAAAAGAGCCTCAAAGACTCATATCTTCAAAGTTAAAGGGATGCCAAAAGCAGAGGACCAGAGTGTATAAGATGTTTTCAGTTTTTCTTTATTACTAACTCCCTGTAGAAAATAAAGTGCTCAGAAACTTCCTGGGTTTGCCCTTCCATCTCATTAAACAATTCTCAGCATATGTCCTGATTTCTGTTGCACATGCAGAAATCTGCACGAATGTTCTCTAGTCATGCATGCACTTTGAATTGTTTATCATTTGCATAGCATGGATTTTATGAATAATCTCTCATACACATCCATGAACACATATTTGACAACAGGAATTCTTTGTGGAAAGCTAAAGAATATAAATTACGTTCTAAAGAAGTAGTTTAGAATAATTTAGAATGATGAAAGGGAACTAACAAGATTACTCATAGATTTAGTTTCTTCTAGGCACAGGCATTTCAAAGGGCAATAAGCTGTAGTTTTTGCCTAAAGTGTCCTATTTTTTCAATGTAACTATACCCATTTAGTCCACCCTGTCGAGGAATTGAAACATGAAATGTAAGTTAAAAAAGATGAACTTTGGTAAGTATTGGGGAGTGGAATATGTCACACAGAAATCTCGTGAGCAATTTATCTTGAAATAAGGAAGAGGATGGAGAGTGAGAATAAGAAAAGTAGAGAGTAATGGAAGCAGAAAGAGGAGAGATAGAACTAAAACTAGATAGATATTTAGGTAGATGGAAGGGATAGATAGACAGACAGATAGACAGAACACATAAGAGAATGCTCAGTGAAATAGACAATAAAACGCACCAGCAGGAGCAGTGTTTGAGGACACATTATTCAGGAGTCCCTAGGATAGGGAGTTATTGATGATGAAGCTGGACAGAAGGCTAGCAGTTAAGAGTACTGAATATTCTTCCAAAGGACCTTGGTTCAATTCCCAGAACCCAGAATATGGTTCACAATCAACCTTTTATAACTCCAGTTTCAGGGAAATATGATAATTTCTTCTGTCCTCTGTGGGTATCAGGCATGTAATCAGTACACAGACTTACATTCAGACAAAACACCCACACTTTACAAAATAGAGCTGAGGGGAAGGGTATAGATCTGGAAAGGGGTTGGATTTAACAAAGGATGAAGGCTTCCTGGCAGCAAGGGTTTCCCTGCTACCCAGGAAGGAGATCACTATGAATTCCATTATATAACATTAAGAAGAGCTGGTTTGGCAAATGTTGGTGCTAATTATGTGCTAGATTAGAAACTTTTCCTTGAATCACATAGTTAAATTTTAGAAGTGTTATAATTATGTTGGGAATTTCAAGTTCCCTATAAAGAGAATATCCCTGGAGAGATAGCTCAGTAATACAATTTGACAGTATGAGAGGTTCTGGGTTCAATCTCCAATTACACTCTCAAGGTCCCCGAGAAACTGCAATCATTTTTCATCCTTCAAGAGGTTATTTTGAAAATTTATGCACATATGCTCTGCACTAGACTTTCCTTTTTTAGCTACCAACCAGCTCCCAAATCATGACGCAGAGACTTATTATTAGTTATGAATGCTCGGTCTTAACTTAGGCTTGTTTCTTGCTGGCTTATATAACTTGACCTGTTTCTTTTCATCTATGATTTGCCTTGGAACACTTTACCTTTCTTCATTTTGTATATCTTCCTTTCACTGCTTCTCTTGTCTGGCTGATAGCTGCTTGGCTTCTGGCCCTGGGTGTTTACCCTCTTTTTCTCGCTCATTTTCTCTATTTTTATTCTCTTCTGTCTATATTGCTCTTTTTATTCTATTCTCCTTGTCCACCAGTTCTGCCTATTCTTTCTCTGCCTAACTATTGGCCCACTCAGATCTTTATTAGAACAATCAGGTGTCTTAGGAATACAAGGTGAAGTAAATGCAACACATCTTTCCATAATTAAGCAGATGCCACATAAGCAAATGTAACACGTATTTCCACTTTAAAGTAATAGTCCAGAGCATAAACAAATGCAACACATCTTTGCCCAGTTAAAGTAATATTCCACAGTAATACTCTGTACAATCTATCTTCATTCTTTCTCTCCAAGAATGCAAGTTTTACTTCATACCTTCTAAACAGCAAACAGAGAAGTTATAAATGTTAAATAATTCTAGAGTTAAATAAAACAGAGTGTAGTAACAGTCACAGTTATTAACTACGGCCATACAATATCCAAATGATGTATCTTGACAAAATATATAGTTCCTAAACTATGGTTAAGGTACATTTTTTCCCCTAAGATATTAATCCCTGGTAGACTCAGTTCCTAACACGCCTGAATTGAAAAAGGCAGGTGATGGTGTTGTTAATGAAGCTGTTTCCTTGGGCTGGGCATGATCATCATCTGCTGTAATGGAGGAGAGATTGCTGCAGTGAGTTACAGAAGACTTTGGCACTGTAGTCATGTCAATCAAGTAACTAAAACAATAGGGGTAGCTAATTCTGTCCTAATGTCAATGGAACTATAAGATGCTTCCCCTGTTAGAAGTCTCCAGCCATTCAACAGAGAAGCTAGTAGCCATTGTCTATCAAATGTACTTGAGATTGAAGGATGTATTAGAAAATATAGGAAATAAAGTGTTTGCCAAGAGTTAGGGCTCCAAAACTGTACTTTTCCCTTGACTTCGTATCCATGGTGGAATGGGAATTTTCAATACTCCTTTAATAATCCTCACATACTCCCATATGCCACCCAGTAAACCCATAGGTTCACAAAGTTGAACTTAGATGGAATAATTTATTTATCTCCTTGGTGGCTCAGCTAGGGAAAACTGATATTTCATTTTTCAACAAGACTTCTGTGGAGATTGGAAGAAGAAGTTGGCAAGGGTGAGACACCAGGTTGTTTGGATTTTCAAATATAGAGAATAAAAGGAATAAAGAGAAGTTTGAAAATAAAAAAAAACAGAGTGAATTAAGTCCCATGTTAAAATCCCAAAAGGTGCATGGGAGGGAAAATATGGGAGGTAGCATAGCCAGTGGCAGGTTATCTAATGATGCCCTTTGAACAGAATAAATGACCATTAAACCTGAATTAAAAATGAGTAATAGCATAAAACAGTAATAGCAAGTTCTCTGTCAAGCACTGGCAATGCCACCCCCCCAAAAAAACAAAAAAAACCCAGCAAGTGTACATCAGAGAAGAGCACAAAAATTGAAAAACCGTCTTACAAACTAAAGAAGAAGGATACATATCCCATTGCAAAGTCTTTAAGGACATTTTCTTCAGTGGTGAGAAAAAACAGTTTTAAAATTTGTACTAATGATTTTCAACTTTTGGAAGTAAATTAAAGTAGGTTTTGTTCTTGTTGATTATATTGGAATCCTATTTTCTGTGTTGTTAAGGTTACTTATTATTTATTAAATGCAGTAATTGGAACATGAATAGTGAAGCTATTCAAATATTTTGGTTTTATGAATTCATTTTTTTATGGCATCCATTTTCACTTGAGAGTATTTTCTAGAAAGCTTAACATACCTGGCATGAAAAAGAAAAAAAAAAAAAACAGAAAACAGAAAAAAATAATGAAGCGTCTATTTAGGGAAACTGGTGGTTCTTCTATGTCAATGTTACATACTAATGAAATGACAGAGTTAAATAAAAATGATAGCCATGATATCTGTCTGCTGACCGCTAGGTCAGAAAGAGAGAAAACCCATGAAGCAAGCTCAACCATGAGGTAATAACCAAAGGGGTAGGATTCTCTTCCTTCCCAGCTATAGAGAATCTGTCTCTCTCTCTCTCTCTCTCTCTCTCTCTCTCTCTCTCTCTCTCTCTCTCTTGTCTTTCAAAAATTCAATTGGTAATTTTCTTCTTTTAATGTTTTTTTTTTTGTTGTTGTTGTTGTTTTGTTGTTTTTTTTTGGTTTTTTTTTTTTTTTGGTTTTTCGAGACAGGGTTTCTCTGTGGTTTTGGAACCTGTCCTGGAACTAGCTCTTGTAGACCAGGCTGGTCTCGAACTCACAGAGATCCGCCTGCCTCTGCCTCCCGAGTGCTGGGATTAAAGGCGTGCGCAATCACTGCCCAGCCTTAATGTATTTTTTGTTTATTATTATTATTATTAAAAATTTCCACCTCCTCCCCACCTCCCATTTCCATCCCGCTCACCCTCCCTCTCCAGTCCAAAGAGCAGTCAGGGTTCCCTACCCTGTGGGAAGTCCAAGGTCCTCCCCACTCCATGTAGGTCTAGGAAGGTGGGCATCCAAACAGAGAGGCTGCCACAAAGCCAGTACATGCAGTAGGATCAAAACCCAGTGCCATAGTCCTTGGCTTCTCAGTCAGCCCTCATTGTCTGCCACGTTCAGAGTCCGGTTTGATCACATGCTCCATCAGACCCAGTTCAGCTGGCCTTGGTAAGCTCCCATTAGATCAGCCCCTCTTTATGACTCTTGGAATGAGGGGAAACTTCTAGAAGCAGATGTGGTCTGGATGAATCTTGTACAATGAACCAAGCTGTGAAAACCTTAGTTAAATTTTCCACGTAGTTTTGAGAAAAAGAAAGCATCACATTTGTTTTTCTTGCCAGAGCCCATTGATTGCATCTAAATAGATACTGACAAAATAATTTAACTCAATTTCAAATATACACACTGTTTGAGCTCCCTATGAAAAGAACTCAAACAAAATCACTCGCTAATTTAGACGTGTGGTAAGAGTTTATGAAAATATAACTAATTATTAGACAAATTTGAATAGATCACTGATTAAGCATGCCTCTAAATACAACTTCAAAGTTGTACAAGACTATTAAAAATTAGCCTGAAGGGTAAGTGTTGGGTCAGAGTCTCCATTGGTGTCATTGTCCTTGTTTTGTACTTCTGACACTTTCTTCTTTTACTGTGGGAATGCTGCAGAGTATTTAGCATCTAGGAAAAATAGTTTCCTCTTAATCAATTAAATGCTGAATGCCCTTTCAGATTCATAGTTAACATCTGTTACCCATAATTAATTTTCATCATTAATGAGATAAAAACACTCAATGCAACGTGAGTCATGCTAGGACAGTCTGCAACAAAGCAGAGTTTTCACTTTGCAGTCTTTTTTGAGAGGAAATACTGCCAAAGTTGCTGCTGAAATATGCCCTCCTGTGCCACGTGCCTGTTCTGTATGGTGCTTATAGGTCTCTCACTCCTGGGAGTTAGCTAACTTTGAAGGGTGGAGGCAATAGTTTATTGAGCTTCAGTGGGAATTTTCTTCATGTGCATTAAATATCCAGACAGAGTACTCACTAAAGATTTGTCTGTCAACTAAGGATTCTTTAAAAGTGGAGATAGCAGAACTCTTTAAAAACCAAAATAAAATATGCAAGTTTAATTCAACATTCTTTCCATCAATACTATGCTCTCTCGCTATACTCTGTATCCACTTTTTAGCATCACAAAACATCTTCTTCTTATTATTATTATACATTTTTATTTAAAAAACCTATCTTTTTCATTTTACATACCTGTCCCAGTCCCCACTCCCTCATTTCCTTCTGTTCCCTCCACCTTCTCCACCACCACCACCACCACCACCAATTCACTCCTCACAGAGGATAAGGAACATTGTTTTGAGGAAAGACCAAGGCCCTTCCTACTATATCTAGGCTGAGCAGGGTATCCCTCCAAAGAGAATGGGTTCTAAAAAGCCAGTACAAGCAATAGGGATAAATCCTGGTGCCACTGCCAGTGGCTCTGCAGTTCGCCCCAAACATACAACTGTCACCCACATTCATAGAGACTAGTTTGGTCCTCTGTTGGTTCCTTCCCTGTCTGATCATAGTTTCTGAGCTCCCATTAGCTCAGGCAAGCTGTTTCAGTGGGTGTCCCTATCATGGTCTTGACCTCTTTGCTCATTTTCTCATTCCTTCTACTCTTCAACTGGCCTTTGGAAACTCAGCCCAGTGCTCCGCTGTGGCTCTTTGCCTCTGCTTCCATCAGTTGCTGGATGAAGGTTCTATGGTACTATTTAAAATAGTTGTCAATCGTACTACAGGACAATGCCAGTTTGGGCACCTTGTCAACTGTTGCTTATGCTCTTAGTTATTTTTAAAAAGGGGAGCAGAGAAAAATGTAGAACTCAATAAAAATCAATAAAAAAGGAGAAAGATTGATAATGAAGGGAAGGGTAGGAAGAAGTCAGAGACTTGAAACATAAAATTTTCTTACATTTTCTCCCATCTGGATGATTCATTTCTAAATTGCAATACCAAGTACATTGCTCACAAATTCTGATCCAATGAACATCCCATAGTTGTTTTCACCAGCAACAGGAACATTTGAAGCTCTTAAAGACTATTTGAAATCTTGTTAAAAATTATGTTTCTTCTATAACAATAATATTGAGCTGCGGTATGGACTTCTTTCTGGAGTTATTTTATTAGGGGGTGGAGGATTCTAGTAAGTTTAACCAAATCTAGAAAAATCAAATGGGTCTATTAAAATTGTGGAGGGACCACATTATATATATACAACATTAATTATAAAGGAAAAGAATGTATTTAATAGAGGAAGAAGGTCAAAGGGATTTTATTTTGCAGGCTCAATGCACCAAAGACAGAGATAACTTCATATCACTGGATCCTTAGAAAGTGCATGCTGAGACAGAGTTAGTTGTTTAAACGTTTATCAAATGAAACAATCACTAGAGGTAAGATAGAGAAAACTGCAGAGGGCTGGATGAGCTTTAAGACCTCGTTACAGTCCTGTTTGATTGTGCAAAAATGTCAAAACAATAAAACAAAGAGTGGGACTGCATCTCAGTTCTTAGAGTTCTTGTCCATCATACATGAGACCCTGGATTCAATATCCATTACAACATTACCCAGGAGTTGTAGCAAGGGCTGTAGGACCATCACTAAGGAGGCCGAGACAAAAGCCTTGGAGTTCAGCATCATCCTTGGTTACATAGAGAGCTGGATATTGAGCTGAGATTGAGGTCTGTGCTGGCTGATTTTATGATTTTACTCTAACTTGTCAGAATCTGAAGTCATATGAAAGGAGGAATCTCAATTGGGAAATTGCTTCCACTGTAGGCACGGATTTAGAACATTTATAAAAATTAGGGATTGGAGGGGGAGGGCCCAGCATATTGTAGGTGCAGATACTTCTGAACTAGTGGTCCTGGGTTCTCTAAGAAATCAGATTGAATAAAAGCCAGTAAGCGGCCCTCCTCTATGTTTCTGACCTGTTTGAGTGCCTACATGGGCTTCCCCAAATTGACTGTGATTAAAGACATGTAAATCAAATAATACCTTTCCTCCCCAAGTTGCTATTGGTCATGCAATTTTATCACAAGAATATTAGCCCTAAGACAAGATTTTATTTCAAAATAAATAGCATGCAATACACAGTGGGGAGAGAACAGGGAGAGAAAGAAAGAGCAAGTGTGTGAGAGAGAACAAGAGAGAGAGAGAGAAAGAGAGAGATGGAGATAGATAGATAGATAGATAGATAGATAGATAGATAGATAGATAAAGAGAAGGGGCAGAGGGGCAGAGGTGCAGAGAGGCAGAGAGGCAAGGCAAGGCAAGGCATATCTGACCCCAGGATCATGGCATATTTTTTGATTACTCCAGGGAGCTTATGAATGCTAATTAATCTAGGTTTGTGCTTTCTAATCCTAAATTTTCCGACTAAATTTAAGCCTTGGAACAAAAAGCAGTGTTTGCTTTTCAGTAATTATCTTTTAAACTGTTTTGGATAAGGAGAAAACAATGTATTTTATTTATAGTATTTTGCTTTTGATTTGTTTTTCTCAAGATAGGGTTTCTCTGTATAACCTTGGCTGTCCTGGAACTTGCTCTGTAGACCAGGCTGACTATTTTTAGTAGAAAGTAAATACACCTTAAAAGATCCTACCCTGTCCAAATTTTTCATGGTCTCAATATTTAGAATTATAGTGTCTCCTAAGTGATTTATTAGGAGGTGAACTGAACCTTGTAAGTCAATGTTATCTTGAAGTGCAAACACAAGAGATAAGGGAAGCGACTAAATAACATCAAGGTAGCTGTAAGGCACAACTCAGGAGGTCCTGCAAGATGTGATCCATGCGTGTATATCTTCTTATGCCTGACTTTTCTAATTATAATCACTGTTGCCCAATATTCTTCATCATAAAATAAAATTGATACCCAGCAAGGACTCACTGCTGGATACTTATTCAGAGAAGTAAATGCAGTGAACGTGGAGTTGTACTGCAAAGTCATCTGGTCAAGGACAGGAACATAAAGCCCAAATCAGACTCTGCTAAGGACAGATAGTTGAAGTGGGGATATTTTTAGACAAAATGAGGAAAGGGTAATTTAGTAATTAAATGGTGATAAGGGAACATCAATGAGTGTGTAAAAATGGTTTTGTGCCACTTTCTAAATTTCTTCATTTTGTTGGAAGAATTGTCAAATTTTATATAGGAGGATTTGAAATTCTGATATAAAAAAGCCATTGAATAGTCAGGATGCTTTCTTGTGTGTGTAACTATTTTTGCAAAGCTGGTTTCAAACTCCAC
This sequence comes from Microtus pennsylvanicus, assembly GCF_037038515.1. Lineage (NCBI taxonomy): Eukaryota > Metazoa > Chordata > Mammalia > Rodentia > Cricetidae > Microtus > Microtus pennsylvanicus. Next base: position 24,584,242 of record NC_134599.1, read on the forward strand.
TTTAAAGGATCTGGAGGGTGTTTCTGAAAACAAGAAAAGCAAAAATTAACCACAGCAGCAATATCCAAAAAATCCCATAATTTTCTTCCTTAAGCATTAATTTTCAGGTGTGTCCAGGGTTTAGGTCATTTCAAATTTGATAATCAAGGGAAGAGGTTTGCTAGTAGTACAGGCTTCTAGTCATTGTTACATAAACAAATATACTTGTTCTGAGAATAAGGAATACTTTGTCATAGAGACATAAGATTAAATTTTTTTCATATGCAAAACTGAACATGCCAAGCCAAAGCTATAAGCTATGCTGAGTTGAATTTAAATATGTATTAAGGATCTTTGAAGGATTTAGTATTTTGCACAAACTCTAACTTGCCAGCAAGCACGTGTGTATCCTTAAAAGGAAACTAATAGGAGTGCTTGCTAGTACTGATGAGTTGAACTGAGCTGAGTTCTTTTTTTTCTTTTTTTTTTTAAATTTATTTATTTATTAAGGATTTCTGCCTCCTCCCCGCCACCACCTCCCATTTCCCTCCCCCTCCCCCGATCATGTCACCCTCCCTCATCTGCTCGAAGAGCAATCAGGGTTCCCTGACCTGTGGGAAGCCCAAGGACCGCCCACCTCTATCCAGGTCTCCTAAGGTGAGCATCCAAACGCCTAGTGAGCTGAGTTCTTATTTATTTGAACTACTCAGTGTTTCAAAATATATTTAGAATTGCAAGGACAGGTCCCTGTGATTGTGGTTCTGACTAGGAAGTATGGCCTTTTCCAACTATATGTTCTGTCAACAAAGCAAGTGACATTTTCTGCAGAGTTGGAGTTCTCTCTGTGGGTTTTGAGATTTATATGGTAGTTAGAGGACAAAGATGGGTGTGGATTCTCACCATCCACCTTGTTGGAAGATAATGTCTTTGCTGATTTCTTGCTGCATATACCAGGCTTGTCCAGGAGTTTTAAGGTTTTCTCCTATCTCTGACTCTTGTCTCCACAACAGAATACTGGGATTACAAATATTTGTACTATGAACATGTCATTTATATGTATTCTGGTCACCATGTTTGTGATATAAGAACTTTATCCACCAAACTATCCCTTTAGTCCTCATCATACAATACCTAAAGCCCTTTTCTATGAAAATGTATAATCTATTTTTTAAAACAATTAGGAATCTACAAATGTATAATATTCTTGAACTTGGGTGTTTTTAGTTTTGTTTGCTTTTCTTTCTTTTACATTCATCATAAAGTCCCCATTTTATCTCTTTACTCATAATAGCAATACTTATCAGCATATTCTCATTTCTAAACTAATTATTGGACAAGTGATCATGAGTATACTATTCTTTTACACTTACATAAAATATTTGATGGAAAGTAAAAATGAATAAAATGTGTAGTTTGGAAAATCTATAATCACAATTAATTTCATGTTTTTGTTAGTTTTAAAATGTATTATAGGCATGTAATGAAATGTTTCCATAAGAAGGTCATATAACTTTAAATATTACATGATTGAAATGTGGGCTTGATGCAGAGTTATTTAATTAATTCAGAGGAGTGAACATGAGGTCAGAAATGAAAATGGGCCAGGTGGTAAATTTTAGTAGCATAGCCAAATGGCTGAGGATCCAAGTCAAACAGATGATAAAGGAGAACAGAAAGTAATGGGCTGAAAAGCATTGGGGAGATGAAACGTTTTGGATTATCTCCCATATCAGGGTTTTCAGAAAATCTGTAACAATTTTCATAATAGAGTCACTGGGTAAATGATTCCTTAAACAAGAGCCAGGTGGAAGGAGTATTCCCTAAATAGCGGGTGAGTTTTCTAATATAGGTAGGTAGAGCAAGTGTGTTGTCAGGCCAGAGTGATTAATGTTCACTGTGGAGGGTGATAAGGAGACCTGGGATGAAAGACAGGATGAGGTGAACTGTCCTCAAATTTGGAATATTAATAATATACAAATTAGTCCTGGAGCAGACATGACGACTTCTGTAAGAAGTTGAGAGTAAAGCAAAGCATCTTGATAGAAAAAGATGTCTCGTTAGGTAGGCTGCTTCATCACCCCATCACAACCATTGGGCCCTGCAAGCTAAAAGTCCCACCTAGCCCTCAAACCCTCCTATCCCCCCTACAAACTCAGTAGAACTCTGAAACACAGCCTGCTACTACACAGAGAGGACCAAGAGGTGAGTGACCAGCCATCTGATGGGATACACCACTCTCCAGGGTCTCCTTACTGGGGCAAAACCCCAGACACTTCCCCCACCTGCCCTGACCTCTCTAACCAGCCAGCAGGAGTGTTTACTGTAGATAGGCTTCTCCAATAACACTGAGACTCAGACAGTGACAGTATAAAGCAGGCCAAGAACACATTCCAAGACATAGACAGTCATGTAAAAATTGGACCAAGATGTAAAGACACTGTTGGCATCAATTGAAGGAAGAGATGTGTAGGTGCCAATGCAGGAATTCATCTAACAACCTAAAAAGCAACATGGTAACACCAAAACCAAGTGGTCATACAACAGGAAAATTTGATCATCATAACTCAGAGGAAGCATAAGAAGATTTTAATCATAAATTTAGGAAGATTATGGAGGCCTTTAAAGAGGGAATGAAAAACTACCTTAAAGATATGGAGGAATATACAAGCAAAAAATTTGAAGAAATTAATAACTCTCTCAAGAAAAACCAGGAAAAGAGATCAAACAGGTGAGGCTAACAGTTCAAGACTTGAAGTCTGAAAGAGAGAAAATAAAGAAAACACAAACCAAGGAAATTAGGGATATGGAAAATCTAGGTAAATTAATGGGAATGACAGAGGTAAGCATAATTGACAAAATATAAAAGATGGAAGAGAGAATCTCAGGAGTTGAGATACTTTAGATAAAATTGATTCATTGATCAAAGAAAACATTATATACAACAAATTCTTAACACAAAAATATCCAGGAAATCTGGGACATCATGAAAAGACCAACATAAGAATAATAGGGATATGCTACCCTTTCTTTATCAATTCTTCTGTTGAGGGACATCTAGGTTGTTTCCCGGTTCTGGCTATGAAAAATAATGTTGCTATGAATATAGTTGAACAAATGCCTTTGTAATATTATTGAACATCTTTTGGGTATATTCCCAAGAGTGGTTTTGCTTGATCTTGAAGTAGGGTGACTCTCAATTTTCTGAGAAACCATCAAACTGATTTCCAAAGTGGTTGCAAAAGTTTGCATTCCTACCAGCATTCCCTTAATCCACATCCCATCCAGCATAAGCTATCATTGGTGTTTTTGATTTTAACCATTCTGACAGGTGTAAGATGGTATCTCAAAGTTGTTTTGATTTGCATTTTCCTGATGGCTAAGGAAGTTGAACATGTCCTTATGTAACTTTTGAGCATTTGAAATTCTTCTGTTGAGAAATCTCTGTTTAGTTCAGTACTCCATTTTTTAATTGAGTTATTTAGAATTTTATTGTCTATTTTCTTGAGTTCCTTATATAATTTGGAGATCAGTCTTTTGTCTAATATGAGGTTGATGAAGATCTTCTTCCATTCGGTAGGCTGCCTTTTTGTCTTATTGACTATGTCTTTGTTTTACAAAAGCTTCTCAGATTCAGGAGGTCCCATTTATTTTTGGTGCTCTTATTGTCTGTGATACTGGGCTTATACTTAAGAAGTGGTCTCCTGTGCCCATGCATTGAAGGCTATGTCCCACTTTCTCCTTTATCAGTTTCAGTGTGGTCGGATTTATAGTGAGGTCTTTAATCCATTTGGACTTGAGTTTTGTGCATGGTAATAGATATGGATCTATTTTCATTCTTTTACAGGTTGATATCCAGTTATGCCAGCACCATTTGTTGAAGATACTTTCTTATTTTCCATTGTATAATTTTAGCTTCTTTGTCAAAAATAAGTTGTTCATCAGGTGTGTGGACTAATATCCAGGTCTTCAATTTGATTCCATTGAACATTAGAATACTACTCAGTCCTAAAAACAATGACATCTTGAATTTTACATGTAAATGGATAGAATTATAAAATACTATCCTGAGTGAGATAATCCAGACCCCAAAATATGAATATTGTATGTACTCACTCATTAGTAGATATTACCCTGATACAAAGGACATTGGGCCTATAGGTCATGATTTTAGAGAAGCTAAGTAATAAGTTGAACCCCCCCCCCCAAAAAAAAAAACATATATAGATCCATCTGGAAATTGGTAACAGACAAGATTGCCTGACAAAATTTGGGAACCTGGGGGCAGGACATAGAAGGAAGGGGAGAAGGGGAGAGTTGAGGTAATGTAGGAAGGACAGAAATGAGAGAAAGGAAAGAGATATCTTGATTGAGGTAGCCATTTTGGGTTTAGCAAGAAACCTGGCTCTAGAAAAATTCCCAGGAATCCACAAGGATGACCCCAGTTAAGACCCTAGGCAATAGAGGAAAGGGTGCCTGAACTGGCCTTGTCCTGTAGTTAAACTGGTGATTATCTTAAATATCACCATAGAACCTTCATCCAACAACATATGGAAAAAGGCAGAGACCCACATCAGAGCACTGGACTGAGCTCCCAAGGTCCAGGTGAAGTGTTGGAGTGAGAGTATGAGCAAGGAAGTCAAGACCATGAGGGGTTCACCCATTGAGACAATTTCCTGAGCTAATGGGAGCTCACCAACTCCAACTTGGCAGGGAGTAAAAGAGCTTGGGATCAAACTAATCTCTGTAAATGTGGTTGACAGTTGGGGTAGACTGAGGGGCCAATGACAATGGCACTGGGATTTTTCTCTACTACATGTACTGGCTTTTGGGATCTTATTCTCTTTGAATGTATACCTTGCTCAACTTAGATGTAGTAGGAAGGGCTTTGGACTTTCCACAGGGCAGGGCACCATGTCCTCTCTTAAGTTTGGAGAGGGGGTTGGAAGAGGGTGTGTGGAGGGAATGAGAAGGGAGTGGGAGGAGGGGAGGAAGTGGAAATTTGTATTTTTAAGTAATAAAATAAAATAATAACAAAATATAATAATAAAAAGAATAATAGGGATAGAAGAAGTAGAAGACTCCAGCTTAAAGGCACAGAAAATATATTCAACAAAATTATAGAAGAAAACTTTTCCAACATAAACAAGTATATTCCTATGGAGGTACAAGAAGCTTATGGAACACCAAATAGAATTAATAAAAAAGTCTTCTTGCCATATAATAATTAAAATACAAAACATACAGAATAAAGAAAGAATGTTAAGAGGTGCGAAGGAAAAAGGTCAAGTAACTTATAAAGTGATACTTATCAGAATTACACCATACTTCTTAATGGAAACCAAGAAAGACAGGAAATCCTGGGCAGATGTGCTGCAGACACTAAAAGACCATGGATGCAATTTCAGACTACTATACCCGGGAAAGCTCTCAATCATTATTGATGGAGAAAATAAAATATTCCCCCCAAAACCAGATTTATCCAATACCTATCCACAAGTCCATGTATTATTGATCATTGTTGTTTGTTGAATCATTTACAGTGTCCGTGTTCTAGGGGAACCAAAATTGATAGCAGATGAAAATTTGTATAAATAAAACAAGCCAAAAACAATTGCATTTGTACTACTTTGTTTAAGTAATGACATAGAGAGACATATGAGCAAAAACATAGTAATTAGAAGTGGGACTATATAAAATAAAAGAGAGATAAAAGAGTCCACATAGGAATGTCCATTTGTCCTTGACATCATCGTTTAGGCTGTCTCTTTTTCTTTTCTAAAGATGGAAAAAGTTCGTGTAGGTTCTTGGTCTTTCTTGGGCAAAGATTCCATCTTTTCTTGGACTACTCATCTAAATCAAATGCCAAAGCAGTGGAGGTAATCAAGATATAACCATGGCTGAGCTATAATCTCCCAAAGCACCAAGTCCTGGCTCTGTCACACATTAAGAAGACTCAAACACACACTATGAATACACCTCAATTTGTTGCAAAGGTCTGAATTCTAAGTCTCAGTGACATTTTTTAGGAGGAGTTAGCTTCCAGGTGGACTTGACAATCAGTCATTTTAATGGGAGCAAGATACACAGAGAGACTCAATCTTGGGTATTGGTCATGGGTTATTTCATTAAAGAATGGGACTTTTATTTAGTTGGAAGCTTGTGTTGTGTTGGAAAAGTCACATTTATGGAGAAAAAGGGGATTCCTATAAACCATTTTTATTTTATAGCTATTTTCTCTATTCAGACTAATTTAGATTAACCTCTTAGGAAAATAGAAAGAAACTCATGAAGTATAACACCTCTGTTGGAAAGGTGAGATGAATTGAAAGGGACTTGTTATGCTTTAATTAATGTCAAGCACAGTGTTGGATATAACAAGTACAGGATTAATGGGTCACCGAAACCCTTAGGCTCAGCTGGTGAAGCTGTTCTTTCATCACTAATCAACTCAGGAAATGCCAGCATGTTCTTTCTTTGATTACCCTTCCTTTGCCCTATTTCCTTCCTCTACTTTTTCTTAAAAGTTGTTTTCTATCAGGTGAGAATTCAGAAAAGGGGACTAGTTATGAGGAACTCTTTAAAATTTTAGTAAGTAGATCTCCTCAGGCATATGAAGATGAGAAGAGGTGTGTAGAAGAAGTATCATGAAATGTATGAATGTATCAGGAGTTTGATAAATTTGGACAATTTGAAGTAGTTCAGGAGGACTGGATTAGAGGATTTAGGAGTTAACACCAAGAGTAGGAATCTCTAAATAACATAAGGGTAGATGATTATTTGAATAGGAAGTTGTTGAAACCATAATTTATAGGAAATAACACATCATTAATTGATTTTAAATACTATATGGTCTTCTCCCATTCTGTGCCACTGTAATCAGGCAGCAGAGAGCAGATAATAATTAATTAATTAATTTTTATCTCTCGAAACTCTAAGACCATGAAGTACAAGACTTAGGACCAACTGCTGGTGAGACCTTTTTCTGCACCATTTCATGTGAGAGGTAGAAGAGGGGCGGGTAAGAAGGGCAAACACACGAAAGAAGGAGTGGATTTGTCCTTCTCTAAATAAAGCACTGTGACAATGACTGCCCCTCCTAACAGTGCACAGGGCTTCCATCTCTTCCACGTCCCATGCCTCAACATTTTCCCATTTGAAATCAAATTTATGAGACATTAACTTTGAGAACACATTCAAACTGTAGCAAAGATGGTGCATTGAAAACACATTCCTGGATTATTTTGATCCTCCTCTTGTCAAAGTTTGGACTCTACTTGACCTCACTTTGGTGTGAACTTTCCTTAGTTGCTCATTGCTAAAGAGGAAAAAGTGCTGCTGGAATGCATAGCAAGCAATGGCTGGAATTAAGTATATGTATGCCATAGTGAATTCTTGTTTGCTCTCTTGCTAATTTTTTTTTATTTCAGTTAAATCAGATGGCATATACTAAGAATACATTGGCAGCTTACAAAAAGGCCTCCCAGTGGGAAGTAAGTTTTCCTATTGACACCCATGAGTATAAACCACCAATGGACCATCCAGACCAATCATGCCTTTAGAAGAGAGTGGTTCTAGCCAGCATCATGGCCTTAATATACTGAGACACCATGAACAAATTATTCCTTACCTTTGTGTTCCTACGATTCAAAAGCTGTAAATGTTTGTCAGTGGATGTTCCTCAATGTAGGATAATTTTCTATGCTTGGATTTATAGGTGCTAAATAAGGGAATAACATGATCATATTATCAATTTCTAAGGGCCACTGGAGAATCTCAGAGAGAGTGATGGTAGAGAACCCTGAAGGGGAGCCTCATCTAATGCCTCTGGGTTATGTTTGCTTCAAGATCATAGGTATGCCTAGAAATTTGTTCATGCAACTCTAGATTTAGGACTGAATTTGTTGCTGAATGAAGAACTGCTTTGTCAATGGAGCCTGATAGTTTGTGGTGAACACCCACAACTTTCAACTTGTGTCTTTTTCCCCAGAGCAATAAAAAAAAAAGATGGTTCGTGTGTAGGGGAGGGGTGTTTCAGAGACAATTCTACTAATTTGATTAGTTTGAAGTGGAAAAGAAGCACCACACAGCACTATTTTGTGCCAGGATAAGATAGTTCTACAGGAAATGTAAGCATAAAGAACTCGTCTTAAACTACTTCATGATGAAAAAGTGAACAAGAATAAGTAGAGGTGAACAAAAAATAAACAGAGGATTGCATATATCATCTCAACCCACTTTTGATCATAGAAGACCAGCTTCCCTCATACGAGTCCCATCGTAAGTACAGATGTTACCACTTGAATACTTCTTGAGATGAGGATCTCATTACAATTTTCAACAACTTGATTCTCTTTTAACCAGTTCTTTATTCTTGTTTGGTGGTTATAGAGTAATTCTATGTGTAATTTTCCTTATTTGTTTCTCTGTACCTTATTTTAAACCAAAACATAGTCAGCCATTCCTTATGTGTCCAATCACATTTAAAATACTTATTTCTTTGAAAGCTCCTTATGAAAGAAATTCCCACATAAATCTAGATATAGGTCTGGGTTTATTTTTTTTAAAGAATATCTTTTAAAACTTTATTAAAAAGTTCACTGTGTGTGTGTGTGTATGTGTGTGTGTAGTGGGCACATATGTATGTCATGGCGAGCATGTGGAAGTCAGAGAGCAACACCCTGAAGTCACTTCTCCTTCTACCATGTATTACTGCCAATCAGATTCATGTTTTCAGGCTTGGCAACAAGCACCTTCACCCACTGCATCATCTTGCTGGCTCCAAGGCTATCACTTAAAAAATATATTATTATAATATTCCCATATGTAGGAATAAAATCAACACCTACTCTTTATTAAGCAATGACTGTGTAGCAAATGCTCCCTAGGAATCTTCAAAGTCATCCAATGGAATTTGTTCCATTTTTACTCACATGAATGAGGGGAAAATAATATGTAATAGGCACGTAACTGGTGAATGATGGAATAAGCTTCATACATAAATGCTTGCTCTATCAAATGGGAGATTTCTATCAAATGGGGGATTAATACAAGATAAATACCATGATGTGATGTAACACCATACATGATGTTTAGTCTCATGTAGGTTAAATAACAACTCCGTAGTGTCTTTTCTATTTTTGCCTTAGTTCTTTAATAATATATTCCCATTTATATTTTGGTTGATTTTCATCATACTTTTAAATTTTTGTTACACTATTGTTGTATAATTACTGGGATTAATGATTGTTTATAATTGCTTACCAAATTTAATTTTACTTGAATTAATTTTAAAATTCTGACAGGTTCTATCCTTTTTTCAGTTGTCAAGTGCTCTTGGAAATTTAATTTAAATGTCTTCAGTATTTGTTTTAGAAATATTGATTGACTAAGCATATGTAGAACATTTCTGGGAATGACAATCTATTTAAGATGAAATTATTTAAAGAAGTATCTTAAGTACCAGTTGTTTATCATAACACATAGGACTTAATGGACCTTGAATTAATAATACTAAAAGAATTCTTTTTAATAAGAATTCAAAGCCTGGGCAAAAAGATTTACTAACTAGATGTATTATCTACGGTCATAACTCCTCTGCTTCCGTATTGGAATTGGGTGACAATATACCCGTCATAGATACAAGGGTCCAGATAAGGCATATAGATGCGAGGAGCCTAGTGATTAACGGTGTATGTGCTGACAAAGTGGCCAAACCAATCACACAGGGGCACATTTGGGAGAAAAAGGGATGCTAAAATAAGGTAAATATTAAAGTTTAAAATATTAAAGTTTAAATATTTAATTAAATATTAAAGTTTAAAAAGTTAGTCCACAAACTTATCTATATGAATTATTTGGTCAGTAACAATTTTAAAACCTTTTTATAAAATTAAAAAAGTTAACATTAATCTCCTGGATCTGTTTCAAATTCATACACTTTGTTTCTTAGTTTTACCTGACCCTGTATTTCCAGTGCAGTTTTTCAAAATGAACTGAATACCATTTAAGTAATATTTTTAGTATTTCTTTGAAATTTTTGTATATATTAAACTATTTATACTATATAATACACATTATATTTATAGTGTTTAGTCTCATGTAAGTAATTTAAGTTTTTTAAGGTTATCCCCCTCTGCAGTCTCCTTCAAGCTCCTTCTGGCAAAATACAACATATTTCCCTACCAAATTCATCCCATACATTTTTTTTAAATTAGTAACCATTGAGTTGAGCTAATGCTGCTCATGTGTACACAGATATAGGGTGCATCCATTGGGGCATGGACTATGTACCAGTGATAACCCACCCAAAGATAAGTAACTCCCCAGACTACCACTAGCAACAAGAGCACCCCAGGATTATCATTTAATAAAATCCCTGAAATCTTCAAAGTTGCACTTAATAATTGATCATTCAATTAAGAATTTCAGTGAATTTTTGATGTGATTCCTATATTCAAATATAGAATATTCAGTTAACATTATTGTTACATGCTTTTATAACTGTGGTTGGTTTACCCTTGGTACTTTATTATAATTTATTATTAAAGAAATCAAACTTTTAAGATGGATGCAGTGTCAATCATTTGTAATCTTAGCAATCTCCAGGAAGCAGGAGTATGGGGAATATAAGGTAATCCTCTTTTACATGATTTTATAATCAGTTTGAGGCCAGTTTGACTTGCACAAGACCTTATGTCAAAGAATAAATAAAAATAAATTTGAAACCGTCTCTATACATTCACAGGATATAACGGAAGGGGGTGGATTAGACAGCAATTTTTTTCTTCAATCATAATTATCATGAAGCAAAAATGTAAAAATTTAAATATAAATTTACATGAAAATTACTGCCAATTACATATATACAATACATAGAATATATGTATATTCTATTATTTACAGCAGTCCTGTAGAGTAAGTAGTAAACACAAAACACAATTGTTTTTCCTGCTGCCTGGCCAAGCAACTTTTCTTGCTGAGTCACATAAATAACAAATATCAGAGCTTGCAGTAGGACACATCCCAGACTACAGGGGTATTGCTCCAGTGTGCGCATATATGCTCTATAAAAGCATCTTGGTGGTATTTAATAAATTAAGTTTGTATTTGAGGGCAAACAGCACAATTCATCCTAAAACATGCTCTTTATGGGCTCCCAGAAGTTAAAGCATTATAGGATGTCATAACTTTAGCCAAATTAAAAACCTAAAATTGACCAAAAATATTATCATTCGATCTTGTATATATTTCAAAAGAAGGGATTAAATCATAAAATAAGGTGGATCATTTAAAAACAGTTATCATTGAGGGAAAATAGGTGATTTTCTTAAATCTCGATGATCCTTATTAAATTACGACATAAATATACCTAACTGCCGTTACAATGGCCATAAGTTCAGAAATCACCCTTTATCCCTGTAAATTGACTACACTTTTACAGAAAATGCCAGCTCAAACATATCAAGTTCTGAGGGAGGTTAAGCAAGAGAAGAAAATCTCTCCTTTTGCCCTCTCCCCTGCTGTGAGTGTTAGAAGAAATCAGACATCATTTTTAAACTGAAGGAGGTTCACAGTCACCTTTCCACAACATGATTGTTCCTTACTTCCCCCACACAGAGAACTGGAAACTAAAGGGAATTTGAAACCCCTCTGGCTTTTTGGTTGGCCCAGTGTTTCATTAGATGACTGTGTTAAGTTCTGCAAATAGCTATGTCCGTCTGTCCTAGAAAAGCAGCTCTGCTTTTGGAGCTCTTTGACAATGTGTCCACTGTCTTAGTTTATACATTTCAGGTTGTTAATAGTATCCTCCTGGCACCATCTGCTTGTTTGCTGTGCTGTGTTCTCCACTGTGTGATAAGAGGATGCTAGGCGTGAGAGGAAAGTGTTTTTATGCCTAATTCTGTGTGTGGCTTGTGTCTTGGTCTTGGCTATTCTACAGGATCAGATTATGAGAGGACACAGGCCAGTAAAAACTTACAATCAACTCATTTGCTTCCACCCTGAGCCTGCAAAGAGTGAAAACTTTAAGAGAAGGCCCTCTAAGGCAATATATCCAATCTGAATAACAACATTTCCACAGGTCACGGGAAGTGAGTCTCCTCCCTGGACAACGCTTGCTTCACAGGCTGCTTCAAAAACAATTAGTGCTTTGTGCTTAAGAGCAGCAGAATGTTAATTCTGCAGCAGGCTTCCTCTTTTCATTAACTTCTTGGCATCTTGGCTCTTTTAATTATACCATCTTGATAATAATGTATTAAGTTGAAAACCATACTGAAAAACTTTCTTTTTGAGTGGCATTAAAATGTTGAGATCAGTTCAAAACAATATTTTAAAAATATTAGGGATACCACTGTTAAACTTAAGCTGTTATGGTGTGAAACACCCAATTTCTTTGAGTCATTTTTTATTATTTTATTTTGTATTATTTATTATATATTATTATTTTATTATTTTGAGTTATTTTTGGTTCATAGCCACGTATCTTAAATCATCACTTATTTAGAAGAAGTAGATACTGTTGATCACAGTACTCACAGAGGAAGAATAACAACCTGTCCTAACCTTCTTGTTAGAGGGAAGACCAGTTTATACAGTATAATTAATTTCACTGTGAATCCCACTTTGTAGCAAAGCTTTGCAGATTCATAACATTATTAATCACATAAAGAAAACATGGGCTTGGAGCAGAGGTACCCAAGTGTGTATTTTGACAAGTTTTGGGTTTGACCACCATCACTGCAACAGTGTAAAGAAAAACCTTCATGGAAGAGAAGCAAACAGCATTGAAAACATATTTTAGTGCATTCATTTATATAAAATTCTCCAAATTCCTGTAGCTATTGTCTAGAATATCCTATGTTTAGTCATACTTGATATATTTTGGGGAAATGTACAGCTGTCATTTTCTCAGGCTTTGCCTAATCTAATCTCAAAAGCTCAGACAAAATTTAGAAAACATCATGAACTCCTATAATATTCTAAACATAACCTAAAGCTGGATCACTCTATATATTTTCTAACTCTGTACTTAATTCACAAAAAATATAAAAACCAAAGTAGAGATTGTTTCTTACCCTTCCTTCTACATTTAGTGCAAATTAGTTTTTTTTTTTATTTTACCATGTGTGTTTTTCTTTAGTAAAACAACACAATCCTGGGAGTTAGCTTAAGCTCTTATAAAGTCTGCATCATGTTTACTGCATCATCTTCATCTTCAAATTTTGGTTTGCTGCACTTACAATACCATCTTTCTGGCATCAGTTATCTTCACATCCATTTGCCTTGTTCTGTTTTCTATTGAGTGATGAGGGTCTTCTCATAGTGATGGGAAAAACAAGCTTAGTGACTATTTCCCTATGTGGATTTTGATCTTTGCTCTAATGGTGCTGGCAAACAGCAGGATATATGACAAATTACCTATATATAATTGGTTTAAGGGATAAAAATCAGAGTGTGTGCTGGGAAGTTCAGATAATCTTTTGTTAAAATTTTATTTCTAGTTATGTTGGTGTTCATATGTATATGTGTACATGTTTGTGTATATGCATAAGTGTATGTGAGTGTGTGGGGGGTATGAATTTGTAGGGTTATTCAAAGGTAACTTATCTCCCTTGAACTGCAGTTTCAGGACTTTGTGTGTCATTCTGTGTAGGTACTGGGATCCAAACTTAGATCCCCTGCAAGAGCAGTACATGGTCTTAACCACTGAACCATTTCACCACTCCCAAATTCAGCTAAACATGCTATCAGTATCAGAAATAGATGCCCTGAACCCTTGACCTACAGGGCAAGAACTACTCTTACCTTAAGTGCTGACAGTAAGTATGCTGTCCAGTCTTAACAAAAAAAAAAAAACACAAGAAAAAGTGACTGCTGAACCTTCCCAATATAAGGTAGGACAATCCTTTAAATATTCCTGCTTCTGAAAATGGTCTATCAGATATTCTAGGCTTATAAGCCAACATTAAATGCTCCAACATCACAGAAAAACCTGGATGATTGTCATTTGTTTCTGTCATTTCTTGCATCTTTCAGAAGTCTCTTGCTTGCACTTCCTGCTTACTTGGTAATATTTTTTCCCTCTCAGGTCTTGATGGAGTAAAAGACTAGATAATTATAGTTTTTTTAATTATAATAATTGATAAATTAGATAAGAAACTCTAGATTCACCAAGATAGGATAGATAATTAAATATTTTTTTCTAATTTAGTCAAATAAAAATAATCTAAATAATGTAACTATAATTCTCAATATCTGCTTTATTATATGTAATTTTACTTTGCTAAAGTTAAAACCTTCCTTTTTGGTTAGACAGGAAGGGTAAATGCTGTGGGATAACTCTCTGTATGTTTATAATATGTTTTACTACCATTTGTTAATTTAAAAAAAACTGCTTTGGCCTATAATAGCAAGACAGGAAAGATCCAGACAGAAAATTCAAGTAGAGATACTAGGAGAAGCGTGGAATCAGAGTAGATGCCAGTGAGCCACCAGAGCAGCAAGATGTACTAGAGAACAGGTACCAATATGAAGCCATATAGCAAAATACAGATTAATAGAAATGTTTATTTAAGTTCTAAGAGCTAGTTAGTAATAAGCCTGAGCAATAAGCCAAATGATTTGTAATTAATATTAAAAAATATATGCCATGAAAATTATTACTTGATGTTTTTATTTTTTATCCTACTAAGCATTCTACCTTTAGAAAAAATGGTAAGTGTATAATAGTTTAAATCTATATTTTATGGCCATGAATATTACCTTTTAATAATTAGAATATGAATTTACGTGAATACAGTAAAGCTTGGTGTAGCCATACACTTATCATTGATTAGATGGGACAAGTGACATTTCTGAGGTGTTATTGGATATGGTAATATCACTAAAGTTCTTGTTCTTGTCATTATTAATTTCTTAGTTTGTATTAATGGTCCTTTCTTCAACTCACAGAGAATAGACTCTGTCCATATGTCATAATATACATTTCTCAGCTTCTTGAAGCCAGAGGTAGTTTTCTCAGTTCTGACCATTTGAAGCAAATCCCTTGACTGATCACAAAGTTTTGTTTTCTTTTGTCTATCCATCCTTCTGAGTTTTCTTTTTTCTTTTTTGAAAAAAGAAAGACCATATCCTATCCAGAAAGTTGAAATGGAGATGAAACATTTTGTGACAAGGTGGAGGAAAGAAATGGTCTCTGATTCTCAGAGCAGAAAGATAAAATAACCTGAAATGTTGGCAAACTCAAAGCCAGTTTTTGGGGTCCTACATATGAGCTTTTTTGCTATGTGACAAATTATTAACCTTTAATTACTAATGCCACTGTGGGACACCCTAATGTGTTCTTTGGTGAAGATGTTATTAGAAGTGAGCAAAAAGAGACAGCAGTTGTTATTGTCTGAAAATAGCACCTTCCAGAGGTAAAATGGGAACTTCCATAGGTGTTCCATCATTCGTATCTCATTCCTCAGGGAATTAGTTTTGACAAGGATAAAGATGAGCTGCATTCTTTTGTCTACTATCAAAGACTGGGACACCGGCAAGGAGTGTTTCCTTGGGGGAGACATGTGTACTGACAATGAGTGCTATAAATTAAAGATACAACAATATTTGGGAAGCAAGAAAAAAACCTGTGAAGAACAGACATATAAGGGGGGTAGAACAATTACAGTTCATAGCCACAGTGGCAAAGAATGACAGGCTACAGAATGCTGTCTTTATCAGGATGGATTGGCATAATGGGTTTACACCTTGAGGTTTTAGCTGAAAATTTTCTCAGAAGAATGCTAAACCAGGGAACATTAAAATTGTGGTGTTATGTACATTAAAACAAGAACCTAGGGGGAGGTGGGAGGCAGCAGACCATAGTAAGAACTCAAATGGATAAAAAGGAGATGTACCAATGACACAAGACAAGTGGAATAAAATTATGAACTAGAATAGACTATGAAATAGGTTCTTCAACTATTGTATGTCTGTGTGAGTTTTCCAGAGGCTGTTCATATAGCAGAGATAGAAGTTTAACTTATCTCATTACAAGTTCAAGGCTTATATTCTAAGTATCTAAGTTTGTTTCAATATAAGCAAGGCAAAGATGATTTCAAAGAAAAGATGTAGAAAAGAAATCCAGAAAATAATTTGGCATATGTTTTGAAAGGAATCATTATTATTTTATAATAATAAATATTTTTCAAGAAAAAAATTCTCTCTCTGTTACATTTATAAACCCAGGTATAACAATATAGTGGAATATTACTTAGTAGTAAAAAATAAAGGAATTATCAAGCTGCAGAAATTTCAGGGGAGGGGTTTTAATATGTAATGCTTAGTTTAAAACGCCAACAGATAAGAAAAAAGACTTACTAGATGAATACAACTATTTGGCATCCTCGATATGGTAATACCAAAGAGCTATGAAAAGTTGAATGATCACCAGGACTTCAAGCAGAAGCAGGGTGAATGGAACTCCTCTGAATAACACACTGTAGGAAGTACTTGGCACCCCGTGTTCCTTCTCTTAATTATTATCTTGACAATTTAATTTAATATACAGTATATTGCAGTTATATTCACTCTGTTTTCTTCTCACTTCTGCTGATATCTTTCTCCCCAAATAGATAGCACCCATCTTCTCTCTCTCTCTCTCTCTCTCTCTCTCTCTCTCTCTCTCTCTCTCTCTCTCTCTCTCTGTGTGTGTGTGTGTGTGTGTGTGTGTGTGTGTGTTCACATGCTTTTTGTACATGTGCAGGTCTTTGTCATGTAGCTGCAGATAATGTCTGTTCATCTTTGTAACAGCCTCATCATATCCTGAATAGAGTATTACACCATGCTCCCCTTCATCCTCCGCCTATCACAAAATTTCGGTCCCCTCTTCTGTGAGCAGCTTGTAAATACAACATAAAGACAGAAGCACAACGTAAATCCTGGTTCTTGACAACTTGTAAGATATAAATATTAAGTGACAAATGTACAAGGATGTTAGCAGTGTATAGGAAAGAATGGGGGTCAAGGTGGCATTTTGTAGTTCCTATATAATTTTCTGCAATCCAAACTGACTTAAACTAGTTTGAAAATCTCTCTCTTCCACAGCCCAAAGTCTTGTTTTCCAGTCAAGAATGTTTTTGATCATTATTCCTTTGACAACCTCCACCCCCAGTAAAGGCCCTGATGACTTGATTTTTCTCTTTAGAAAGGGACAGAGACTCCCCCAGATTTCTTCCTCTTTGCAGGAGAGCAGCTCTCTTCATGTCAGTGCTAATTCTGCAGAGAGATCAGCTGGTGACTCTCTGTCTAGCATTGGTTCTTTCCTTCAGTTTTATGGATACTTCAAATATTTCAGAGCTGTGATTGGGCCTCTCCCTGAGGAGCCTGCAGTTCTATTGTCAAAATCTTCCAAGCTTTTGTTAACCTGTCATATGCACTATAAGCTTCCAGATGTTACCATGGCACCAGGCACCATTCAAATCCAAAGACCAGGGAAACTAGCCCACAGGGAAGGTGACATTTCTTTCATAAAGAGCATTCGCTAACAGATATCATGTGGACTATTTTACTGATCACCACTGACAATGGTCCTCTGTTGATAATTTTCAAGACTCTTGGGTAATTTCAGCCTTCAGTATTTGCTTCTGAGATAGCCAGAATTAATGTTTCTCTGCTAAAAGACAAATGATGTATAAAAATTCCTTTAAAGGGATCCTATTTTTTGTTTTAAAATGTTTTTAAAATTACATTGTGTGTATTTGGTGTGTGTGTGTGTGTGTGTGTGTGTGTGTGTGTGTGTGTGAAAGAGAGAGAGAGAGAGAGAGAGAGAGAGAGAGAGAGAGAGAGAGAGAGGTGGGATTTCCCTCTGCATGCTATCAATATGTTTTATTACCATTGGTTAATAAAGAAGCTGTTTTGGCCTATGGCAGGGAAGACTAAAACTAGGCTGAGAAGGCTGAACTGAGTGGAGGGAGAAAGAAGGCAGAGTTAGAGAGATACCATGTAGCCACTGAAAGGGAAAGACGCTCAAACCTTACTGGTAGGCCACAGCCTCATGGTGTTACAAAAATTAAAAGAAATAGGTTAATTTAAGATGTTTGAGCTAGCTAGGAATAAGCCTAAGGTATTAGCCAAACTATGTTTGTAATTAATTTAGTTTCTGCATTATAATTATTCAGGTCTGGGCAGCCAGGAAATTAAAGCAGAGTCTCCGTGTGTGTGTGTGTGTGTGTGTGTGTGTGTGTGTGTGTATGTGTGTGTGTGTGTGTGTGTGTGTGTGTGATGCATAGGAGACAACATGTGTGACTTGGTTCCCTTCTATTGTGAGAGTATTGGGGACAAACTCACGTTCGCAGGCTGTTAGGATTTTTCCCAGTAGATTCACTAGACTAATTCAATAAATAATAGGATATTCAATTAAATTTGAATGTGATTTTATCAGCTAATTCTGTTTTGAGTACTACACAGGACACACATCGTCACTATTATTTTTTTGTGAACTCTTGGGAAGGTACCCTAGATTTTAAATAACAACCCAATGTCTCAGCACAACAAAGCTGAAAGCTGTTATCTGATTTCCATCTCTCTGAGAAAGGTCATGTAGACTGAGGTGGCATATATAACCTGAGCAAGACTGCATTCTAGTGCATGGAGACTGGTCCCGTGACTTTGAAGGGACTATAGATTTTGAGGAACTACTGAACTGTGTGAGATCACAGAGTTATTTAGCTTGAGCATGGTAAGAAAGACTCAGCAGCAATTATTTCTGCGACATTAACATAAACTATACAATGAAGCCAATTTTCATATGCAAAATATGAAAGAATAATAAGAAAAAATATAAATCAACTGTTCATATAAAATATGCTTTGTTGTAAATACATGGTATCAAGGCTCCATAGCAATATGCTTGAGTATTTGGATATTTTAAAAAATTATGAAGATAAATCTAAATGCTAAAACTGGGACCAGGTTTACTCAAGCACTGTTCATAGTCAAACATATATATGAAAATTTTCTTCCTGAATGGTGAATGCCAAATAGTCTTTTATAGTCAAGAGATGAACTCCAATCCAAGTTTGGCAATTTCCATTCAAATAGGAATTTATTCTGCCACAGTAAATATCTTTCTGATATACTTTGGTAACTCCTACCTGCATAATTAACACACAGTACCTTTTCATCAAAGCCAGCATACCTTTTAGATACAGTTTGATAAGACAAGTTCTTTCTTATATCACTTCCTTCACTTAGCTCCCTCTTCTAATTGGCCTCCTCCTTTATTTTCTCGAAGTCATGATTTTATCAAATTTCATTTATAATTCCAATACAATATTACTAGAAAGGTCACACATACTTGAACTAATCTGTACCAGTTGATACCTCTGCTTACTTAGGTATCCTCTGAAATCCTGTAGTTTCCATATGCACAAAACTGTTTCTCAGATTTTCTTGTGTGCTCACTTCATTTATGTTTCATTGTTTCCCGCTATTCACAGAGCCCAGTGCTGATATGCTGTTGGCGACATCCTAAATAATTCTTCTCTATCAGATCAATTTAATCTTTATTTCCTCACTGCATCTATGTCTACACTAGTTCACTCTACAGCTTAGTTAATCTTCCAAACAGATCACATTAGGTGATAAATGCAGGGAATGAAATAAGTGTGAATTCAGAGATTTCTTTTGCTGTTTAGTCCATAAGTGAATCAAATGATCATGACCATCATTGTTTCCTTTAAGTAAAGAAAACATATCCCAAGTGCGGTCCTCAAGTCTTATGCCAATTAACATTAAAGTGACAACAGCTCTCAAGTATTCATATTCAGGGACATTGGCCTATTCTAACAAGCAAGGGCTCATAAGAATCTTCAGTCTTATTCTTTTACTTTGCCACAAATGTCATAATTGATATCACCCCAAATCTTTTTTTAAATATTTATTTATTATGTATACAATATTCTGTCTGTGTGTATGCCTGCAGCCCAGAAGAGGGCACCAGTCCCCAGTACAGACGGTTGTGAGCCACTATGTGGCTGCTGGGAATTGAACTCAGGACCTTTGGAAGAGCTGGCAGTGCTCTTAACCTCTGAGGCATCTCTCCAGCTCCGAATATTGATGAATTAAAGCTTAAGCTTATAATATTGAGTTTGCAGATATGCATATGTAATGATTCATGTGGTGATCTGAATAAAAATGGCCCCCATTGGCTCAAAGGAAGTAGCATTATTAGGGACGATGGTCTTGTTGGAGAAGGTGTTGCTTTATTAGAGGAAGTGTGTCACTAGGGGGTGGACTTTGAGGTCTCAGAAGCTCAAGCCAGTTCACTGCCTGTTGCCCACCAATCCAGATGCAGAACTCTCAGCTACTTCTAAAGCTCCATGTCTGGCTGAACACTGTTATGCTGCCCTCCATGATGATAATGGGGTAAACCTCTGGAACTGTGAGCCAACCCAATTATATGATTTCTTTTATAAGAGTTGCTGTGGTCATGGTGTCTCTTCATAACAACAAAATCATAACTACTACACTACATGAAAATGAAGTAATTAGGTTACTATTTATTTATATTGGCAATTAAATGCATTTATCTAAGTGCAAAGCAAACAAAAAAACAATCACAGAAGATGCAAAATATTTTAATTAAAATTCAAGATCTCAAACAGTTCGAGAGAGATATACCTCCTATGTCCAATTGTTGAGCATTGTCCTCAGCACCCATCGCCCCTGACTTCTTCAGAAGTAGATGTGATGGCATCTTTCTTTGTCAAGATTAAGCCTCACTTCTGTCACTGCAATCAGCCTGCTGTGTCCTTGCAGGACTCTGTTGCCTTCTGTCTCCATCACACACGCTTGTCAAGTATTGATTGCAGCTAAGTCAAGTTCTCAGCTTGGCCTTTACTTAGCCCCTTAACAGCTTGTTGAGAAACGATTCAGCATGCTGCTGACTGACCTGACCTTAAATGTACTTCCAGGACTCCTCAGTGCATCCTCAAACTGTTAGGAATTTTTGTTACATGTGCCCATCTAATACATCTCTCTCATCTATTTCATGTAGCTTTTATCTGCAAATCCTTGCCATTCCCTTCGTTCATCATTTATTTAATGATGTAAATATGTGTTGTACTCTTTTATGGTACATTTAACTCTGTAAAGCTGTGTTACTTTGCCTGATTTAAATACCTGATTGATGTAATAAAGTGTTGAACAGCCAATAGCTAGGCAGGAGAGAGATAGGTCACATTGTTGTCAGAGAGAATACATAGTAGGAGAAATATTGGGAAAAGAGCAGGGAGCAAAAAAAAATGAATTGGGGTAGGAGGACACCACGGGCCAGTCACCCCACCACACAAGCAGCCATAGATTAAAGAAGAAAGAAAGATATATAAAATAAGGAAAGGTAAAATAAAACCAGGGGCAAAATATAGTTAGAACAGAAAAATTTAGTTTAGAAAAGCTGGCTAGAAACAAGACAAACTAAGACTAGGTATTAATATATAAGAATAAGTCTCCATGAATTTATTTGAGAACTGGTGAAGGGCCCCAAAAGAGAAAAACAAGACTACACATACATGTGTATGAATATGAGACATGGTCTTAGTAGTTCACATTTCTCAAATAGCTTTATGTAGCTCAAAGAGTAAGATAATTATAACTATAAAGCTTAATGGTGACACCAGCAAAGTTTAAAGGAAGCAAAGGATAAGGAGGCAGGTAGATCTGTAGTCAGCTTAATCTGTCATGAGAACCATTCCAGGCTTCATGGCCTCTGTCACTTAAGTTAACAAATACATCATTAGTAGGGTCACCTTTCAGCCAGGAAATGACAGATGATTTCTTTCCTCGTGCCCCTTCTGTGTTCTGTGTCTCTCATTTGTTCCTGAAATGTCTAGTGTTGACATCTGGAGGGGATATAAAACATTGTTTTGGCATTTGACCTCGACTGTAGCTAAATGTTTTATTTAAAATAAGAGTGCTGAAAACCATAATTAAGTATTTCATCCTGCCAAATAAACTCACGAGAACGCACCATTTAGAATAAAGCTATTAGAAAAAAATAAATTCTTTTACTATGGAATATGCCAAATACTAAAGAAAAAATACTGACCTAAGTGAATATCATTTCCAGTTCATATGCTTTCTCTTTTAATGAAGTATATTAAAAATAATAGAACTGAAACATTTATAATTATATACAAGAGATTTATATAGTTATAATCCCTAGAAAAGATGAAAAGGGTGAAATTACTTCAAGTCACCAAAAGATAAAAATAATGTTTGCAAAAAACTTATGGATTGTCAGCAAGAAAGGGCTCAGCCTCTTTTATTAAAATAAGTCTCAGACAAGCCAGCTGACTAAGTCATGTGTGTGTATATGAGTGTGTGTGTGAGTTTGTGCGTGGCTGTGTTGGCATGTGTGTATACATTTGGACATTTGTATCTGTGTGTATGTGTATTTCTGAAAGTATATACATGTGTGTATGTGTGCATGCATAAATATATATGCATATATACATAATAGGTAAATGATATATAAAAATAGTCAAATTATGGTAAAAATGATCTAATCATTTTGTCTGCTTATTGAGAATGAGATAATGTCAGATGACATATGAAAGAGGACAGCATTAGGAAATTTCAAAAGCAACAAATTTTGACACACACTGAGGAAGTTTTCAAGAAAAAAAAGTGAGTAAAAAGTAAAGATAAGACAGTTGATGGTTGGACATTCCAGGGAGGAAATGGGTTAATGACTTATGAGTCTTTATTTCCCTTAGAGTACTGAGTCAGTAATGAGCATTGAGAGATTTCTGTTAGAAAGAAGTGGGGTGCAAACATGACAGTTTTTGCTCAAATATCGGGCAGATGGTGTAAAGGGGAGCTAGAAGGCTTTGACTCTGAGAGCAGCATGAGGAACATGGACTTCATAATCTATGACTCATAAGGGATGGTTGAATTTTGAACTTGGACATATTTTAATTAGAATATTCTTAAGTGAGGCGCTATCTTGGCAACTTAATGAGAAGATACTCATTGAGGTTATCTGGCAACGCCTTCTCACTTACATAGAACGTTTAACATCAAAACCCGGCACCACTCAGTCTGCTTGAGCGAAAAGCCTCTCTTGGAAAAGAAGTTGCAACTAATTGTGGCACTAATATTCCTCTCGATAGCTTCTCGTTGTTTTCATCTTTCTGGATGAACCCCAATGTCTGTCTCTGGATTTTTATTGTTTATGCTATATTCCTCTAGTAGAGTATAATTCAGGTAACTGCTCTCTGTCTCTTTGTCTCTGTTTCTCTGTGTCTGTCTCTCTCTTGTGCTTTAGTTTTCTGGAAGGTGAAAGATATGAACATTTTACTGATGTGCAACACTGGAAATGGTGTGATTTAAGAAATCAGCATAACTGCTTTGAGGAACTGCATTGGCTGGCGATTACCAGAAGAGACAGCCTATGGGGATTAGTTGCATAGCCCAGAACCTGGGAAATTGAAGCAGTAGAATTAGTGAATAAGATAGTGAGTTCAAGACCACCCTGAGCTTCATAGTGACTTCTAGGCTATCCATACTGGGTTATATAGTTTATAACCTTTTTATTAAACCAAAACAGCAAAGACAGGGGCACTAGGGAGCTGGGAAGCAGTAAAGAGGCTATTTGAATCATCGGAGGGAAAATGGTGGCGAGAGTGATCCAGTTCTAGGTATATTTTACAAAACACTACTGGTAAGACATGACAAAGGTTAGAAATGTGGAGCAAGGAAAAAAGAAGTCATCCTTCAACTCAGATTTTGGTCAACTGAAAGAAAGAAATGGTTGGTCTTTTAAGATGAAAATATAAGCAGTAGAGCATATTTATTGGTAGGCTATCAAATACTTTGTTAAATTTAAGATTCATGCTATAAACATAGATGAAGTTTGTTTGTTTGTTTGTTTTCAAAATAAAGACATGGGAATACAAGAGCAAGTCAAGCCAAGTTTGATATTGTAGTTGATTTTTGGAACTATTCGTTAGGGAATCATGATTATAAAAGTAGCCTTTTTTTGTTGTTAAACTGAGACACCGAGAGCATTCACAAAAGTGTAGAGTTAAGGAAATAAAAAAAATTATGCTATCTGAATTTTAGTTGAGTAAAGGAGCTAAGGCGACAGAAAAAAAAATTCAAGCAGAATTTGTCAGAGAGATTATTCTCCCCAAACAGAACAAGAATAAGGATAGACTTAAGAGAATAGACAAGAATGACCACCTATTGCAAAGAACTACTAGAAATGAATTGATCATTGGATTCATGTTTGTGAGGTCAGGGCCTATTTGACTGTATTGTGTCAGAATCTAAATGGAATTTCCCAGAAGGGAGGGAGGAATAACTGGAAACGGCAGGGGTGGCACTACTTGAGATGTTTGCTTGTCCAGAGTCTTAGCTGTGAGGGTGGGATGATTTTTACAGTGAATAAGAAGAATGTTTTGAGATATAATGTGAATATTTGTTCAGTTGCGGCAGAAAATCTGAAAATTAAATAGAAAATATGCAATTTGTTTGAGCAAATTTCCTATGTAATAATAAACAGAAGTTGATAAAACTAGCAGGTAGAGTTTCTGTCACTGTGCCTAAAGGAAAACCATCCAGCTAAAGAAAGGAGTATACTTGATAGTTTTGGTTTTTGGTTGGGAGGATGACAAAACCTTCTATCAGTTGCTTCTCTTTTTATTTTACATGAAATTCATATATGCACAAATGCTTTGGTTATGTCCACCAACCAGCCCACTCCTTATGTTCCCCACCATATTCCTTCCCATTTCATGTCTTTTCTTTGCTTGTTTCTTCTTGTGAGATAGGGTCTCCCTGCTGCATAGCTCAGGTTATCCTGTAATTTGCTATTGTAAACCAAGCTGACCTCAAACTGAGAGATCAGCTTTTCTCTGCTTCCCGAATGCTGCCATTAAAGGTGTAAGCCACCACACCTGGCTCATGTGTCTTCATTCAAACGGCATGAAGTTCACACTAAAGATCTGAGTGTGTGCACAGCTGGCTCATGTGTCTTCATTCAAACGGCACAAAGTTCACACTCAGGATCTGAGTGTGTGGTGTGTCAATGGCAGTTGGAAACCAGGATGTGACAGATTCAGAGCAAGTAAAGCATTCCAGTAGGATTCCCAATCAATGGTAAAGACATTTATAAAGTCCCTTTCCCTGTGTGAAGAAATGCCAACCAACATGAGAATTTACCCATAGACACTCAGATATGGGGACACCTAAATTACTAAAGTTGAATTAAGCAAAGGTTATTTAAGCTAAGGACGCATCTAGAAAAGAGTTGAAGATGAATCTGTGAATCTTTCAGGTTTTACCCTAATATCTGACTCCTAATCATTTTTTTATTAATAAAAGTAAAGAAAACAGTATGCCTAGCTGTACTCTGTGAGTTAATGCATTTTTCTCCTGGGAATTCTTAAAAAAGAATGAGGCCTATTACAACTTTAGTTTTCAGATGAGAAAATTAAAAGTAAAGGTTGGGATACCTTGACATTTACCTGATTGTAGTTCACACCGCAATCCTCCTGGTACCAACTCCAGAGATGAAGTGCCAAAGCGTGCTTACAATGTCTTTATGTAAACATCACCTTTTCCTACGGCCAAGTGGGTGGTATCACCGTACATCCATTCCATGACCAAGAGCGGGCTCTTAAAGTCTCTTTAAGCAATGAAAAGAATAGCAAGAGCATTGTAAGGATTTTATAAACCCTGAAGATCTATATAAATTTGAGTAAAAATTTACTGACTTTAAAAGATAATTATATTTTATAGAATCTCATGCATGTTTTACTTTTATTTTATATAATAATATGCTGCATGTATATGACATATTAAGAACATAAAAATCATTAGATGTGAGAAAAATCTATGATTCGTATAATTTGTTCAGTGTAAGTTCCTCTTTGCTCTACAGTTTTAGTGGGAAACTTGCCTTTTATATGCATAGCTTTATTGACTTTCTGTCCACACCTCCAAAAGTAAATGGACAGTTAATTACAGGGTTTTCCAATATTGCTCTTTGTGTTTCCCCGAAAAAAATCTCTGTATTCTCTAAAATACAGGTATTCTTCCATCAATATGCTCCATCAGGAAGATGAGTAATAAAGGATTCTTGATTGTATAATCTTGCCTGAATTAATTCCCAAAGGGTCTCTGGCCAGCTCGAGTGTGAAAAACACGCTGTGGTGGGCTCTGCCCTTCTCTCCCATTCCCCCTTCCTAGTGAAACACCGTTAGATAACATAGACTCCGTGGTCTGTTTGACCACTTATTTGGCCACTTATTTGGCCACTTAATCTTCTTGAAGTTGACTACCAACGTCCAACTATTAAAGTATTGCTATCCAGTAATCAAAAACCCCCTTTGGCTCACCTAATTAAGCTGTCCAATTGAAATTAAAACCTTATCCTAACACAGGGTTTCCCACTTTATCTTTATAAACTGCCACTTTCTTATGTGCCACATCTGCCTCTTCTCTATTCAGAAGCAGTCTTTTGTCTTTCTAAGACACTCATACCCCCTTTCTGTTGTTCCCTTCTCCTTTCCCCTCATCCTCTTCCTCCTCTGTTTGTCTCTTATTCCTTGATTTCTGTTCCTCTGAGGCAAATAATTCTCCTTTGTCTTGAGAACTTGGTCTTGGGTGCACTGAGCCTATACTTTTTCTTACAAATCCAATGAATTTCTTTTTATCAAACCTGTTTGTCCTCCGCCCTCTTTTTCACTCTCCTTTACCTTTATGATGATCCCCTCAATGGTACTGTGAGAAGTATAGGGGACGTTTCAGTATCTGCATAATGTTAAAACACAGACATATATCTATATCTTTATCTATATATGTTTTAATATATTAACATCATATATAATATGTTACACACATACATATACATACACGCACATATTTGCAGGAAGAAACTGCCAACTGATGCGTGCACACAGATGAGTGGAGCTGGTATGGGTACACATGAGTGTGCATTCCAAGCTCATATAAATGCTCGACGGTGTCTGAACCACCTTGCTCTGCTTTGGCGCTGCCATACACCTTGCCAGTGCCAAAGCAACTTCCATAGTGTCCCCCGATTCGAAGGTTCATAGCTGAATCTGCTTTCCTTACCTCTACTTATCATTTCACTCCTTATTTACCAATCTAAGGATCAGAAAGGACCTAAAATGCTATACTCTGATTCAAAGACTCACTATGCTCTTCTTCCAATGTTTCTTTGCTTCTGCTTTCCAAATGGGTATGCGGTGCACTTATACATATATTATGATTGCATATGTGTAGTAGATGTGTGTGTGTGTGTGTGTACATGCCTCTGTGTCTACATGTAAGAAGAACCTTAAAGATGACATTACAAATTCTCTCATATTGCTCCATGAGTCACTAAGGCAGGTTCTCTTAATTGAACCAAGAATTCACATATGGTGATAGTTTCACAAACCAGAGTATTCTAGAGATCCGTGGTCTCTATTTTCCAAAGCCGAGCACTTTATGCAGTATATCTAGACCACCTGGCATTTAAGTGAGTTCTGAAGTTCTGAACTCATTTCTATATGCTTGCAATGCAGATGCTTTAAGCACTGAGATATCTGCTAAAAGCATTGTTTTTTTTATTGTTTATACCTATTCACTCTGCTTGATTTTTTCCTTTTTTGTACCTTCTAAAATTTGCCCTTGAATCTTAATTCTAGACATGAATACTACTAACATTTTAGTTTCCTATCAGTTGATCACCCCTTCTTTATTGTTGGTTTGAATCTTCTTCTGAGGTATACTACTTTTGACCCTACACACAATCTACGTGTGTGTGTGTGTGTGTGTGTTTGTGTGTGTGTATGTGTGGATTTTTATGGTAATTAGATAACTTTAGCTCGCAAGAACATTTTACTATACATTGTGTTGATATTAAATTTCTTAAAGAGTAAATTATGTTATTTAGCTACAAATTAGACTAATTAGCAAGATTTTAGAAACAAAAAACTGGACTCAGAAGTCTCAGTCTGTATGTAGGAAGTGCCAAATTCTGTAATTGGTACCCTCTATGATGGTATAAAACATAAAGAGGATTGTCACATTTCCTTCACCCTGTCCGATTAAAGGTAATTAGCAGAGTGAAAACTGAGAAGGACAAGTCTAAAAGACTGGTTCCATAGTAGAATGTCAATAGTCAGGAAGAGATCTGGGAGGAAGGTTTTGATGGAGCTGGCTAAAGTCAGATATCTTTGTGTTTAAAAGAACTAAGGACAACACATGTTTATTAATAGACTCCCATCTCATTGCTGTTGTAAAATATTACATGATAGGTTTTATATAAAAACCCCACAGTTTAGGGTCATCATTGTTAAATGATACCACAAGAGAAACAATATAAACTGAAATGCATTTAGTTTTTCAAATCTTAAACCTACATGTAGTCTGGGAACTAGAAATAGAATGGCAGCTTTGACATTCACACAAGGGTAAGGTGATATATAAGCTAAAATTAAGGCATAAAATGGTTTAGAAATAAAAGCATATGTTATTTTTCAGTGAAGCAAATCATAACTCAACCTTTTCTTTAATAGAAAAATTTTGTTTGGTTCACAATACATGTGCCATGCATCATGTAACATATTGTAAATGTCTCCATCATTTTAAAATGTATTGCTAGTAATGCATGACAATGGCTTTAATAGGGAAACCAAATGACACTATGAGGATATACACCTATGCCCACCTTGGATACATCATCTGTGACATATTCCTCTTGTCTTAACTTTCTATGGCAGTAGACATCAAAAAGTCGTCTTTTACTTTTTCAATAAAATACAAAGTAGAAGCCATTTTTTAAATTGTCACCTCTAATATGCTGCTGGTACATTATAACAGGAATTAGATATATTAAGTGTTCAAGCATTGACTATAGAAAGTGCACAACAATGTGAACAAAAATACAAAAGATATATTCTGTCTATTTAATGTGTACCATTTATATTATTTCCATTGGTCATAAGAAATCATTCTTTTTTGACAACCACTATTTTGTTCCTGTCAGACTCAGGGAAAGGTAAAAAATTAAAATAAATGACTGTTATATCATGAATATAATAGCAAACTTCTCCTATACTTGTTTATTTCATGGATATTTACTACAGCTAAAATAGAAACTGATTAACAAAAAATTTCCCTAATTGGAACAAAAAATAAAATAGACAAATAAGCATGCCAATTTATCATATGAATAATAAATGATATCAGAAGATCAGCAAATTTAAACCATCACGGATATTCCTTGGTTGAATTTCAGAGCTGTTGAGCATTTGGGATGGCTGTAAAAAAGTTATTAGGAAGGTTTCCTCAAGAAACCTGCAAAAAACTAGAGAGTTGAGGCAGAGAAATTAAAACGAGTAAATTTGAAGATATATCCCAGAAAAGATAAGTAATGGATTCCTGAGATCAATCCCACACAAGAATGCTTCAACAGTTAAAATGTAGTTGTAGAAAACATTGCTTACTTTAAATTTCTTTTATTAATGACTAGTTATTAAGTGGCAGGCCTTAGAAATAAACCTAATTATGTTAAGACAATAAGAGCTGGATTTTTATTTCTGCCTGAGCCTCCTTTTAAAAAACAAATTAGCAAAATAAAATGAACCAGTTATTCAAGCATACAGCTCTAACTGATAATCATCCTGACATAGATGGTTCTAGAAGTAGATCCCACTATTTACTGTGATCTTCAGTTCAGGCAGAATGTCATGGAAGCATGCCCCAAACATTTCAGGCTCATAACTAGTAGACAATATAAAAAGAAATTATATTTTACTTAAGTTTTTAACACATTCCAAGATAAAGATAGTCAAGATAATTCACCTATGCCAAACTGGAAACTACTTAGAAAATTTTTGATATTTGTGAAAAAAGTTTACCTTAGCTGGTATTGATTTAAAAGGGCAGAATTACATGATTGTGAGATGGTTTATGAACATTCTTTCACCACACTCAGTAAACTATATGCTGACAACATTCCTTAGTCAGCTCGAGAAATGTCCATCTGGTTTCCCTTTGTTCTCTTCATAGGTCTGGAGTCTAATAAGCAGAAAGTGTAGCATATCATCATGATTCAACTTTAAATTCTGAACAACTTTTTACATGCTTCCTTAAAGTCTAGTCTAGCATGGTCTGTAGGAAAAAGGGGAGCTACGTATTTGGTTCCGCATTGCCTGGCTTGCTTAGACCCTAAATAATCACACTTAATTAAAACACTTAAAATACTGCTTGGCCCATTGCCTATAACTTCGTATTGGCTAACTTTTACCTTGTAATTTAACCCATTTCTAGTAATCTGTGCACCACCATGAGGTTGTGGCCTATCAGCAAAATTTCAGCACCTCTGTCTCTGGCAATGGCACCATGGCGTCTCTTAACTCCCCCTTCCTCTTCCCATGCTATAGGACAAGCCAGTTTTCTTTATTCATTAAGTAATAAAAGCAACACATAGACAGAAGGACCTCCCACATCAATGGTCTAATGACTGTCATTTTTATTCTGATAGGGTGTGTGTGTGTGTGTTTGTGTATGTGTGTGTGATGCACACACTCACTTGTGTTTCTTGTTTTATATTCAGCATTGAGGTTTTGACTAAATATTAAACATTCTTTACTCAGCTAATACTTTGATCTTGGTTTGCAACACTAACTGTTGAATATGTACTTTGCCTTTTTATTTACCCATTGTCTTGCTGCTTCAGATAATTGGACTGTTAGTTGTCTCCTCTATCCTAGGAAGAAGAAGGGGAGAAAAAACAGATGGAAGGAGGGAAGAGAAAGGGGAAGTTGAGGAAGACAGAGACAAAGAGACAGAAAATGAGAATGGCTGGCGAGTTTGATAGGTATCTAGTCATAAGGCTAGGTGTTTTATAGGGGAACCTAGTACCTAGAGAATGTAAATTAAATCTTGATTCTCATCTGCTCCATGACTACATTCTTTATCAAGCAATGATTCACCAAGCATTATGGTCATGGGGAAGTAACTTAATATTATTGAGCTTACATTTTCTTTATTTTAATAATGAATCTCCCTAATATTTTATTGGATTACTTTGCAGATTACATGGCACAGTATTTTTTAAGTAGTATACATTTTTATAATGATTTGACAGTTTCAAACAAAGTATTTTGACCACATATATTCCCAAATCCTCTCAGATTCTACACTCTCTTATTTGCCTCTTTCACTTTGTATGCTTTTGTTCTACAGAAGCTTCTCAGTTTCAGAAGGTTCCATTTATTTATTGATGCTCTCAATGTCTGTGCTACCTGTGTTATATTTAGGAAGTAGTCTCCTGTGCTTATGCATTTAAGGCTACTTCCCACTTTCTCTCCTATCAATTTGAATGTGGTCAAATTTATATTGAGGCCTTCAGTCCAAACAGACTTGAGTTTTGTGCATGATGATGATATGGATCTATTTTCATTCTTATAAATGTTTACATTCAGTTATGTAGAAAACTTACAAACTCATGGAAATTGAACAGTGCTCAGTTGAACAACCCTTGGGTCAAGGCAGAAATTAAGAAAGACTTCCTAGAATTCAATGAAAATGAAGGCACAATGTAGTCAAATCTGAGGGACATTATGAAAACTGTGCTTAGAGGAATGTTCATAGCACTAAGTGCCTACATAAAGGAAGTGGAGAAATCTCACACTAGTGATTTAACAGCACACCTGAAAGCTCTAGAACAACAACAAAAAAAAGCAGACTCACCCAGGAGTAGTAGACCACGGGAAATAATTAAATCGAGGGCTGAAATCAATAAAATGAAAGAAAATGCAAAAAGTCAATAAAACAAAGAGCTGTTTTTTTGAGAAAATCCACAAGATCAACTAAAAAGCAATCAGTATTCCTCCTATATACAAATGATAAAGAAGCTGAGAAAGAAATCAGAGAGACATTACCCTTCACAATAGCCACAAAAAGTCTCGGGGTAACCAAACAAGTGAAAACCCTGTTCGACAAGAACTTTAAATCTTTGAAGAAATAAATTGAAGAAGATTAAAGAAACAAAAGGAGACAGAAGATACCAGGAAATGGAAAGGTCTCCTTTTGTTTCTTTAATTTTTGAAATTATAATTACATCATGTCCCTTCCTCTTCCTTCCTCCTAACCCTCCCAAATATCCTCCTTGCTCTCTTTCAAATTCATGGCCTCCTTTGTCATTGATTGTTTATATATATCAAGCTCTCCTCTCTTCCACAATATTCCTTGTGCTCTAGGTATGGGAGTTGTCTGTATACTCATGCACTAGGAGTAGGCTATAGATTTCCTAGGTTATAGGAAGCAGATAATGTGTGCCATTGCAGTTCATTTTTAAGTGTGGTACTCCATAACTTATCATTCTTGTTACTTATTTAAAGGTAATTTTTTAATGACAAATGCTTAATTCATTATAATATTTCTTGTTTTATGTCAGAGCCCATGAATGTGGATCTGTTCCACCTTGATCAAAGGTCAGAAAGTTCAGGGAGCCGGGCAGTGGTAGCGCATGCCTTTAATCCCAGCACTCGGGAGGCAGAGGCAGGTGGATCTCTGTGAGTTCGAGGCGAGCCTGGGGTACAAGAGCTAGTTCCAGGACAGGAACCAAAAACTAGGGAGAAACCCTGTCTCGAAAATTCAAAAAAAAAAGTTCAGGGATATTCTTGTTCCTCAAGGTAATGTCAGGAGGTTTGTCCCATGGTGTGGCTGTCTACAGGGTGCTTGGTCTAAGGTATAGTTACTGTGTGTCCTGCCTAAACAACAGAATGCTTGACTCAGGATATAATTACCTGATATTTCAGGTATTAAAGGGGCAATTCTTATTTGTTCCTTGTTTGTATCCTGCTAAAAAAAATTCTTGCTTCCCCCCACCTTTTAGATTGGGATATATAAAGCTTATGAAAAATAATCACTGTTGAATTCATTGGGTTGTCCTCCTGTCTCTATCCTATGACTCTATTTCTTTTGTATCTCTGTTTTTGTTTTTTCTGCCTAACATTTCTAATTCACATGCCCCATCTCTGGAATGTATGTTCTGGACCCCAGCAGATGCTGCCCCAACTTGGGGCACTGACAGTTTTAACTATTTGTGGTTCTGTTTGCAGGAATAAAAACATTCTAGCATACTAAAGGCCTTGCTTTCTATAGTAAGCACTGACCCTAAAAATGTGCACATAGTATTTGTGAAGAATGTTCAACCAAGCAAACTTTTGTGTCTGACAATTGAGATTATTTTTTTATTTTACAATCCCAGAATTTGGCTTCGCCATCCATGACTCTCAGATGTTATACGTATTTATAATGATACAACCCCTTGAAATTATTTTACTGAAACCTTTCAGAAACTTTAAACAAAGAAGTGGCTCCGCTTCTGTGTTTATGGAATAGGGACTTCTTGCCAAATCTTCTTCTGAAAGCAATTAGGAATCTTGGATTTGATTTCCACACACTTCCTGAGGGATTCACAGGCAACAAAGATAGCATAAGTGTGAATAATGTCTAAAATAGGACACGTGCCAAGAGAGGTAAATGAACACTTCTTCTGGCTCTACACTTTGATCTGACTAATACAGAGCTTCCTATAGATCTATAGAAATAAGGGAAGGAAAGGAAAATTGACGTTCGGAACCTCAGTTAGTAGGGAAAGTACTGTTAAACCCAGGAATAGATCAGCACCTTTAGCAACTAGAAATAAGTGTTGGCTTTTGTCTGTCTTCTGATTGAGATGACTTTTCTTCATCTTACGGAAATTTTAATTTAGCATCGTAAATTTTTCCTCATAGTTTGTACTTGTTTCGTTCAAAATAGCTAGGCACACAAAGACAAAATTAGATCTAAAAGTGGAAGTCTTATGATTAAAGACAATTGAAACTAACATGTAAGACAGATACTAAGTACAGTTAGTTTATTTCTATTTCACAATGTTGTGCTATTATTATTTTCATGTAATTAAAACAAAGACTCAGAATTGCATTATATACAAGGAAAATATTTTAGAAAAACAAAAACTCCAAGGACTATACCTTTTCGTATTGATGTTTAGCACAGGAGAACATATAAGATCTGGTATCCTGTAGAGCACAAACATTATTTTTCATGGTTTGGGAGACTGCCAAGTCAAGATCCAATCCAACAGATTAATAGCTCATGGAAATACATTTGCAGTTCCTAGGTGTCTATATTTCAGCATATTCTCACATTAATAAAGAGAAAATGAGACTCTGGGTGATTTGTGAATAAAGGAGACACACCCCATTTAGGAATCCCCCATCCTAATTTAACCACCTTCAAAAATTCCCATGTCCATTCCCAATTGCTCCAGACAATTAAGTTTCAACACAAATTTTAGGTTTAACAAATATTCAGTCCATAGAAAACCTATCATATAAACCATAAGTAAGCAAACCTGGCATGTCATGACACATTTGTGTATTTGTGAAGCAGGAGATATGTCAAAAATGTAAATGATAAGCATAAGACCAGATGAAACCAAAATGATAGAAAATGAGTATATAATAGAATAAAAAGCATGATGTTAGGAATGTGGCAAAACACTGTTTATGCTGAAAAAGTAAGAGAATCAAGAAATGATGTTTCAAGAGATTTTTTAAAATCTCTTTTTGCGTGTATACCTGAAGGCCAGAAGAGGGCACCAGACCTCACCACAGATGGTTGTGAACCACCATGTGATTGCTGGGAATTGAACTCAGGACCTTTGGAAGAGCAGGCAATGCTCCTAACCTCTCAGCCATCTCTCCAGCCCTTCAAGAGATTTTAAGTCATGACTGGAAATATTTTTTTATATGATAATGAGCAGCAAAGTCAACGATCACCCCAAACCACAGCTTGTGCACAGTAAGGGCAGCACAACTCTTCATGAATTTTCGTGTGTGAAGACCATGGCAACAAACAAAATAATTTGGTATGCATAACTAGTAGGAAACTGGATAAATACAATTTCCCAAAATAGGTAATTTTCTGTGTTGAAGAAATGAAGAAATAATAAAAATAAAATGGTTTTACAACTGAAAAAAAAGTACAATATATTGGCAAATGCTTCCAGAAATCAGAGTTAATTCTACATCAGTAAAATTCTGAGGAGATATTGCCCCAGTGATAATATAACAAGGAAGGCAAAGCAAATAAAAAGTGGAGAAACAGTTTTAAGAAGTGTTGTTCAAATTAATGTTAGATTGGTTGTTAAGTGTTAGTTGGTAGACTGGGGAAATACGTTGACAGGGTGGGTGTGAAAAGCCAGGAAAGCAATAATGTTAGAAAATGCTTGAGGGATTGGTGGTCAACCAATTAATTAGCTGCAACACATGCTTGTGTGATTTCACACCCCTTGAAGGAGTAGCATGTGGTTATGCCAAGGATGTCTCACCTACCAGCACCCCTGGATCCCTTCCAGAAGTGAAGGAAGATCAGACAGTCATAGTCAAGGATGAAGATGATTAGTAGAATGTTCTGTGCTGAACAAATGAAGGAGTGCCGAGTCCAGGAAACTTAACATGACAGCCAGGAATAAATCTGCAATCCTGGTTACAATGTGATTTTTTATAATAATCAGTAAACCACCAGCGTAACTGCCTCCTGATTTTGTGTCTGACTTCATGAAGTGGTAACTGGGGATATGAAGGTGGAATTATAATGAAATCAGCACTATCCTATTCTGTCAGGATTCATGGGCTTCAGATTGAGTTTCTGGGTCTGCATTGTGTTTCCTCTCCCTATTTTTCTTTTGGAGCCAGGTTTTCTCCATTTCAAATCAGATGTTTAAGACCCTCACACTCAACTTCATCAAAGGGTTTGCTGATCATTGCTTAATTATCTAGGGCTTACTATTTCTTGTCTTTCATTCATTCTGTCTCCTTATTTGAAATTAACTTCTTTCAACTCCTTCTGAGTTCTTTATATTGTCCAGTATAGCCTGTAGGCCCACCCCATGCTACGAATTGACTGAGAGGCCAGGCAAATTGGAATGTATCAATCACCTATCTTACTTATGTAGCTTATGTTTTATATGACCAGTGGGAAGCACAGACACAGACTTGAGAACTGGAAAGGAAGAAATAAGATCTTCTCTCTGCCTTCCTCACCTGCCTCTCTCCACCCTTCTCTCTGTATGTGTGTGTGTCCTTCCTCAAAACCAACATTTTAATTCTATGTTAACCTTTTCCTTAAGTCAGAGCTATGGTTCTTCTATGACTCTTCTCATCTATTTGAAGTCTCTTTATGTTAAATTATGGAACTGTGGATTTTTCTGTCTTATATTTTGTAGTTTCATTGGGCCAAAATGTTTTATCATCCCTCTTTATTTCTTTTATTCTACCTGCTCACTTTTAATACATTCTTCTTTAGGTTTTCTTTAACATCTTCTTTTGAGAATGGCCACAGTTCCTTAGATTGCAATGTCTCCCAGTTCTTACTGTAGGGATTGGTACTGTTATCATTTGTGCTCTAGGCATAATCATAAAAACTACTGCAATGAATTAAAAACCTTAACAGGATCAAATGCATTACAAGTAGAGTTATTTATCTTTAATTTGAGTTGATTTTAATTTTGAAGTTTTCTATTATAACTTAAGGACAGAAAGTTAATTATGAATCTGAGATCATCCTACTCATAGAGCAGAATCAGATTTGGGAGGGAGCTGAGGAAGCCCAGGTACAGTGGTAGAGTTGCTTTTGCTAGGTCATCAGTCCATCTGTGTGCAAATTCCTAATGGACATAGTGATAAAGGGCGAGCTTTTACTGTCAAACAGACATCCTTCTGCCAGTGTTACACTGTCCAAGGTCATGACTTTTCTGAGTCTGCACATATTCCATGACAACTGACTATTGCAGGACCAGGTCTCAGCCATTTTGGTCATGACCTTTTGGAAGTTTCATCATGAGGTTATTCTAGGTTTTGGTTAACTCTCTATCAAAGTTCCATTGCCTATGCAGTGTTTATCTATTTCTCTATACACTACACACAGGTGTTGACCACAAGGGCACTTCCTAATAAACCTCCCAGAAGCTAAACTCCATTATGCAGCCCTCCTGTCAAAGATGACAACCTCCGGAATAGTTTTCTTTCTACTTGATTATCAGTTACCAGCTGAAGCTGTCCTGTTCCTTCCCTTACCTGTTGTCACTCTCGGGCTTGTTCCTTTCTTCCATTTGGGTTCTGTTGAGAATGTATTTCTGTATAACAAGATGCAGTGTTTCCACAAATTTAACAGCAGAAAATAAAGCATATTCCTTGTATGTCACTTCTTGTTCATTAGAAGGAGGTTGTATTATTTAGTTGCATCGTCAGTGATTCACTAGCATGCAAACAAGTGCCAGCATGAATGAGACTTCATCTTTGGAGTTCATTTCTTTTTGAGGTTTTTGATACTCTTGCTGACTGATCTCTAGAGGCCCCACACTTCTTTTCTGGGACCTCTCCAAACTAGGGCCTTACTTCCTGAGACCCACTAAAGTCTACTTTCATCAAGGTGCCATTCTATCACTTTGATGAGCTTAGTCAAAAACAAGTAATAATAGATATTTATAGATCATGATGTTTCTCTCATATGCTAAGGAAATTCTTATCTCAAGTGATAATGTCTCCATATTAAAAAAATGAAATGTTGGAAGGAAGTGAGAAAACCAGAAATTAACAAAATTCCAAAATGGGAAGTCGATATGAACTACTGTTAGTTAGAGTCAATGATGTTTCCATCATAATTTCAGGAATGGAAAAGTGAGTGATGAAAGGAAGTTAGGAAAGGAAAAAAAAACGAAAAGTCTTTGTGTTGTTAGGTTGTGTCATCCACACCTCAAAATATTCAAAAGCTCTGCAAGTCCACTGAGCTGCAGCTGTCTTAAGTGCACAGTTCTCAGAGAACTGAGTCTTCCATTTTCTCCATTAGAAATGATAAAATTACATGTTGCCTCAAGGAATTCATAAAGCATTGGTTTAATCCTAATATTTTTTTTCAGGAAACAGTTGGAAAATTGTTAACTTTGGAAACTGCAAAGAAAAATTCATTCTCCTAAACAACTTTTCTAAAACAATCATGTGTGTCAGAGAATTAGATTCATTCCCATTCCCAGAAGTTTTCCATTTTATACCTGTGGCACAGTATCCCAATGGACAGACTCAAGGAAATGCACTAACTCTGTCTTATTTTCCCTTAAAGACTGGTAACGCATGGTGTCAAGCTCCAATGTATTAAAAATAATGCCTGCCCAACATTCACCGTACTCCAGACATAGTAATTCTACTAATCAAAAATATCTGCTAAAGGAATATAAAGTCTGTTCTTGTGGGGAAAGGATGCCTAAATTAAATCTTTTCTTGTAAAAGATGATCTGTACTATTTATTTATAGGAGAAAGTTATACAAAATGGGAAGAAGTTTAGTGGGGTGATAAACAGAAGTCAAAGCTTGTAGGAGGTTGAAAAGTAGAAATTGAGTATAGTTAATGATTGATTTAGGACAGTAGTGGTGTATTATCCCTGTGGAAGCACACCAAGTACAAACATGGGATGCATAGCTATGTAGGCAACATAACTATGACCAATCCTGAATACCCTGTGTGCACTGATGGCTGAACTGCATGCAGAGTACTGGTTCTGCACTGATCAACTCTAAATAAGAGATTTCTCATACATTTAAGACATAAAAAAGAGGACAAGAAACTGGGGGCTCAGGAGATGTCATTTGCTGCTCTAGTAGAAGACTTGAGTTCAGTTCCCAATGCCCAGGTGAGATGGCTTACAACTGATTGCAACTCCAGTTTAAGGGAATCCATGAAATACAGGCCAATGCTTATGGTACACAGTTGAATATAAGGAAGAAAAATAGCACAGATTTTACAGCCAGAAAGAGGTTTGTGATAAGTTGGGTGAACATAGATAAGGTATTACGGAATGGCTACATTTATGGAGCAAAATGCAAACAGGAAGTTTTCTGCATTCCTTTGATAGATGTAAGCCATTTCTCACAGATTTGCTCTGTTAGCTTTCTTAGCTAAGTCTGATTCCCATCTTTCTTTCTACCCAGCAATGAATTTTTACTGTTTCTGGTTTGTGTCCTTGAAAACTGAAGACATTTTTTGACAGATGACTTATATTTCCATGACTTATCTCCAAATCTGAATCACTTTGAGTTGTCCTTCAAGAGGCATATTGTGATTGAATGAAGAACAAATATTTTCTAATACCTGACACATCTTTTCTCTCTAGTGAAATATCGTAGCATTTTTCCTAATGTGTTTTCCATTCTAACAACTCTCATAGAACTTTATCTTCATACTGACCATATACTGTCACCAAACCCTCATATCTATTATTTATTTGATAATAAGCATGGATGTACTATATACTTTATATCCACCTTGACTTTGTATTCAGAAGAATATGCTCTAGAGTTCACTAAGTGACTGACTTCCCTTAGTCTTTCATTCATCTCCCTTAAGTGAACATTATTAAGTCTATAAGGCTTTTTGGGAAACATAACTATGTTACCCCAGTGAAATATGTTCCCATGAACATACAACACAAAAAAAAAGGAACAATATACTTCACTGACGGCAGCTGAATTGTACCTGGTGATATAGGTCAGAGCATCGCTTAATGACAGCGGGAGGCAGCCATCATCAGTATGGCTATAGGATAGGGTCATTTCAGGTTCCCTATCCTCAGCTGCCCAAGGAACTAACTGGGGACATTGCCCTGGGCACCTGGGAGCCCCTCTAGGTTCAAGTCTCTTGCCAACCCTAAGCCGGCTCCCTTAACCAGGGTATGTGCTTCCCTGCCCCCTATCCAACCTTCCTTAATTGCCGATCATCCCGTTTCCCCAAGTTGCCCCAAACCCTCCACTTCTAGCTTTTCTCTCCCCATCTCCCCTTACTCCTATCCCACCCCACCCCCAAGATCCCAATTTTTGGCCCGGCAATCTTGTCTACTTCCCATAGCCAGGAGGATAACTATATGTTTTTCTTTGGGTTCACCTTCTTATTTAGCTTCTTTAGGATCACAAATTATAGACTCAGTGACCTTTATTTATGGCTAGAAACCAATTGTGAGTAAGAACATCCCATGTTCATCTTTTTGGGTCTGGGTTACCTCACTCAGGATGGTGTTTTCTATTTCCATCTATTTGCATGCAAAATTCGAGAATTCTTTGTTTTTTACTGCAGAGTAGAATTCTAATGTGTATATATTCCACACTTTCTTCATTCATTCTTCCATTGAAGGACATATAGGTTGTTTCCAAGTTCTGGCTATTACAAATAATGCTGCTATAAACATAGTTGAAGAAATGCTTTTGTCATATGATAGGGCATCTCTTGGGTATATTCCCAAGAGTGGTATTGCTAGGTCCAGGGGTAGGTTGATCCCCAATTTCCTGAGAAATCGCCACACTGATTTCCAAAGTGGTAGCACAAATTTGCATTCCCACCAGCAATGGATG
This sequence comes from Microtus pennsylvanicus, assembly GCF_037038515.1. NCBI lineage: Eukaryota > Metazoa > Chordata > Mammalia > Rodentia > Cricetidae > Microtus > Microtus pennsylvanicus. The sequence continues at coordinate 24,624,696 of NC_134599.1, forward strand.
AGGGTACCCCTTCCTCCACAACCTCTCCAGCTAAGGCTATCATTGGTGTTTTTGATTTTAGCCATTCTGACTAGTGTAAGATGATATCTCAAAGTTGTTTTGACTTGCATTTCCCTGATTGCTAAGGAGGTTGAGCATGACCATAAGTGTCTTTTGCCAATTTGAACTTCTTCTGTTGAGAATTCTCTGTTCAGTTCAGTGCCCCATTTTTAATTGGGTTAATTAGCATTTTAAAGTCTAGTTTCTTGAGTTCTTTATATATTTTGGAGATTAGACCTTTGTCTGTTGCGGGGTTGGTGAAGATCTTCTCCCAGTCAGTGGGTTGCCTTTTTGTATTAGTGACAGTGTCCTTTGTTTTACAGAAGCTTCTCAGTTTTAGTAGGTCCCATCTATTCAATGTTGCCCTTAATGTCTGTGCTGCTGGGGTTATACATAGGAAGCGACCTCCTGTGCCCATATGTTGTAGGGTACTTCCCACTTTCTCTTCTATCAGGTTCAGTGTGTTCCGATTGATATTCAGGTCTTTGATCCATTTAGACTTGAGTTTTGTGCATGGTGATAGATATGGGTTTATTTTCATTCTTCTACAGGTTGACATCCAGTTGTGCCAGCACCATTTGTTGAAGATGCTTTCTTTCTTCCATTGTATACTTTTAGCTCCTTTATCAAAAAAGAGGTGTTCATAGATTTGTGGGTTAAAAACCGGGTCTTCTATACTATTCCATTGGTTGACTTCTCTGTTTTTATGCCAGTACCACACTGATTTCATTACTGTAGCTCTGTAATAGAGTTTGAAGTCAGGGATGGTAATGCCTCCAGAAGTTCCTTTATTGTATAAGATTGTTTTGTCTATCCTGGGTTTTTTGTTTTTTCATATAAAGTTGATTATTGTCCTCTCAAGATGTGTGAAGAATTTTGATGGGACCTTGATGGGGATTGCATTGAATCTATAAATTGCCTTTGGTAGAATTGCCATTTTTACTATGTTGATCCTCCCAATCCAAGAGAAAGGGAGGTCCTTCCATTTTCTGGTATCCTCTTCAATTTCTTTCTTCAATGCCTCAAAGTTCTTGTCAAATAGATCTTTCACTTCCTTGGTTAGAGTTACCCCAAGATATTTTATGCTGTTTGTGGCTATCATGAAAGGTGATGCTTCTCTGATTTCCCTCTCTGCTTCCATATCCTTTGTGTATAAGAGGGCAAGTGAGTTTTTGTAGTTGATCTTGTATCCTGCCCCATTACTAAATGTGATTTTCAGTTGTAGGAGTTCTTTGGTGGAGTTTTTGGGATCGCTTATGTAAACTATCATTTCATCTGCAAATAACGAAAGTTTAACTTCTTCCTTTCCAATTCGGATCCCCTTGATCCTCTTATGTTGTCTTATTGCTATTTCTAAAACTTCAAGCACTATATTGAAGAGTTATGGACAGAGTGGACAGCCTTGTCGTGTTCCTGATTTTAGTGGGATGGCTTTGAGTTTCTCTCCATTTAATTTGATGTTAGCTGTCGGCTTGCTGTAAATAGCTTTTATTATATTTAGGTATGACCCTTGTATCCCTAATCTCTCCAAGACTTTTATCATAAAGGGATGTTGAATTTTGTCAAATGCTCTTTCAGCACCTAATGAAACAATCATAAAGATTTTTTCTTTCTGTTTGTTTATATGATGGATTACATTGATAGATTTCCGTATGTTGAAACAGCCCTGCATCTCTGGGATGAAGCCTACTTGATCATAATGGATAATTTTTCTAATGTGTTCTTGGATTCGGTTTGCCAGTATTTTGTTGAGAATTTTTGCATTGATGTTCATGAGTGAGATTGGCCTGTAATTCTCTTTCTTGGTTGAGTCTTTGCATGGCTTTGGTATCAGAGTAACTGTAGCTTCATAAAAGGAATTTGGCAATGACTCTTCTGTTTCTATATTGTGAAATACATTAAGGAGTATAGGTATTAGGTCTTCTTGGAAGTTCTGGTAGAATTCCGCATTGAAATCACCTGGTCCTGGGCTCTTTTTTGTAGGAAGGTTTTTGATAACAGCTTCTAATTCTTCGTCACTAACAGGTCTATTTAGATTGTTCACCTGGTCCTGGTTTAACTTTGGTATATGGTATTTATCTAAAAAAGTGTCCATTTCTTTTACATTTTCCAGTTTTGTTGCATACAGTCTTTTGTAGTAAGATCTAATGATTCTCTGAATTTCCTCTGTGTCTGTGGTTATGTCCCCCTTTTCATTTTTGATCTTATTAATTTGCGTATTCTCTCTCTGCCATTTGATTAGTTTGGATAGGGGTTTATCAATCTTCTTGATTTTCTCCAGGAATCAGATTTTTGTTTCATTGATTCTTTCGATTGTTTTCTGTGTTTCTATTTTGTTGATTTCAGCCCTCAGTTTGATTATTTCCAGTCTTCTACTCCTCCTAGATGAGTCTGCTTCTTTTTTTTTTTTTCTAGAGCTTTCAGTTGGGCTGTTAAGTCTCCAATGTGTGCTTTCTCTGTTTTCTTTAAGTGGGCACTTAGTGCTATGAACTTTCCTCTTAGGACTGCTTTCATAGTGTCCCATAAGTTTGAGTATGTTGTTTCTTCATTTTCATTGAATTCAAGGAAGTCTTTAATTTCTTTATTTCTTCCTTAATCCAGGTATGGTTCAGTAGTTGACTGTTCAGTTTTCATGAGTCAATTTTTTCTACTTCTTCTTGATTAAGGTGTTCATGTCCTCCTGTTGTGAGGTCGCAGGGTTCTGGTGGTTTCATGTTGTTTTTCAGATTGTTGGGTGAATTCATGCATTGGCGCCTGCCCATCTCTTCCTCTGAATGTTCCCCTATGGATCTTCTTTTACAGGATCAGGTCTCCTTGCCTAGTGATGTACCTTCCCAGTGATGGCTTTCCTGGTGCTCCAGTGACGTCTCTGCCTGGTTTCCTCAGGATTCGGCCCCAGTGCCCAGACAGGCTGAGCTGGGTGGTGTTATGTGCCCGAAGAGGGAAGGGAGGCAGAAACGGGGAGGGTTCTGGATGTAAGCTGGGTGGCATAGGAAGAGAGAGGCAGTATGCTGGGAGTATAGGCCCTGCAGGAAGCCCGGGAAGTATAGGGGGGATGAGGAACTTTTGAGTTCCGTGTCCAGGGCTGCTGCTGCGGGTCAGAAACTCACCCCAATAATGGCTCTCCTGGTGCCGAGATCAGATCTCCATGCTGGTTGGGTAGCTCTTAAACAAAGCGCCTACCTTGCTTGGTGCAGGCAGGCTATTGAAACAAAGGAACTTCTGCCTACCGGGTTGCCCTGAGGATTTGGCCCCAGCACCCAGACAGGCTGAGCTGGGTGATGTTACGTGCCCGAAGAGGAAAGGGGGGCAAAAGGGGGGAGGGTTCTGGATGCAAGCTAGGTGGGATAGGAAGAGAGAGGCAGTATGCTGGGAGTATAGGCCCTGCAGGAAGCCCAGGAATTGTAGGGGGGTGGGGGATGAGGAATGTCAGTTCCGTGTCCTGGGCTGCTGCCATGGGTCAGAAACTCCAGAATTTTATTTCTTATGGGGGAAATTCATAAGGAAATATGTTTTCCTTTCACTTGGCGTTGGTGATGGGAGTAAAGAGCATTGCTTCTGAGCAGCAGCCTACAGGCAGGAGAAAGGGGAAAGGAAGGATTCTAATATTATAGTCTTTCTATACTAGGGAATCTGTTTCCATATTTTCTTTCAATCTGCTGTCAACAAATCATCGTCACACTAATTCAGGGACAGTTGCTCTGTTTATGATAAGCCAAATATGTTCTTTAATGATAAAGCACCATAGTTCTTGTCATTATTTCCTATGTAAAATGGGTTGTGATTTTCACCTTTACTATTCTATCCTGAACATTCTCTCTTTCTATTATTTTCTTTTAAAATTTTACATGTATACATTTACTTAAGTAATTGGTATGTGTGCTCACAATCTGTTTACAAGTACCCAGATGTAATTATCTTTGACCACTGAGAAATCTCTCTATAGATCTTTTGTCTTCTTTCTTTCTTTCTTTTTCTTTTTTTCATTTTTTTGGTTTTCTGAGACAGGCTTTCACTGTAGTTTTGGAGCCTGTCCTGGAACTAGCTCCTGTAGACCAGGGTTGCCTCGAACTCACAGAGCTCCACATGCCTCTACCTCCTGAGTGCTGGGATTAAAGGCATGTGCCATCACCACCTGGCCTTTTGTTTTAATTCTTATTCAGACAATGGCAATCATCTCTTATTTGGCCCAGAGTCTCTCTCTTTTTTTCTCTCTCTCTCTCCTATTCTTCTTCTCCAACTTCTCCTATGAACAATTCTCCCAACTCTGAAGATGATAGCCTTTTTTCTTTGAATATTTTTGTTACATATATGTATATATAATACATAATACATATATGCATATATATGCACATATATACACATATATGCGTAAAACCATAAACAAAACCAAGTGAACCCATTTTTTGGTGTTTTGTGTTTATGTGGCTTCATGGCTGAACACCCTGCACTGGTCAAACACTGGGAAATAATAATCCTTCTAAGAATGTTTCTCCCAGCAGTCAATAACTGCTTGTAGTTCTTTATCCAGGGGTGGGACCCCAAGGAATTTCCCCTTTCTGTGTCAACATGTCCACTATATGACAAAGACATTTCAGTTCTGTGAAAGGCGTGGCACTAAATAATAGGCCAAGTGTTTTAAAATAATTTATTCTTTTTAATTTTTGGGGTATGCTTGCATAGATGAATGTATGTGTGCCACATGTGTTCTGTGCCCTCGAGAGACCAGGAGAGAATGTAGTTTCCCTTGAAATTGAAATTACAGTTGCTTGTGAGCCCCCATGAGGGTCCTAGGAACTGAAGCAGACTGAGACACTTCTCCTTACAAACACGAACATTTTTCATGTGTCCAGTAGCTCAACCACATTCCCATGAGTAAAGAATCCAGGAAATATTATGAATTTTTTTCAAGTGGAGAAGCACAAAAATGTGTGTTTTAAATGAAATGAAATGTACACTCTCATGTTTACTTTATGAAATGAACTGTACACTATTATATTTTCTCTTATATTACCACATATTTATAAACTTTCATATATCCTCAAAACCAAAATAGAACACATTAAGAAATAAGAAACATGTTCTCAAATGGAACTATAAATTGTCTTTTTTGACAATTATATTAATTTAGTTATAATAATTGATTTAAATGTCAAAAGGATAAAGTATATTCTGAATTCTTAGTATTTTTAGCTGGACTTTAAGACAAGAAGGTAAAATTCATTGTTATAATTAAAGTAAAATAATGGTTATTTCTAAAATAAATTAGGTTAAAAATATTCCTATTTAGTAATAAGAATTGTTTCAGAAAAATGAAGATTTCACCTTGAAATTTACAAACTTTCAAGCAATTTACAAATGGTTGATTAAGGGGGGCATATCCATTAATATGCCTCTTTTAGTAACAAATTCTCTGTTTCCTGATTTATGTTTCTGTTATAGCACAAGGCCTCTCAAATGTGTATAGCACTTGTTACCTTAAACATTTAGTGACTACTGTGTACACATCAATGTTTTAAAAAATTCAAGTATATCATAATGACTTTATTTGAATATTTAAATGGCTTCAGTAAATGATAATAATAATGCATACTGTGGACTATGACAGCCTATAAATTCTTGGCCATAAAAATTAAAACTTAAAAATATCATCTTACTGCAGAGTTTTTTTTAAAGCATAAACATTTTTAAAATCTTAGAATATATTTAACTTAAAAGAAAAATAACCAATACATATTGATCATAAATGCTTACAAAGCTCATCTTTATTTTTCTGTTAAGAGATATTGGTTTCTTGTTATCAGTTTGCATAATGATGTTTTAAAATCATGAGCAAAAAAGTTCTAGAAACAAGCACCCAATGCAAGCTCCCTACAAAAGAATGCCTTCATGGTCACTGCTGTGGAGATGCATTCTCATGGAGTTGGAAACTGTCCCACTCATCTGAATATGAATTTGGTTACTATTCACCTACTTCTGAGAGCTTACGTTATATTCCTAAAGCAGACTGCAATTTGACAAATGGGAACCAGGTGATCTACTAGCTATGGAGGCACGGGCAGTGCTCTTTATTTTACAACTGGGAAAACAGAGACCAGAGAAATACTTTATAATGAGATACAAGATATCCATAAATAGTTGTGACCAGGCCTCCCTGTCATTATTCCTTGTTGCTTGTTGTTTTTCCCAAGGAGGGTGACACAGCTTAAAGAGACAAATGTTAAATTCATTTATGTATGTATGTGTGTGTGTGTATGTATGTATGTATGCATTGATTGATGAATGCATGCTTGCATGCATCTATGTATGTATGTATGATTTCATCTTCAATTTTTATTTATTTATGTTTAATCTTTAACTCCAAGTACTCCCTCTCCACTCAAAGTGCCCCAGGGCTGTTGTGTGGGCCCAAGAATAAGTCTGAACATGTGTGTTTTGTCACCTCTTCCACGGCAGTAAATGAGAAACCACACAACCATTTTACTTGTCACACTCCCACGGTGATTTTTACAGAAAAATAATGAAAGCAGGGAATGTGAGATAGTCCCTGAGTTCCCTCTCAGCTCTCACATGCCATGATTCTACCATGCTGACAGCAGAATAAATGCCCACAAACAGCACCAGAACAAATTAACCCACCCGATGAGAGCCAGTTCCCGGGCTGTCATAGGATTGCCAGCGTGGCGTTGCTGACAGCGTTCTCTGCTTGAATTCACAGATGGATATAATGCTGAGAAAATTAAACAACTGGATCTTTCCTGCTTTGTTATATTAGTAACACTACACTCACAGTTGTACTGACTATGGGATGGAAATATGTCTTAGCTATCTATTCATCGGCTCAAGCCCTCTCTTAAGTTCTTTCTTCTCCTTGCTTCCCTGCCTTCCCAGAGACTCACAGGACTGACTGCTTAAGGGCAAGATTCAAGTAATGACATTTATGCATTAAAAGCCTTTCAGGGACTGTACCGTACAAGTGAAGAGCCATGGATAGTTTGATTTAAGGCCTTAAGGAAAGGCTTTAAGGTGATGCAGGCTCAATAATCATGAAGGAGGAGGTATGTACTCAAAGTAGGGTGAGGAGAGATTATTAAAAAGCCAGTAAAGATAGTGAGGAGCAATAAGCAAGGGCATGCCAGCAAAATTGTACTAGGGGTCAGAGGAAGCTGGTCTAAAGAGACAAGAAGGAAAACAAACAGCAACGTGGAAGCTATGAGCAGGGATCTGAAGGGGAAAGAGGGCTTTGGACATTGGTTTTATTTTTGTTGATGCCTGGCTTTGCCCCTGCTGTCTTTGGACAGTCTTTCTAGAACCTCCCTGAATGTAAAGAGCCTGTTAGAATCGGAACAGAGTTTACTTATTGTTCATTTAAAATCCTGTTCATACCTTTACCTTATAAAAATTGGAAGTTGCAGAACTGGGTCCATCTCCTGGAATTCAGATCCATGATCATCCTGACACGGCCAGACTGGGGCAAGTTCCTTTCAAGGATGCCCACAAGGTGGAGGATTCAAGTTCTTGGTGATCTCTGCCTGAGTGCTCTATACAAGGTTTGTAACCATGAGTCTGACACATAGGCTTTGAGCTCACAAACCTGGAAAAAGTCTGTCAGTCTCCCATTAACTCTTTGTATGGCAATAGGTCAAATGAAGGATTGTTTACTTTGGGGTCGCTTGGAGCATCTTGGAGGAAGTGCAGTTGATTTATTCAATAAAATAATGTTTATTGAAATGGTGTTTTAATTAAATTATTATGCATTTTATTTCAAACCATTTATATTATATTTTCTTTATTCATGTTTTTATTCCAAAAATAAAACAGACTAATGACCTGATGTTAACATATTAGAGAAATCTAAAGGTTAATGCTTATAATATAATTTTCATATATAGCATAATAAATATAACATAATTTTCATCATTATATCTTTATATTGCAATGATCATCATTGCAGAAATTTTTATTTACACACATAAATTATAACAACATTTCTAACTAAATTAGATAATATAATTTTTGTGGGCAAGAACATTTTCAGTTTAGTGTGACTAAATAATTGTAGTGATTTGTACAATGCCTTAAAATGTTTACCATTCTATAATTACAGTATAAAATTGAAATTAAATAGACTAAGGAGCTATAAATATGGAGTTTATGAGTTGATATATAAATAATTGCTGTTGACCTAAAGCAGTAGAGCAGAAGGAAATATCAAATAAATGATCAGTTCCAGATATTTATAAGTTGGCCATAATGGGTTGATGTGTGGCCTTCTACACAAACAGAACCAAATAGAAGTTTATGTTAACAGTTCCCATAGCTGCATGGGATTTGTGAGCTACCCTCTATCACTGAGTTTCTCTTCATCCCTATTTTAACCTTTTCTCCTATGTTAGGATCTTTTTCTTTTCTTTGTCTTATCGTTGAGTCAGTTTATGAATTATTCCTATTTTCTAACTCCAGACTCTGTGAATATACACTTTATTGACTATGATAGACAGAAGAATTAGTCAGAATCACCTTGGTGGTCCCAGAGCAGTCTCTGAGTTTTAGAAAGCAGGTGCAATCTAGAAATAGTGACATCTCAAGACATCAAGTATTCAGGATTTGTGGGAATATTTTATGATATTCTTCCCTCTATAGTGTCTACCAGAGCATCAGAAGGGTCTGCAACCTCTGCCAGAAATGTGATTCCCTGATGAAAGCTTCCCAAACATCCCTCTGGTGTTCTGATTTCCTTGTAGTCTGCAATCATGAAACAAGCCTCATATCCGACTTGTCACTGATCTCTAGCCTCTTTGTTTTCTATCTTCCTGTGTTACCTGTGATTAACAGTGCCTTTCTATCCATTAGAAAAGCCAATAAATGTGCTAACATTCCTCTTAATTTCGGCTTCTGTCTTCAGATGAGTAGGTTATTGTGTTGGCTCAATCACATTGCGATGATTAAAGACACCATTAAAGAGTTTATCGAAGTGCCGTCTGGAATCAGACTGATCATATGAATTCTTAACACCCTAATTTCGTGACACTGAAAGTCGGAAAAACCTGTTAAGCATGAATTCTTTTCTTCCCTAAAGTAGAAATATATTATGATAGCTTGAGTATGCTCATGCATGTGTGTGTGTGAATGTTAGATCAAACATTATAAACAAAATAATCAGAATTGTCTATGACACATAGAACTCAGTAAATATGGCCACACCTCTAATCACCAAACTTGTACTCAGATATCTCTTATGTGGTGAGGATAAATTAGTAGAGGTAATGGGGCTTAAAGGGAGCTAAATCTACCCTTGCCATTTTATAGAAGGGTGAACTCGGACTTTTTATTAATCCTGGAGCCTTAATCTAATCAATGACACATTGAAGTAATGGATAAGTACTTATTCTCAGCACAGTGACATTATAAAGGTATGCAATTTCAACATTAGTGGTCCTATAAATGACTTGCACATGAGAATTTGCTTGGCAGCACTATGTTCTACCCATCTTTCCTGTTTTCTGGGCAACCAGAAGGGTATCCTCCTATATTCCAGAAAACCTTTATCACCACCTCTTCAATTTCCTTGAGATTATGTTCCACCATTGTTTTTTAATAAAATCCAGATTATCCTGGCTTCTGTATGCATTGCATAAGTAAACAGAATTTGAACTATACACATGTGCTAGATCTTAAATTTTTAAGTTCTTATTTCTGACCTCTAGAATTTCAGCTGTTTTTCACCTTCTTCATGACCTATGCACTCCCATTCCCCACTCCTATTCCTCTCATTCTCTCCAACCATCTTCCCATGTGCCCTTCCACTGGTTTTCCTCATCTTTCCTTTGAATTATGCAAACAGTGTATCTCCTGGCCCATTCTTTGTATCCAGCTTCACTTTTTTTTTCTCTTTAAATCACAGTCTCTCTTCCAGGAACAATGTTCTCACCACTCCCTTGAACTTGCAGAAATCATATTCATTTGCTAACTTGAGTGTCATCATCATGTGATTCTGCGAAAAGTCTTTGATTTCCTGATTTGAAATGGTACCTTGTTTCTTAGAATTGCCAAATTTATTAATGATTTTAGTTATGTACTTGATATTATTGAAAGTATCTGAGAAAAGAAAATGTGACCTAGTCACTTTTGCACTACTTACGATATTGATATTGATACTTAGTATAGGAGATTAACCACATGAAAAAAGTCATAAATACAATTAATGTTAGTACAAGAACGTATTAAAGTTTTTTTACATAAAAATTAAATTCTGTCCCTTAGTCTTAAGTACAATTCTTCTTACATTTCTAAGTCTCTTAAAATTACTGAATCTAGAAAGTTCTCCAGTTAATCTTTTTTAGGGGAGTCTAGTTTACATGCCTAAAGCGATACAATGAGAAAAATTAATATTAAATAAATAAATGCTACTGAATTTAGAAGATGAATTTTCTCTAACCCTTGTTTGACTTTTCTTTCTCAGATATGACTGCTCCACATTTCTAAAGATAGAAATTGACCACAATGGTCAATTCAATCCAACTATTATCCATCACATTTTAATGGCAAATCAGTAGGTCTTTGGAAGAGTCTTTATATATTCACACATACATCAAATCATATTAACATTTTTCATCTTCACAAGATGTTGGGTAAGGAAAGTACCTTCAATCTTCTGAACTGACTAAAGTGTCCTTAAATCTGCCACTAGTTTGCCTGACCACTGTACTGCCTCTCCAATGGTGAGTGCTTCCTTCCAGATGCTCAGCACATCAGCTATTTACATCTAACTCTTACTCTGTGAGCTTTTTTATTTCTTTTTAAGTCAGACAATGAGTTCTGAGGGTACTTTCCTGGAGGAATGCATGGCTTCCCCATAGGTTGTGTATGTAACTGGGCTTGACCTTGTGTGATGATATTGTGACTGGACAGATGAACAGGAAATATCTGTTCCAAAAGATTTTCCTTTGACTCGCTTCACTTTTCTTCACACCATGTATGCCCCATTAAGTGGGCAGAGGTATTTCATATTCCTAGTGCTTAATGTTATGAGAAACAAAAATTTGCAATACTTTTCATTATGAAATTCAATTTCTTCAAGCAGGCTTCAGGAGGAGGACTATGAGTAATTAGCAGACAGGAAATGAGAAATCTGTAAAAAAATGTCTCAAAATGAACAAAATATGTTATCAATACTAAAGAATCATTTCGTAATCTTAAGATGAGAAAAATACTGACATAGAAGAAATTAAAAATGAGAGATAAGAAATTCATTTGAGCAATTATCAATCAAGAATAGAAAGGAAACTGTTCTGTTTTGCATAGAGTTTCTCCTCCTGTTTTGCTGTTGGTCACCCTTTCTGTTGAGAGTCCTGGTGAAAAAGTGAAGACTGGACACAGAGTATCAATTTTCTTTTAAAGTTCTATTCTCACATACACTAGTATCAAGAAAAATATCAAAAATAGTCATTATTGTTTGTTTCATACTTCTCATTTACATTTAATCTGTGTTCTTATTCCCAGCCTTCTGTTGAGTTTTATGAACTTTAGCCTCTGTCTTATCCTTTCTTCTAGTGAGATATCCTAGACTTGCTAATGAACAATCTCTAGTATCAGATATAACTAGAATGATTTTTAGACATGAAATAAAAGGCACAATGGAAAAATTCCCCATCCTATTCCCTAGTCTCAGAAAGGGTCTAGCAATGAAAGGAACATAGACTGGTTCTCAATGTCACGTTTTCAAACTGGGTTAGATTTTTCATGAATACCCACTCTTGGTTTCATCTAAAATTTCTCTTCAGTTTACATTTTGAAACTTTGCCATGCATTCAGCATTGGTATAAATCAAATTAACTAAATTTAATAAACGGTTATTGGTTTCTTACTTAGGTATGCTAATTAGGTACTTGATTCCATGAGAATAATATAAGCCTACTACTACACTGGAGCCTAGAAAATACTGTATTAGTGGCAACATTCCTGTGGCATTTTTGATTTATGCGTCTTTACTCATAGCATTTCATTTTATTTGATCCTCTTGGCATTTTTGGATAACAAGGGTCATAACATACATATATCATAAAGGAAGAAAATAACTTTAGGTGGCAAAATAAATTTCTCAAGCTTCTTAGCAGTAAGAGACAGGCCTCGAGTAGGGAATAGAAAGATCCAGTTTACAACTTTCTATAAAATATAGCAATCCTTATATTTAAATTATATCATGGGACTAAGGAAATCTGCTTTTTTATATCCCAAAGTAAGTATTAGCATCATTTTTATTAAAGCTGTAACTATCACTCATCATAAAGGAGAGACAGGGAGAGATGGTGGGGGAGAGGGAAAGGAGAGAGGTACAGTGTAAAGAATTGATGTAAAGACTGTTTGACACTCTCCATAAAATATTATTGTTGTTTCTCAGTCTTATCCCAGAGGGATAGTTAAATCAAAGAAGCACTAATTTATATGTCAGACCAATAGTGCGGTCTAGCAGAAGATCAATTTAAATGGACATTTATTCATTGAGTTTTATTTTTGAAGAGACACTAGTAGAATAAGAACCATTTCATAAAAGCAACAGCCATCTCTTTCTCCGCTCCTCTGATTTCTTCTATGATCCACTTTGGCTTAACACAAAGGCAGAGAAATGTTACAATATCTCTTTGTCACTTGCTGCAAGTATCGCCATTCCTCTCCCTTTTAAAAGCCCGGCATAGTATTTTAGTTGATAAATTTATTCACATAGAACTCATCAGCTTTATCTCTCCTTACCACAGCCGATGAGCAAATCCATGAGGAAATGACCACATTGCTCGACACTAGCATTTTTTTTTTTACCTGTGAGCAGTGTTTAATAGTTTTAACTACTTGTCTCTTGACTTCACTTTTCCCCTGCGTTCCACTCTGTGTTGTCTCCTCTTCCTGTCTCCACTTCTTTCATCATTTTGTGCGATGTGCTCTTAAGTATACCATTACCTTGAAATTTTATCTTTTATCCTGGGCTGATGGATTTCATCTTCTGATATTATATCCATTTTCATGATCTTATCAGTTATCTATTGCAAATGACTTCTTAAATTGCATATTTAATTGAATTCCCCACTACACTCAATTCACTTACATACCTACTAGGCACTGTCATCTTATGTATTATTACTGATAATTTGGTGTCTTAAGAACTGAGCATCTCATTTCACCTTCAAATTTATTTCACTCAATGTGATAGTCTCTCCTGATTGATAATACTTTCAATCCCCCAGTCTGGAAACTCGGGTTTTAACCTATATTCCTCCTCTCTGTTCCTCTTTATCTTTAAATCCTTAGACCTGTTTCTAGACTATGGCTATTGCTTTTGTAAATTTTTAATTACTTTTTTGCATTTATTTACACTACAGTCGCCAAATGGTGTATGCCTTTTGCTTTTATATTTAATTTAGTTAATTTTGCAATCATGCACACACACACACACACACACACACACACACACACACACACCTCATCATTCTGTGCCTATGAGAAAAAGCTGTCATTATCACTCACTGTATCAAAAGTCTGGCATACAAGTCTGGCAGAAGTGTTCGTACCCAATTAGTTATTTCTTCAAATTATGGTCCAGATCAAAGACTGCATTTTGTATAGACATTTTGTCTGATTTCAGTTCAGTGGCACATGTTATTTCTTCAGGGATGCTTTTTTCATTTCAATAATATAATATACAAGCTCATTTTATTTCTTACATTTTGTATAAGCCATCACTGACCATACAAAAATCTCATTTGTGTGTCTTACTATGGGAAATGATTTGACTTTCTTTAAGTAACAACTCAATTTTCATTGTCCTTTATATGTGTGAAGATATGAATATCTTTACTAATTTATGAACCATTTAATTTCTGGAGTTATAAGTTAATCTATTCTTTTTTGGGGGGGGGGTTCGAGACAGGGTTTCTCTGTAGCTTTTTTGGTTCCTGTCCTAGAACTAGCTCTTCTAGATCAGGCTGGTCTCAAACTCACAGAGATCCGCCTGCCTCTGCCTCCCAAGTGCTGGGATTAAAGGCGCGCGCCGCCACCGCCCGGCTTAAGTTAATCTATTCTTATAGCTACAATAATACCTATTTCAAGTCACATTTGCACTCAATAAATAATTGGTTGATTGCCTATAAATAAAATAAATGCTTAATGTAAGTTATTTTTTGTCAGTAAGATATGTACTCATGGTTTTAAAGATCATTAGTGAAAAGTGTGCTTTTTGATGATGTCTCATGAGTGATTTATAATCATTTTAGACATTCAATCTACTGAAAACAAACGAAAATCAATTAATTACCTTCAATTAGTTTGGCGGTGGAACAAATAGATGATAAACAAAAGACATCGAGCCAGTGTCTGGTCCTCTAATCCAAGGCAGCTTTATCTAGACTGATTCCAATCACACAATTTTTTTGAATAATCTACAAGTAGCAAGACTTTTTCAACTTGATTATATTTAGGGAAGGTGAGTAGAGTTACAAAGAATACAGAATTACAGGTCTTACTCCTGTGAAAGGTGAAAAGCACTAGCTGGGTGATGGACCAGTTACATCATATAGCACTGTATATACTGAACCAACATATTTTAACTAGATTGTTGCTCTGACCACAACAAATGTTTACTCTTTTAATTGAACAACTTCTTCTTTTTAAAATTAAGTCTGTAGCTGCGGAGAAGAGAAGATGCATTTCCTTCATTTCTGAATCCTCAGCTTCTTTCAGTTTGGTGTGTGAATTTTGGGTGCATCACATTCACTTTCCCTTTCTCTCGGTATATCAGAGAAGAGTATCTCGCTCTATGACAAGGGAAATATTACTGTGGTAACAGATGCAGCTGAAATGAGATACATTCATGTTAGCATGAACTGATAATTCAAGGAGGAAGTGAAAGAACCCTCGCATTTGCATATACTGTTCTATCCTACTCTTTGTTCCATACTTATTAGATGTAAGGGTGATCTTTTGAGTTCTGAGGCTGTTCCCATGATGACCTGAGTAATGTCATCTTACATCTTTTTCAATATTGAGCCAAGCTGTAACTTGTAAATATATCCATCATTGTCTTATGCTTTCTAGTGCTGTGATGAAACACCATGACCAAAACCAAGTTGATGGGGGAAGAGTTTATTTGTCTATCACTCCTACATCTTAGTAATTGAAGGAAGTCAGGGCAGAAAGTTGAACATGGCGGGAACCACTGGGGGAAGGGCAAGGAAGACTGTCAAGGATGTTCTGCGGGGAAGGGCAGGGAAGACTGTCAAGGATGTTCTGCTATACAGTTAGAGATGAGACTGGGGCATTGGATCTAAGGGAAATGGAAAGAATTGACATTGTCTGTAGGCAGCCTAACTGGTTTTCTGGCATGAGTTGCTGACTGCCTTTTATGGGCCACATCACTTAATATCCTACTGGTTTTAAAAGACAAATACTATTATTCCGATTATCACCAAATAGGAAATTGTGACTCTAAAAGTAAGTTTAAATTTCTAGTCTCATACCTAGTAACTTTTGAAAATAAAAATACAAGCTTCTTATCATTATAATTATTCTAATCCCAGTGATTGTTGTTATGCAATATATAATTTGAGGTATATGCCTATTTATGGACCCTAGTTGTACTCTATATCTTTATTCAAACCTACCTTTTATATTGGAAAATAATTCCCTAGTGGAGTGATGTAGGTGGGTCTTCTGTCTATGTGATACTTTCATTGTTTAATAAAGAAGCTGCCTTGGCCTTTTGATAGGTCAGCAGCTTAAATAGGCGGAGTAAACTGAACAGAATGCTTGGAGAAAGAAAGCAGAGTCAGGCAGATGCCATGAAGCCCCAGCCCAAGATGGACGTAGGTTAGAATATTCCCGGTAAGCCACCACCTTGTGGTGCTACATACATTAATACAAATGGGTTAAGCAAAATGTAAGAGTCAGTAAGAGGCTAGAGCTAATGGGCCAGACAGTGTTTAAATGAATACAATTTGTGTGTTGTTATTTTGGGTATAAAGCTAGCCGTGCAGGAGCTGGGCAGGACGAAAAGCAGGCCTGCTTGTCCCATCACTACAGTGGAGGAACTGTCATCTTTGAGTTTTTATAAGAGCAATTAATGTGATTCTAATAATGGCAGATGTGATCTAATTGGTTGAGACATTTGAGCTTCTGTCGGCCAAATACAGGAAGCACTAGTTTTTAAAGTTTATTTTATGATATGAATCCCCATGTTAACTCAACTAGATCAGTCATTCTCAAACAGGGATGACATCATCTCATGGGGATCACATAGCAAGACACTTTTTCCAATGTTGTTATAGAAGGTATACATTCCTGTTCACGTTTATACTTTGGAGATCTCAGGTTAAAACTACATGAAGCACATATTAGCTCAACCATTAATTATCTAGTTTTGTAGGAAAGTTGGTTAATACCTTTTATAGGTGCACTTTCTGCTTTGACACAAAATTCAGGGTCTCTCACAGTGTCAGTCCATTCTTTGAACAATTACTTTATTTTCCTATAATTCAACCCCACATAAAAATGTAATAGGTATGCATAACATTTAATTAAATAATTAAGTATTTTGCAGCAATACATATGATTCTTGTTGACATGGAGTACTTAAAATGAGCTTCAGAGACCACCAGCATGATGTCCTATTACTGGCAAGAAGTGTCTGGGGTTAACACTCTCTGCATCTAGCCAAGGCTGACAGCCTTGTCGGCTCCATTGTGAAGGCGTCTGCCTACACAATTACAGCATGTAGTCTGCTTTAGCGTCCCACAAAAGCAGTATTGTGCTGGATAACTGCTTTCAGCATCCCTGCTGGCAGAGAAAATAAGCAACTTATAACTTCTCTGCGGCTGCACTACATGTTGAATGGTGCCCACCGTGGCTTCTCTCTGGTAAATGGTTCAGCTAACTTTTGACTTTATCTTATGTCATGTCATATTGATTCCAGCATGAAGTTGCTGATGAGAGACAAGCCTGTTTTTCCCCTTACTACAAAACTTCTTATTACTCTTGATAGGTGAAAAACCTCTAAATCATTGGTTTGACATAGAAGAACATGTTTTATGGGTGTGTATACTGATGAAGATGCCACCAGCAGTGCATCCTATAGGTTCATGGTCCCCAATATCACCATGCCAAACATGCTCACTTTACTGTTTCTTTGTCCCACTTACAGCCACACTTCCTTCACTGGCCTAAGTTAGAGACTACCAGCCTTAATTGTGCCTATAGTTACCTAATAGCTCTTTTTATTCCACTACCCTGATCATGATTCATCCTTATTGTTCTCTCCATTTTCAGTTCAAGCATTGAGAATCTTTGTTTATCAAATTGCAGATGATTATAATTTAGTCTCTACATTTTTGGTCTCCTTTTCAACCGTATTTCACAATTTCCTTCTAAATTTATAGATATTGTTTACCTTCAAAACTATATCTGGTGTTCTTTTGGAGACAGCTATCATTGCATCTTTCTAATTTAGCTTATTTAAATTTATCTTTAGAAAACTATTTTTTCCCATTTTACATTTCAATCCCAGTTCCCACTTCTTCCCTTCCTACCATTCCCTTTACCTTCCTCCCTGCCACCATAACCCCCATCGACTCCTCAGAAAGGGTAGGGCTTCCCATGGAGAGTCAGTCTTGTGGCTGGAGCAGACTGTTGGCCACTGGCAGTGAGACCAGGATTTATCCCTACTGCTTGTTCTGGCATTTTGCAACCTATTGTCTTTGGAGGAATATCTTGCTTAGCCTAGCTGTAGTTTGGAGGCCTTGGTCCTGCCTCAAATCACTGTGCTAGATTTTGTTGACTCTCATGGGGTGCATTTTTCTTTTTAAACATGTAATCATTAAATCGTCCTCTATTACCAGTAGAGCAAAATTCAAAGTCCTAATCGATAATCCGGGCCCTTTACAATCTGAGTCTCCACATTCCCTTCTGTTTCATAAATTGATTCTCTTGTTTCATTAAGAAACTGTACAGCTTACCTTCATAAAGCATATTGTTTCACATGTCTTATTTCCCTTACATCTTCTTTGCATGGGGTATACATCTCTTTTCCTTCTTCACTAAACAAAATCTCATTAATAGTGAAGATAAATATTAAATTATACAATGTATAAAAAAGTTCCTTGATCTACTTGAATGAACCAAAAAGAGTAAAGCAGTTTTTCCCCAAGACAGACATAAGACATTTTACCTGCAGGCAATTTATTAGGTCCATTTTCTTAGAATCTGTTTCTATGAGAGTGGGATGTTTTAAATAGGCAGGACTGACTAGACAGCAGTTTATACAGTGGCAATAAAGGCCTCAGCCATTCTCAAGAAGATCTATAACCATCCTAACCCTTCAGGTTTGTCTTGGATTGTTGACAATGAGTTGACAATTTACTGTGGACAGGTTGTCCATAGAAGGGATGGATTACCAGTAAAAATGCTTCTAATTTCTGAAAAAATCATACCTTTTTTAGAGGAAAGAAGGTACCACTTTGATCTTTATGTGTTTTATTTTTATACACATTTTGGAGACAGTCTGGTTATATTGTTTACTATGTTCTAGAGATTCTATGTAACCCAAGCTGCCTTCAGACTCATCCTGCTTCTACTGACCAAGTGAAGGATTATAGGCATGGGTACTATGCCTAGCACAACTCTGTGCTTTTACAAACAGAAGTCAGGAAGTTCTGCAACTAGGACCAGACCATCTGAAGAGACCTATGCATGCCTTGGTCTCAGTATTTACTATACAACTTTGCAGTTTGAATAATGACTGTGGGGTTACATCTTTCTGCCCACTAAAATAGGCCAATGATTTTAAAGGGAATATGTTTAGGGTTTGGTTCATGGATCAAGAAAGGGTGAAATACACAACACACTGCACTCAACTACATTGTGTTATTCTTTATTTTTATCTGTGATAGGGTAACTACTTTTAGACAATCAATGGACAGCCATTTAGTCCCATAGTCAATTTCTATTTTTAAATGAGATTGACTTACATTTCACTATAATTAAAATAATAAGATTAAAATACTACAGAATATTCAATACATAATATTTATGTTTCTCATTAATAAAGGAATTGCTTATTATAACACCAATAGCATGTCACTGTATTTTATGAGGGAGCAAAACCTTGTCATACAACACCTATAACAAATGAATGAAAATAACAGATGGAAATTATTCACTTTTAAAACATTACCAAGGCTATTTTAAAAAGAACAAGCTTAATATTAGCTTTAGTGCTTGGCAGCGTACTTACATTCATTTTAACTTCTAAACGAAATCATTACTATAGTATCAGAGGCATTGAAACAGAGAAGCTGTGACCTTTGTATGTAGCTCATTTAAACTGCTCATTAGATGATAAAATATAATTAGTTCATCATTTTGAATGGAACTATTCAGGAAATGTAATAGAGGGAGTTTTACTAACAATATAGTTAGCATAGCATATAATTATTCATTTACGGCTTATACCATTCCTCATTGATGAGTTGTTGTCAACACTATAATTTAATTTTGAACATTGTCTACCTTTTTTTTCTGTAACTTGCTATTCAAATCTAAGTGCTTTATGATTTCTTCTAAATTATTACTTGTCTTATAATTTTAAATGCAAGGCTATAATAAGAAGAAAGAAAACTTTCTCCCTTTACTTGTCTTTAAAGGCACATTGAAGCCTTTGGGTAGCAGATACTACTGTGTATGAAATATTTTCTGTTAGAGGCAGATTTTCATGAAACTGTGAGTAATCAGAGTATTCATAATCTGAAGAACAAAGGCAAGTTTGAAAGTCAAAAGTATTAATGCACTCTGTTGCTACTACCAAAGACTATTTAAGCTATAAGCAGGAGAGAGCTGTTTAGCTCTGGACCAAGTTCTAGGTGCCACCTTTGGAGATGACCTTAGTGTTTTTCAAATTCCCCAGATAACACCCAAGGAACCATATCCCTACCCTTTACAGAATATCCTCTCTAGAGATAACTGACCCACCCACTAATCCTTTAATCACATGGATGGATTTATCCATTAAAGAAGGCAAAACCCTAATTAATATCTTAAGGGACCCACTTCTTATTATCTCTCACTGGAAAATAAACTACAATGTAAGGTTTTGGGGAGCAATCCATATTCAAATGGTAGCAATAAAGAAGGCTTAGAGTCACCAAGAAACTACAGAATGCAAATATATCTCTATATCTATCTATCTGTTTATCTATCTATCTATCTATCTATCTATCTATCTATCTATCTATCTATCATCTATCCATCTTCTCCTGAAGCTATCAGAAGGAGTTTGTCTATGATGCTACTTAATTCCTTGATTTATACTGTGCCCTACAGAAATACAAAAGCCAAACCTTTTGATGATATTTTATGTTCTAGGAAACAAAACCACACACTGAAGCTTTTCTAACCTGTTACTTTTACAAAGATTATCAAAAATTCTATTCAATATCCTTATCAGAGATACTCTATGCATTTATAGCTGAGGAATAAACTAGTGAAGTGTTAGCAGCCCATGTTTTTGTTGTTGTTGTTTTTGTGATGCCCCATTATGTAGTTCGACTGATACACTGACATTCTCTTCCTGGCTAGTCTTCTTGTTAAAATGATCATCTTAGTAGGAATGAATCAGGTACAAGATGGCCAAACACCGCAGGGTTAAGTTGGTTATGAGAAATGCAGCTCATCATGGCTCTGTTCCTTAGGCCTTATGCCATCTGTCAGAAAAAAAAATGAGTATCCTGTTCTGAACATTTGCAATAACTGCCTCCCATTGGGCCCAGTCAGAAAAAGTATAGGGTTTACAGGCAGTTTTCTGAGAGTCTATAAGATCAAATTAATGGAAAAATAGAGGGCGGCTATGGGTTTACAGAAGAGGAAGTTGAAACTTTAGATGTAAATATTTATTCATAGTGGCATTACAAGTTACTTATGGTCATTGATACTCTGATTCATTCCACTTCCTGCCTATGCCATACTGGTTAGGAGGACAGTGGACCTCAGGCTGGAACAGTATTTGTTTAGTATTTGTTAAACTGTATTTGTTTTCATCTTAAAATATTTTCTCCTTGAACCTATTAGAATATTAATATTCAGATTAGCCTATCATTTAACGAGAAGTGTTTTTAAAGAATTGTATTTTTACTTCTGTTATCATATTTAGTCACAACAATAACCTCAGATTAACTCAACCAATTTGAAAGCTTACATCTGGCTCCCAGTCTATTTTTATGCAAAAAAGTGGCATAAGTAAGTGGACATGTAATGAATTATTAAAATTTGGGCCAATTTTCCAGTAGAGACAGAAGTTTGCAAAAATATACTGAGAATATAGGTAGATGCCAGGACATTTCTGGGCAAAACAGAAAATAAATTTATGTCAGAAAAGTCAGGAAGATTGCCATGTGTATTTTAAGCTGAACACGATACTTAACGTTTCCAGGCAGTCAAAATTATCTGAGATAGCTGTGAACAAAGAAAATAAGGATACTTCTGTGATACGACTTGCAGAAGTCACTTATGACACATAGAAAGGAGCAACACTATGTCACATAATGGAGACTAGAACATGCAAGAATAACTCAAGAGCTTCTTAGAAATCAGATTTAACATGAGTCAGCCATAATTTGCATTGAGGTGAACCCCAACTGTGGCCCGCTCACCCACTATGAATTTCATGAAGTCTTTGCTCACTCCCTCATGTACAGTAGCCTTATTGGCCTTTTTTCTTCTTAAACCCTATGCTCACCTATTTTAGAAAACTTGATTCATCACATTTCAATCTTTTGTGGATATATTCCTCACTCAAACTCCATGTGCCTTTTACCATTTTACTGATTTCTTGGAGCAGAGGGATAGTCACTCACCCACGTGTAAACTGTGCAGGAAAAGAATGTTATAGACAGTCCAGGGCCACAATAGCATACACACTTACCTGAGACGAGAAACAAATACATATCTTGAACAGAAAAGTGTGTACATGATAGTTTGAAAGATTTTATGTGAAATTTGGCATCTTCACCTTTAATAATAATTATAGTCATAGATATGAAAGTGATAAAAGTAGTGTTCAGCATAGACTATTTTACCCTCCCTTCAAATGACCTGGACACTAAGAACCCAATAATGTAAAGTTGGCCATTTCTATTGCTGTTAATTTTTACTTAAGATGACTGTAAAGTGCACATTAATGTGAAAGTTATAGACCTATTGTTCATCACAATTGATAGTAACAGATGACTCCCTAAGATGTCTGATCTCTTCCTTCTTCACACTGCCCTTGCTATTTCCACCAATCCTAAATTAGCATGGTTTTCTACTCCTGTAACAACCCTGTAGTATCTGGAACAAGAAGTGAGCCTGCTTTTAGTCCTGCTGCCTGGCTAGATTAGCCCTGAAATAACCATGTGGAAATTGTATTAATCAAAGCACCACCTGGCCCATTATCTCCAGCCCCTTATTGGCTAACTCTCACATATTAATTTAACCCATCTCCATTAATGTGTATCACCACTTGACTGTGGCTTACTGGCATGAGTCTAACCAGCATGCATCTTGGGCAGGAGAAGCATGGTGTCTGCCACACTTCCCTTCTTCCCAGCATTCGGTTCTGTCTACTCCACCCACCTAAGGGCTGCCCTATCCAAAGGCCAACACAGTTTTCTTTATTCAACCAATGAAAGCAACTAGTAGAAAGAAGATCCTCCTACACCATAACCACTATTGAAAAATTTCACTTTCAACAGGACTTCAAAACTTCACTGAATCAGACAAAGCCTTTATGAGACTTTATGAAGGTTGCATAGTTATGGCTTATCTGGAAGCATACAAACAGCTGCTTGGGGCAGTTCTCAGCAATACTTCACACTTCACACTCATCCTTCTCCAGGGTTTAGTGTATCTGTATCTCCATTTTGATCAGAAAAATGTTAGCCCATTGTTGCATAGTAATTAGATGTTAGAGCTGAGATTCAAATCCAGATTATCTGGCCTGATAACCAAAAGGTTGCAAGACATTTTTGTCAGTGATTTAAAAATCTATATAAATGATTTAATTTGGATCAATTTCAGAGCATCAGAATAATGAAAATACTTAAAAATAAAAAAATTAAAATACAGAATTTTAATATTATAACATTTACATAAATGGATCAACTGTTTCTCTATTCATGCTCTACATAGAATTTTTTCATTTAAACATATATACTGACATTTTCTTTTTTTAAAGAAAACAAACTATCATTTTTATTTTACATACCAATCCCAGTTTTCACTCTCCCTGCTCCTCAAATTACCCTCCACCTACACTCCACCTAACCCCTATCCACTCCTCAGAGAGTAAGGCACATTGGTTTGGGCAAGGTCCTAAGTTCTCCTTACTATATCTAGGCTGAGCAAGGTATCCATCCAAGCAAGTCTAATAATAAAATTAGCTCTTTAACAATGGCTTAAAAAGAACATAGATTGTCTCATTTGGGGGAATATTCTGTGTGATAATTAAATATAAAATGTCTAAGAAATTGTTGATTTTCTATATCCAAGATACCAACAGAACAATGTTTGATTCAAAGCCTATTTTGAATTGTTAGGATCATGGCATCTAGTGAGTCCTGACATGACATACGTACAAGTATATGAATTTGCCTGCTATCAAATGAGTTTTGGCAAAGCTTTCTTACCTACGTTTATACTTTCACCCATGACACAGGCAAGTTAAAGAAACAGGGGAAGAGACCCAAAGAGTGAGCCTATGAAAAACTTTGCCACTGGCAGAGAAAAGGCTGATTTGTTTTAATTCTCTGACATGTCAGAATAGTCATTGTCTCTGTCACACTTGAGATTGAATTGACCGAGTTCAGCTTTTGGAGGGGTAGGTGACTTCATGTGCACTGGCCTTCAGAGCACTTGTTTCAGAGTGGGATTCCTAATGTCCAAGAATCACTTTATTCTGAGTAGTGACTGCAATCCAATATTATATATGCCAATAAGTAGTCTTAAAGAGAGATTCCTGACCATGCCCAGGACATAGAAAAGTTGTAATTTCAACATGAGGACATCTCCATTTCATATTCAGATGTTACAATGATTTCAAAGCAAGCTGCTTTGGGAAGACAAAAGAAAAAGTCATTTTTTTTCATTTCCATCAGAAATATCTGAGTATTTTAATTGCTATGTATTCATTTCAACATCTGCAGTGGTCAATTTTGCTTCTATTTTTAAAAGATGAATAAGAGAATTTCTTTATAGTTAACATTTTCATCTTTCTGTGGTTAAGAATGTGTTGTCAAGTCTAGTTCTTTCTTTGATAATGTTTCTGTTCAAATATTTTATAGTTTTTGGCTGTTGTTTATGTGTGCCATATATATGTTTGTGTGAAGGACAGAGGTGGACTTCCATCTCACAAAATTCCTCTACTTTAGTGTTTGTTACAATCTTCCACTTAGTGTGGAGATCAGGGTTATTTACACTGGCTGGCCAGTAAGTCTTTAGCACACTCCTATCTCCATCTCCCAGAGGTGGGATCATTGAGTTCATTGTTGAGCAAAGCTTTCTACACACATGCTAGAGATTCAAGCTCAGACCCTATGCTTGTGAAGCAAACACTTTGCCTGCTAAGACACTGCCTCAGACTCTTTGCTATTTTTATATGGATTACTTACAGTCAAGCTCTGGCTATCCATTACTATGAATAAGGCTACTTTGTCTTTTGGCTCTGCCCAGTACAACATGTTGGAGAAGGTCCATTCATTGCCTCTGAGAAACATTCTCTCTGCCCCAGATCTATGGTTGGGTCATAGCAGGTCTATGTTGCCATTAACCAAGTTGTAGAACTCTGCTCTCATACCCCCATTTAAATGCTCTGTAGCCAGGCCTACTTAGAAAGAGTCAGAGTCATTTGTGCTGGCAAATTCAGGAAGCCTGTGCTTTTTTAAAAAAAAAGAAGCCGCACAGTTTTTACTGTACCTCACTTAAAGTAGCCACAGTACCCTTGCTCACTAAGAGCCCATTTAGGAAAAAAATTATGGCTACTAATAAACTGTGCTAAACTCTGTTCTTTTGTGTCTAGAATTCCTTTTCAAGTTCTCTCGGGTTTTGAGTTGATTTTAGTTGGTCACATTGGCTCCATTTTTTTTTTTTTTTTGTACAAGGCTGCTTGTTTGTTTCCTGGCCACCTAGACTCCCGAAATAACCACACAGAAACTATATTAATTAAATCACTGCTTGGCCTATAAGCTCTAGCTTCTTATTGACTAGCTCTTACATATTATGTTAACCCATCTCCATTAATCTGTGTATGTCCACAAGGCTGTGGCTTACTGGGTAAAGTTACAGTGTCTGTCTCTGGTGGGGCTACATGGCTTCTCTCCAACTTTGCCTTCTTCCTCGCAGCATTCAGTTTAGTTTTCCCTGCCTATCTCTACTCTGCTCTATCAGGCCAAGCCAGTTTTTTTTTGCTAACCAATCATATTCACAGCATACAGAGAGGAATCCCACATCACATATTCATTATTGTAACAGAAATTTTTACATACCAAACTAAGAAAATAAATTTATTTCTTAATGAATAAATGAAAATACTAAAATTATATGTGGTTTTATATGGTTCTTGATGACTTTTTAATCTTTAATTTTTTCATACATTATGTGCTGATTATGGCTTCCCTTCCCTCTACTCTTCCTTACCTCCCCTCCCATACATATCTACTCCCTTTTTTGTCTCTCATTAGAAAACAAAATGGTATCTAAGGGATAAAAATAAGATAAAATATAATAATAATAATATAAACAAAATCAAACAATAGGAATAGGAGAAAACAAACAGAGAGAAGGAAAAGAGTCCAAGGAAAGGCACAAGAAACATGCAGACCCCCAAACTCACTCCTTCACACTTGGGAATTCCATAAAAATACTCAAACTGAAAGCTATAATAATATGTAAAACCTACAGGGAAAAATAAAAATATGCAAAAATGAAAATGAATAAAAAAATTTAAAAACCCTGCTATAACATTATGAGAAATGAACCTCCAAAGATGCCTTTGAGTTCATTTTCTATTGACCATCTACTGCTGGGCATGCAGACTACCTTAAAGAGTAGTTTGCTCTCCTAAGTCAAGTCCCATTGGAAACAGCCTCAAGGCCAGCAGCTTGTGCGCTGTGCTGGTACTGTTGGAGGACAAATAGTGAGCTGTGCACCTGGGGGTGCATGCCTGCAATCTGCTTAACTGGACAGGACTGACTAATCTCTTGGACATCCCTGGACCGAATAGTTTATCAGATACTATCATTTTGCATATAATATCAAACTAATTGACAATCATTTGCCAAAAACCAAGATCTTGGCAGAGCTCCCCACACTTTCAATAAAGATACAGTCCCATCCACTGCCCCTTCTCATTCCTCACGTCACTCTGATCTTCTTAGATCCCAACGAAAACTGAGATGACTGAGCCTGGGTAACTGTCACTTATTAGATCTCACTACCTAAACATCGATATCACTTTACTTCTCAGAAAAGTTGTAGTGCCGATTCAATTAAAGTTTAAAGCTGGCTTTAGAGTTGAATTGTGGCTCTCTCCTTCTCTAAACCCAACCATGCTGTTACAAGAAAAAATCAGAGTTTGTGTCCCATATCAGAAGAGCCATCTGGTGTGGGTCAGAAGAAAGCCAAAACCTTAGGGATCATTATAGTCAAAACTCTGCTATTTCTCTTATTTTTGACTCTTTAGTACCTTTCTTTGGCTAAGCAACTTTAGTATATATTGACAGACTGATAGGTAAAATAAATAGATAGATCATAGATAAGTTGATAGATAGATAATTAGAACATAGATAAACAGTAGATAGATAAATAACAGATAATTAGATCAATAGATAGATTGACATGTAATATTATTGGATTTTTAATATGTTTATGTGTCTACATGTATGGCACTTTCTATGCCTCTCAACAATTCAATGACTGGGATTATGTAAGATTTATCATACCATTGGCATCCCCTACAATCCACAGGGACAAGTAATTGTGGGAAGGACCAACAGAGCTCTTAAGGTGCTGTTATCCAGGACTGTAATCTTATCTGGCCTTAACAGATGTCCTTTTCTATATAAACTTTCTCATTGGATACTCATATCTTAAAAAAGGTTGGCTTAATATAAAAAGGCTCTGTCCTGGATGCTCACATATGCATTAATTGGTGGGGTGATATTATTAATCATTATTTCTTTTAAATGTCTCATACAGCAGATCCAGCATCAGTGGGCAGCAACTATGGCGACTCTTCAGGTATGAATAGCTCTTTTCTCATAGTCCTCCACAGGAGGTTATGTATGCCTGGTTATTTCTAATTCAAAAAGCTACTGCCTAGTCCTCTAACCCTGGCAGATCTCCAGGATGTATGTTCTTGGGGAGATAGTAGTCAATGATGGGTAAGAGCTTGTTCAGCAGGTTCAAACTAAGACAGGCACAGTCTAGTTGCTGAGCCCTCTGGAGGCAAGGTCAACAAGGCCTGAGCAAAGAACTCTGGCTCCCCCTGAGTGCACTATATAACAAATTAAAATTGTTGATATATAGGAAGTTACATCCTACCAGGCCAAAAGGAGCCAAGCTGGAGTCTGCATAGTGCTGTCAGAGGTCCTTCCATGCCTAGCCAATAAGGAACAGCCAAGTGGTGTTTCCAGAGTGGTTAGCAACAGGTTGTGTCAGAGGTCCTGATCCTGCTTAGCCAATGAGAGATGAGCATGAGACGTCAACTGTCAACCAGAGTGCCTCTGTGCTGGTAGGTTATAGAAGTTTTTCCCCATTGTTAAATAAAAGTATCAGTGTCTGTGTTCAGTGATGTTACGCCTTTTCACCCCCTCTCCAAAGGAAGATGTTAGGGCCCAGAAACAAAGTTTTAGTTCTTCTTCATGAATGCAGTGTTGGGTATGGGGTCCATCTCATGATGTGGGACTTAAATGCAATCAGGTATTCATTGAATACTCTACAAATGTTGTGCAACCATTATACTAACTTACCTTGAAGGTAGGGCACTTCTGTAGATTGAAGAATTTATAGGTAGATGTATATTTATATTTCTCTTTTGAAATTGTGCAGAATACCTTCTGGTACCAAGAATGCGACCCAGTAGTGGCAAGGGCTTTAGGTAGGCACCAACTTGACTTCTCTATGTTCATTGAGTTGTGTAGATGTTATTTTCAGCTATAGGTTCCCCCTGTCTATTTGTGGAGAAAAGCCCAAAGTCTGCCACAGCATGGGCTGTTTGAATCTTCAAACAACCCATAAGACTCCTCAGGCAAACAATTCATTCAGATGTAATCCATTCCCAGTCCTGAAGCTTCATCTGGTGATGAGTGATAATATTCAGTTAGGGCCCTGTCTTCCCATTATTTGGTGATTTCATTTTAGGGTCACTTATGTATTATGTTATATTATCTGGAAATAGATGTATGCCATTGGACAATGATCTTTTATTCTTTAATAAAATGCTGATTGGCCAGTAGCCAGGTGGGAAGTTTAGGCAGGCTGATAAGAACAGGAAAATTCTGGGAAGAGGAAACAGTAAGTCAGAAGTCATCATCCAAACAGAGAGGAAGCAAGATGAGAATACCTTGCCTATAAAAGTTACCAAGCCATGTGGCTAACAGAGAGAAAAATTATAAGCTAATGTATAAGAGTTAATAAGAAATCTGAGCTAATAGCTCAACCAGTTTATAGTTAATGTAGACCTCTGTGTGTTTCTTTGGGAATAAAAGGCTGCGGGACCTGGCGGGACAGAAACCTTAACCAACAGAATGGCACCAACATGAACAACTGCATTTACAGAAACCCCGAGGAAGCTCAGTAAGTAATTCTACGGCAAAATAACAGTAAACCACAGTTTCTTGGTAGCAGCATTTTCTCAGGTGGGCTCTGTTTGCTAGAGGCAAGCACATCTCATGTAGGAGAGGCTTTGTGACTCAGCTTTAGCTGCAAAAACCTTGCAGTTCTCTTTTAAAAAGCCCTGCCAGAAAACACTTAAATGTTGTTTATGAATTCTTAAAAGCATGGTGACAGGGACCTTGAAACTCCATAGAGTTGTGGCAATAAACATGGCTCTGGCCAGTTCCTCCACCATAAGGCTAGAATTTCAGAAAGCTGAGGAATGGTGTGGATCTAACTATCACTTAGCAAATTAAAGACTCATGTGATAAGAAAAAGAGAAATCTACAGTAAAGTTGGATTCACATGAAGAAAACCTCTAAATGGTTTACACTGTGTTTAAAAATGTATGTAGGCTTGGTAAAGAATAGAAAAATGATAAAGTCCTGAAATTAAAAAAAAGTAAGAAAGAGAGTAGTTGGGTATGGTGGTACATACCTTTAATCCTAACACTTGGGAGGCAGAGGCAGGAAGATCTCTATGAATTCAAGGACAACCTGGTCTGCAGAGTGAGTGCCAGAACAGCTAAATATACACCAGGAATCCTGGTCTCAAAAAAACAAAATTTAAAAATAAAAATAAAAGAAATAGAGCTTAAAATAAAGCCACGTAAAGATGGAAAATACACAGAGAGTCTGGATACTGTATGTTATTATGTTGTCTTGGAATAGTTTGATGACTGAGGAAGGAACAACAGCTGCTAAAAAACTTTTGATTACAAATGCTGCTGTATTAATCCAGCATATGTATTTTGAAAATGCTTTGAATTCAAAATTTAAGTCAAAATATGTTACTTTTGAAAAGAGATTTTATTTTTGTTTCCACAGGAAATGAGATGCTTGAGATGCTATGGATTCATTCTGGGTTAAAAAAAAAGAGATTTGATCAAGGAGGACCCCTTTAAAGAATCTCCAATAGGTTCAGATGATCCAACATTTCAGAGGATCTCTTGGAGTTTCCTCTAAGTTCTACAACCAGAACAATTTCAAGACTGCTGGAAGAGATGATAAAGCCTCACAGAATAATCTAGTCAGGACTGGATTATAATTCTAAACCTTCTTTAGATTCCTATAAGATTATGAGCACCCCCAATCAGCAAGAAGTAGCATGAAAAACTATACCCACATTCACAAAAAATGGATTATGAATATTTATCTTTGTTTAGAGTACTGGTTATAAGTTGTTATGGATAATGGTCAAGAAAAAAGCTAAACAAAAAGATTAGATTCCGAGTTCTTATTTTGAAAATATATGGGGAATTTTTGTGGGACAATCATCTTGTATTGTTTTAATAAAACACTGATTTGCCAGTAGCCAGGCAGGAAGTATAGGCAGACTGATAAGAACAGGAGAATTCTGGGAAGGGGAAACAGTCAGTCTGTAGTCATTATCCAAACAGAAAAAAATCAAGAAGAGAATGCCTAGCTGATGAAAGGTATCAAGACACGTGGCTAACACAGACAAGAATTATGGGCTAATATATGTTATAAGAGTTAATAAGAACCCTAAGTTAACAGGCCAACCAGTTTATAATTAATGTAGACCTCTGTGTGTTTCTTTTGGCCTAAAAGGCTTTGAGATTGAGCAGGACAGAAACCTCAGCCAACAGAGGTACTTTTTCCCTATCAATTTGCATCTCCTTGATCTCTTGCAATTGTCTTGTTGCTTGAGGTGAGACTTGAAGTATGACATTGAATAGTTACAGAGTGATGGGAGCCAGGTAACTTCTTAAGGGAACAGCACCCAAGAATAACAAAAATGGATCTACTTGTAGAAAGACCCTGGAGATCCTGATTCACTTGTCAATAACCTGTGTCTAGTTTGCTGCATAATTCTGGATATGACCCCAGGGGTGTGTGTGATACATGCTCTCCTTGCTTTCTCTATGCTAGCCATACTGGTGGCCTAAATGAATCACAGTAAGTCATTAAATCTATAATATTTGCAGTACTGATCGGGAAAGAATTATTTTAACAACAAGAGCTTTACAGAAAGTCTATTAAACAGACAGTATCAAGAGTTAATGACAGCATGATAAAAACAGAATGAAGAGGAATCACAGAAACCCACTGTTTCCTCGTTTCTAATAACTGTGCCAATACCCTAAGAAGGTAATGGAGATAGACATATGGACAAGAGACAAACAATTAGGAATAAGATTCTAGGTTACATTGCCTATAGGATAAATGGAAAAACCTGGTGTTCCCCCAGAATGTATGCAAAATGTAAAATCAATTGATCCAGCTTTGTCTCATGAGCTGATTGTGAGAATATAGACCCTGACAGATGGCGCAGATATAAATATTAATTGCAAGAAACAAAATTGTGTCTTATCCCGCTATATGCTATAACTGCATATGCTGCCAACTGGACACATTGTTTTACCTGTATGTGTGCCTACTTAGAAAAGCTCCTTTGTAGTTTATACAAGTGTTTATGCTTCTGAGAGAAGAGATATAGATAAATAAAGTAAAGGCTGCCAATGGGAGAGTTGGAAAATGGAAAAACAAAGAGGCAAGAAGCAAACTGGTAATTATTATAAGAAATTTTAGAAACTGAGGAAGTAAAATGTGGTTATAAAATCATTCATGCAAACTATTGAAACTATATAAATAAACACAGCTCAAGCTATCTGGGGCCACTTGCTTTAACAACAACAGGTGGTCACAATATAGTCATAGCACCAACTCCACACATCAATCCTGTTCCACTAAACCATCAGGAGCAAGGCATCTAGCAATGGAAACAGTGGACAACCATGTCTCATTCTTGACCTTAGTGGAAATGCTTTGAGTTTCTTTCCATTTAAGTTGATGTTGGCTATTCTACCTTCACTATATTGAGTTATATCTCTTTCATCTTTACTCTTTCCAGGACTTTGATCTTGAAGGGATGTTGTATTTTGTCAAAGGCCTTTTCTCCATCTAATGCAATGATCACGTAGTTTTTATTTTTCAAATTGTCTATATGGTACTTTAAATTTTTTATTAAATATGTTTAGTCATGCCTGCTTCTCTGGGATACAATCTACTTGATCATGGTGGATAATCTTTTTAATGCATTTTTGGATTCAGTTTATGAATATTTTATTGAGCTTTTTGCATCTATTTTCATAAGGGAAATTGGTCTGTAGCTCTTTAAGTTGAGTCTTTACATTTTATTAATTATCAGGGCAATTGTGGCCTCATAAAATGAATTAGGTGAATGTCCCTTCTATTTCTATTTTGTGGAATAAGTTCAAGAATATCAGCATTATCCCTTATTTCAAATTTTAAATTCTTAAAGCCATCTGGTCCTGTGCTGATTTGGTTAGGAGACTTTTAATTACTGCTTCTAATTAACTAGGGATTATAGGTTGATCAAATTGTTTATCTGATCTTGATTTAACTTTGGTAGGTGTTATGAACTGAGAAAATTATCCACTTATTTTTCTTTTTACGTTTTCCAATTTGGTGAAGTACAAATTTTTAAAGTCTTTATAATTCTCTGGATTTTGTCCACGTTGGTTTTTGTGCCCTCTCCCCTTCTCATCTTTAACTTTTTTCACTTGGATTTTCTTTTCTACATTTTATTAAGCTGTTTAGGGTATGCAGCTTTACTGATTTTCTTAAAAAACCAACTCTTTGTTTTACTGATTTTTTGAATAATTTCTTCAATTTTAGTGATTTTAGCAATAAAATCGATGACTTTTTTCTCTCTCTTCTTTTTATGTCTAATTTCTTCTTTTCATCCTAGATCTTTAAGCCATACTACAAAATTAGCAATATTAGATCTCTATAATTTATTTATATAGGTACTTAGAGCTATCAACTTTTCACTTGAAACAGCTTTCATTGTGTCCAATAACTTTGGGTATATTGTGTTTATTTTTCATTTGATTCTAGGAAATTATTCTTTCTTTCTTCCTTCCTTGCTTCCTTCCTTTCTTTGCTTTCTTCTTCTTTTGTTGGTTTTGGAGACAGGGCTTCTTTGTGTCATAGCTATGCTTCCTGGAACTCAGTTTGTAGACGAGGCTGGCCTCTAACTCAGATTCATCTGCCTCTGTCTCTTGAGTGTTGGGATTAAAAGTTCAGTTCCCATGGATTTGTAATTTTTCTTTTCTCACTAAATAAGAAGGTGAACCCTAAGAAAAACATATAGGCATCCTCCTGGATATTAACCTTCATCAGGCGATGAAAGGAGACAGAGTCCCACATTGGAGCACCGTACTGAAATCCCAAGGTCCAAATCAGGAGCAGAAGGAGAGAGAGCACGAGCAAGGAACTCACGACTGCAAGGGGTGCACACACACACTGAGACATAGGGAATGTTCTATTGGGAACTAACCAAGGCCAGCTGGACTGGGTCTGAAAAAGCCTGGGATAAAACCGGACTCGCTGAACATAGCAGACAATGAGGACTGCTGAGAAGTCGAGAACAGTGGCACTGGATTTTGATCCTACTGCATGTACTGGCTTTGTGAGAGCCTAGGCTGTTTGGATGCTCACCTTACTAGACCTGGAAGGAGGTGGGAGGTCCTTGGACTTCCCACAGGGCAGGGAACCCTGACTGCTCTTCGGGCTGATGAGGGAGGGGGAGTTGATTGGGGGAGGGAAATGAGAGGCGGTGGCGGGAAGAGGCAGAAATCTTTAATAAATAAATAAATAAAATTTTTCTTTTCTCTTTGTTGTTGATATCCAGCCTTAAATGGTGGTGATCAAACACAATGCAGGATGCTATTTAGTTGTATTGTTTCTTTTGAGAATTGTTTTGTGTCTAAATATAGGGTGAACTTTGAGAAAGTTCTGTAAGGTTCTGGGAACTAACTATACTCTTCTGTGTTAGCTTGAAATGGTCTGTAAATATCTGTTAGGTCTATTTAGTTTATGACATCAGTTAGTTCCAGTATTTTTCTGTTAGTGTTTTTCTGATTGCCATGTTTATTGGTGAGAATAGGATACTGAAGACTCACTTGATCAGTGTGTGAGGGTCAATATGTGATTGAAAATGTAGTAATATTTTTATGAATTTGTGTGCTTGATGTAGAAGGGTCATCTGTCTATGTGTTACTTTCATTGGTTAATAAAGAAACTGCCTTGGCTTTTTGATAGGGCAGAAATTAGACAGGTGGAGTAGACCGAACAGAATTCTGGGGGGAAGAAAGCAGAGTCAGGCAGATGCCACGAAGCTCCGGCTCGAGATGGATGTGGGTTAGAATCTTGCAAGTAAGCCACAATCCCATGGTGATACATAGATTATTAGATATGGGTTAAAGGAAGATGTGAGAGTTAGCCAAGGAGAGGCTAGATATAACGGGCCAGACAATGTTTAAATGAATACAATTTGAGTGTTGTTATTTTGGGTGTAAACTAGCCAGTCGGGAGACAGATGCGGGGAGTGCAGCCCGCAGCTCCCATTTACTACATGTGCTCTTGTGTTTTTTGGGCACACATCACCCATTGCTGGTGGGAATGCAAACTTGTGCAACCACTCTGGAAAGCAGTGTTTCGGTTTCTCAGGAAATTCGGGATCAACCTACCCCTGGATCCAGCAATACCACTCTTGGGAATATACCCAAGAGAGGCCTTATCATACAACAAAAGTATATGTTCTACTATGTTCATAGCAGCATTGTTTGTAATAGCCAGAACCTGGAAACAACCTAGATGCCCTTCAATGGAAGATTGGATGAAGAAAGTATGGAATGTATACATATTAGAGTACTACTCAGCAGTAAAAATCAAAGACTTCTTGAATTTTGCTACAAATGGATGTAAATAGAAAACACTATCCTGAGTGAGGTAAGCCAGACCCAAAAAGAGGAACATGGGATGTACTCACTCATATTTGGTTTCTAGCCATAAATAAAAGACATTGAGCTTATAATTCATGTTCCTAGAGAAGCTAAATAAGAAGGTGAATCCAAAGACAAACACATAGGCATCCTCATGAATATTAACCTTCATCAGGCAATAAAAGGAGACAAAAGACAGAGACCCACATTGGAGCACCGGACAGAAATCTCAAGGTCCAAATCAGGAGCAGAAGGAGACAGAGCACGAGCAAGGAACTCAGGACCGCGAGGGGTGCACCCACACACTGAGACAATGGGGATGTTCTATCGGGAACTCACCAAGGCCAGCTGGCCTGGGTCTGAAAAAGCATGGGATAAATCTGGACTCGCTGAACATAGCGGACAACGAGGACTACTGAGAACTCAAGAACAATGGCAATGGGTTTTTGATCCTACTGCACGTACTGGCTTTGGGAAAGCCTAGGCAGTTGGGATGCTCATCTTAGGAGACCTGGATAGAGGTGGGCGGTCCTTGGGCTTCCCACAGGTCAGGGAACCCTGATTGCTCTTTGAGCAGATGAGGGAGGGGGACTTGATCGGGGGAGGGGGAGGGAAATGGGAGGCGGTTGCGGGGAGGAGGCAGAAATCCTTAATAAATAAATAAATTTTAAAAAAAGAAAAAGAAAAAAAGCAAAAAAACAAACAAATTGTAAAGTCATCTTGGGTTTCACCCCTTTGATGACAATATAGTGCCCTTCCCTATCTATTCTGATTAGATGTAGTTTGAAGTTTATTTTGTAGGATGTTAAAATGTCTATACCATCTTGTTTCTTTGGTTCTTTGGCTTGGGATATCTTTTCTATCCTTTTATCTTGAGGAAATGTCTGTCCTTGATGTTAAGATGTGTTTCTTGGATGCAGCAGAAGAATGGGTCGTTTCTGCATTCATTCTCATTGTCATGCTTTAATTGAGGAATTGAGGTCATTGGTATTTAGAATTATCCATGAATAGTGTTTGTTAATTGTTATTGTTTTGTTGCTGTTGTTGTTATTGTTGTTGTCGTTGTGGTGGTGGTGGTGGTGGTGTGTGTGTGTGTGTATTTCCCTTCATTGGATTTGCTAGTCTTAGATTCTTTATTCCTATGTTTCCTTTGAAGTGATTACCATTTTAGGCTAAAGTTTTTCTTCTAGAACATTCTGGAGGGCAAGATTTGTTAGTAAACACTACTTAAATTTGGTATATTATGGAATGTCTTCCTTTCTTCATTTATCACAACAGAAAGTTTTTAAGGGTACAGAGGTGTAGACTCTCATCTATGGTCTCTTACAGCTTGAAGAACATTTTCTAGGCACTTATGGATTTTAGAATCCCAATAAGTAAATTGTGATTCTAATAGGTCTATCTTTATATGTTATTTGGTCTGTTTTCTTTTGCATTTTTAATATTCATTCTTTGCTCTATAATTTTAGTGTTTTGATTATTATATACCAAGGATAATTTCTTTCCTGGTATAGTCTATTTGGTGTTCTGGATGTTTCTTGGACCTTGATAGATACCTCCTTCCTTAAGTAAGGGAAATTTTATTTTATTATTTCCTTGAAAATATTTTCTGTGACTTTGACCTGGGATTCTCTACTTCCTTTATTCCTATTATTTGCTGTTCTTATATTTTGACTGGGGGTTTCTGTCCCACTCAGTTCTGCAGCCATTTAGTACCAAATAATCACACAGAGGTCTACATTAGTTATAAACTGATTGGCCCAGTATCTTAGGCTTCTTATTAACTAATTCTTATAACCTATATTAGCCCATATTTCTTGTCTATGTTAGCCACATGCCTTGGTACCTTTTTCATTGAGACAGGCATATCTTGCTATCTCTACATCTGGGTCACAACTGCAGAATGAGCTTTTCTATCATAGAAAAAAATTCTTGTTTTCATTGCTGTGCCTCTACTTCCTGCCTGGTTGCCATGCCTATACTTCCTGTCTGGCTGCTGTCCAATCAGCATTTTATTAAAGATAATACCAATGACAGGATAAAAGACCATGGTCCCACAACACTCATAGTGCCCCAGATTTCATAGATATTTTGTGCCTGGAATATTTTATATTTAACATTTTCTTTAAAAGAGATATTCACTTCTTCTCTTGTGTCTTTAATGCCATCTCTTTTCTTCTGTTGATGAGACTTGCCTCTGAGGGTTCTGTCCAAGTTCCTAAGTTGTCGTTTCAAATTTCCGTCAGTTTGGGTTTTCTTTACTGATTCTATTTTCCACTTCAGATCATGAGTTGTTTTATTCATTTTCTTCCATTATTTGTTTGTTTTATATAAATTTAGGGGATTTATTAATTTCTTTTTTATGGACACATGTCATATTTATAAAGACTATGTTAAGGTCCTTGTCTTGTGCTTCTGATACGCTGCATTAGTCAGTGCCTGCTGCAGCATAACTACTGGACACTAGTGGAGATATATTGTTATAACTGTTATTGATTGCATGCTTATGCTGGTTCTTTGCATCTGGGTTTGGTATAATATAATTCTAGGTATTAATATCTTGTCTTGTCTTTGTTCCATGGGTGTTTTATTCCTTGGTTTCTGTTGTACTCTCTGGGTCATAGGAGAGTCGTGGCAGTGTGTTGTCTAGTAGTGAATTCTTGGATCTTACTAGTTTACCACTGTAATTTACTTAGGAATGGGGGCATGAATTAGATGGGGCAGGGGTGAGACAGACCGTAGGAGGGAAGAAAGCAGACTTGACTCGTGGGTTCCCAGGGAATGCTCCTGAAGAAGGAGGCTGGGATAAGAGGGTTAGAATGGGATGGAAGTATGGAGGAGAAGAAATATGTGATCTGCTGGAGATGGGGCAAAGACCTGTAGGAGACAGGGAAGGCCTCAACAGGTGGTTTGCTACAGAACTGGGGGTGGGGAGTTTAGACTAAGGATTGGACTGTCAGGAGAGGAGAGAGATATGAAGAAGCACAGTTAACCTACCTACTTCCCTCAATTTGTAATATTTTGATAGATAATTTCACTATGCAATGGCAAAAATTTTTACCTTTTGTATGAGTACTTATATTTTTATATTAATATGAATTATATCACTTCCAACCTTCCATTTTATTCATCTAAATATTCCCATGTTTTCTTACTTCCTCTCAAATTTGTGATCTCTTTATCTTTAATAGTTATTTTTACATATGTTTATTATATATTATTACATAATAGTTACATATTATTATATATTATTACATGTTATTATATAATAGTTATTATTATATATTCGTGCAGAAATATAACTTGTTGAATCCATTTGTTGTTCCCTTTTATGAGTTCAACTTGTCAAGTTTTTCTCTTTTTTTTGATATTTTGAAACAATTTCATTTGGAGCTTTGGAGTCTGTCCTAGAACTCACTTTGTAGACCAGGCTGATCTTGAACTCACAGATCTGCCTATCTCTGCCTCTTGAGTGCTGGGATTAAAGGCATGTGACGCCACCGCCCTGCTAAGCTTTTCTTTTAGATCACTGTTTTGGTGCTATTTATATATACTGTTTGGAAACATGAAGGCTATGTAGATTTTTTTCAATGATATTTTGCTAAACTTTGTTCAGTTCTCCACATTGCATATAGATGTGTGACAATTTTAGATAATTTTGCATGAACTCTAGAATTTAGGTTGAAGTTTGGTAGTCATTTGTTTAGTTTCATTTTGCATACAGATTTCCAGTTGCCCCAGCATCATTTGATATGAAGACAATTTTCTTTGGCATTTTTTTTTTTCAAATCAAACTTATATAAATCGATTTCTGCAATTTTTTACTGTTTCATCAATCTATTTATGCTTCTTCTCCAGTGCACTATTTTGACTGCTAAAACTTAAAAATAAACTACATAACTAGCTTTCAGTTTATTATTTTAAAAACATTTCAGTGATTACATCCATTTACATTTCACGTGGAGTTCAGAATCTTAATAAGATAGTATTGCAAGGATAGGTCTCTAAGAGCCAGTTAGAGTGCTAGGGACAGACCCTGCTTCTTTCACCAAGGATCCCACATATAGACCAAGCTACACAACTATCACATTGATTTAAAGGGCTTGGGTTGGTCCCATGAAGGCTCCCTTCTTGTTGGTTGAGATTCTGTGATTTCCCATGAACCAGGCTAGTGATTTCTATGGATTTCCTGCGATATTCCTGACTGCCCTGTTTCCTGTAGTACCTCCTCCTTCTCCTCAGCAGGACTCCTGAGCTCAGCCCAATGTTTGGCCTTGAGTCTCTGAATCTGCCTGAATCAGTCACTGGATGAAGGCTCTCCAAATACAACCTGGACAGTCACCAATCTTATCACAGGGAATACCCAGGTCAGGCTACGTATCTAAGGCTGCCAGGAATCTTAGCTGCAGTTATGCTTATAGACTCAAAAATGTTTCCCCAGCATTGGGCTTCTACCTGATTCCATCAAACTACCTTTCCAGTCATCCCTCTCAGCACTGTCCCCCTACATCTGTCCCCCAACTTGATCCCTTAAGTCCACATGCCTAGTCACCCTGAGCTTAACCAGGAGATCTTTATTTCCTTTTTCTGAGGGATCCATGCATCCCATTTTGGACCCTCCTTCTTACCTTATCTCTCTGGATCTGTGGATTATAATATGGCTATCTTCAGAGTTAGTATACTATTATGAGTAAGTACATAACAAGTTTCTTTCAGGGTCTGGGTTACCTCACTCAGGATGATTTTTTTCGAGTTCTACCCATTTGCCTTCCCATTTCCTGATGTTATTGTTTATAACAGCCAAGTAATATTCCATTGTGTAAACATATCATATTTCTTTATCCAGTTTTCACTTGGTCTGTATCTACATTGTTTCCAGGTTCTGACTATTACCAATAAAACTGCTTTGGACATAGTTGAGCAAGTGTCCTTGTGGTATACTGAGTAGCCTTTGGGTATATGCCCAAGAGTATTATCACTGGGTCTTGAGGTAGATTGATTCTTGATTCCCAATTTTCTAAAAAACTGCCATATTTGTTTCCAAAGTGAGGCCCAGTGTAACTTCCTGAATCTAACTTGAGATGGCATGAGGCCTAGTATAATTTCCTGAGCCTAGCTTGAGTTTGGAGACCTGTCTTTGGCAATGACTTCCACATGTGATAATGTGATACTATGACCCATGGAAGAGTTGGAGTGAACAGAATTCAAAAGGGGTACAGTTCTGTTGCTAGATGGGTCATTTACCCTTTCTGGCTGATGTGGTATGGACTTTCTTGGAGAAAGTCTTCTGGTGTTGGGAGGAGGACCCAGCCATGGGACTGGGTACTGGTTGGTAAGTTGTGGGCTTGAGAACTCTTCTGTGGATTCTTTAGGAATTTTGGTTAACTGCATAATAATAACATTCGTTTAAATACACTTTCATTTTCCCCTTATGGGTCCATATACTATTTACTACCATTTCATCCTTTATTACTCCTGTTAATATTTTTAGCACCAATATCAACATGAGCACTGAGCTTGGTTACTCTGGTTCAGAATTAAGTTGGTGGTTTAAAACAGATTTTGATGCATTTTAACAGATTTAAGACAGTTATTCGTATTTCAAGTTATTTAGCAATTTAACATAAAGTAGAATTATGGAGCTCTTCTTGTATTTATCAGAATAAATTTATTTAGATCTATACACACATGAGTGAAGAATGAATTTTAAGGGAGTAAATGTCTTCCATTGTTAAATAAAGATAAATAGTAGAGATTCAAAATTATTGTCTTGAATAAGGAAGTATTTGTTTGCTATTTTGTATTCCAGAGGTGTAGAGACTGATTTAATAGTTTTTCTATAAAATGCTATACTTGCCATATAATATTTGTAGTTTGGATAACTGGGAGTGATACCACATGAGAAGTCATATCCATTACTCACTTGACTAGGTTTATATCTTCATTTTATATAAAGCCATTTTCCAAAAAGAATGGATGGCCACATAAATGCAGTAATGAAAATTTGTATAGATGGCATATACAACTTTCTTCAAAATATTTAAATTTTCTGTATAAAAATACATTTACATTTTAGCCTATAACATTGATTAATAAAAATAGTGTGATGTGTTTCAATTTACGTCTTATCAACCAATTTTTGTTTTTACTTTGTCTCTCCATTTGTGGCTAACTGAACTCAGTATTTGCAATACTCTTCTCTTAATCATCTTCAAGCAAGTTAATAACTTGGTTTGCTGTTTCCCCAGTGGTGAAATATTTTAATAATTACATCACATGATACATTGAACACCAGATTATATCAGTCACTACTTGCCCGAGAGTGTAATTAAAGGCACTTGCATTGCTCTAAATATTTCTTCAAATCTGCAGTTCCCATTATATGAGAAAATTGATCCTCAAAGCAGTCTTGAAATAAAGGAGTCTGGGCAATGCACTTCCACTGATATTGTTTGAAATACACTTTGAGAAGTTGTAGGTATTTATTGGTAGACTTCATCAAAGGAAGGTCTTCTCTGCTCTGCCTGGAAAATCAATATTTGGATTCCAGTAGCTAACACGAAGTCAACAATATCCAGATTTTAGGTTGGTGCCTTAAAATTTTATGGCTGACTTTGTAAAGCATGTACTATAAATGGCAATGTCCTAGGAAATTTCTTTTTAATGCTTTTATAAGCTATTTAGCCCTGAAGGCATTCACAAATATGAAGATGGTTTAAGGAAATGTGGGACTTGGCATAATTAGGAGTTTTAGATGAAAGAATGGATTCCATATATTCACTTTTATTACACGTGAAATTTATTTTGTGAGTTTTTCTTGGTTTTCACATCTCTGGCCATGTCTTCACATTTAGTCTATTTCTCTCCAAAAAATTATTAATCATACTTTACTATACAGAGCTTTTACTTACATTAAGAATACAGTTATTCTATATCTGTTCTAAGAATTTTCAGTGAAGTATTTTTTTCCAGCAGAATTGCAATAAAATATCAATTCATACTTCCATAATGTCTTCCTCTGCTTCTTTGTACAATAAATCAGGAAGTCATTTACTTACTTCTCTTAGCCATATTAATAGGAAAATTCACACAACATACATTACAAACTGAATTTTAGATATTTTCAGACTATAAATTTTTAAATGTGATCAACCCTTTGAGCCAGCAATCAGAAAATAGTCTTTGAAGTTATTAGAACTATAGGCTAGTTTTGAACTTAGAAGAGTGACTTAAACAAACTGGATTATTTTGACTTTACTTCTGTATTGCAAACTAAGATGTATAATACATATTTTTGAACATATTATATTCAGTTAGATAAATTATTGAAAGTTGTATGAGTGATTATGTACCTTTAAGATTTTAATAGATGGTGGTTTTTTTTTATTTCATTGCCAATCTTTTGTGGATGATGATTTTTTTTTCTCATTATTGTTTAGCATATGACTAAATCTACAAATTTGTAGCCAGCTAACATGATTGAAGTAAATTCTAAAATACAAATGAAGTTGCCCCAGTTCTATTGCTTCTAGGTCATTATGATTACACGTGGAATCTAACTCTGCTTGAATGTTATCCTCTCTGTCTGCTCCACAGGATCTCTGCTACTTCTCTTCAGCAGCGCGTCTTAGTGGGAAGAGATCCAGTTTCAGACTGAAATAAATAATGAATGCGAGGCATTAAGAGAAAGCATGGTGTTAAACTGAAACGGAATTTTGGAACTGCAAAGGCATGATACTGGCTGTTTCTGTGATTGTGGCTGATTGGTTAGTTCCTTAATCATCACTGTCTGGGCACAGAGTTTGCTGTCCAACTATGATAACAGGACCATCAGCAATGTACTTGTTTCTCCATAGCAGTCCCTTTCATCCTCACCTTGCTCACTTTTCATTGACAATCTATGGCTCTTCTTGGCTCCCTTAAAAGACACGCAAACTCCTGTGTTACTTAATGTTTTCATCATGTCCATCTTACATCATTCCAAAACATATCACTTCTTGCCACCACCTCAGCAAGCGACAGGACTGAAGAAAGACATGGGCAGAAAAGACTTACATCATTGTCAGTGGAAAGCCCACATACATTGTAGCTCAGAATTCTTCCCTTGTTTTCCTATGATGGTTAGGTTAATTTTATTTGATTATCCTCAAGTCTCTAAAACTGTTACTGCCACTGTTATTCTTGGCATGAGCTACTTTCTTTTGCGAAAATATGTGCAAGTCTTCAAACAGTTATTTTAATTTCTGAACCCAAACTACATGCAAGCATCTTCCTTGATTCTCCATCTTCTATTTCTATCCTCTACTTACTTCTTTCTAGTTCCAGAATTTTGGTACTATTATATGTAACATAAATGGAGACCAATTAGGAGTCACATTACAATTATAAATCTTCACATCTACAAGTGGTTCTTCTCAATGATATTTACATATTGGCCCCAAAGTCTTCTTTCTTTAGATCAGCAAAACAGTTCATTTGATATCACTTTATTTCTCTTCTTACACAACCAGGATTGTTGACTAATGGAATTTTCCATTTCCTTAATAAATTACATTTTTTTTTACTTAATAAAAACCAAAACACAAAACCAAATGAAAACCAACGAATTCACAAAAAAATGCTTAGGATCAACTATGATTTCTATATTGTGAAGTACATTGAGTATTTTGTTGTGTGATTTTGTTTGTGATAAATAAAGCTTGCCTGGAGATCAGAGGGCATAACTAGCCACTATTTAACCATAGAGGCCAGGCAGTTGTAGCACACACTTGTAATTCCAGGACTTGGGAAGAGAAAGCAGGAAGATCAGGAGTTCAAGGCCACCCTGGGCCACACAAAATTGAGCCAGTCTAAAAGAGAGCTGAGTAGTGTTGCCTCAGGTCTTTGATTCCAGCACTTGGAATCTCATACCTTTAATTCCAACACTTTGGAGGCTCACTCCTTTAATCCCAACATAATTAGGAGGTGGAAACAAGAATATAAGGAGGGTGGAGACAGGATCTAGTCCCATTCAGTCTGAGGATCCATAGAGACATGAGGTCCCTTTCAGTCTGAGGACTAGGAGAAGTAAGAAATCCCTCGTGGCTGCTGCTCTGCTTCTCTAATCTTTCAGTTTTTACCTTGATATCTGATTCAGGGTTTCTATTGAAAAGACTAATTAGGGACACGATTTAGTTTTGTTTTGTTTTTCTGGCTCCCTCTTAATAGACTTTCTAGAAGCAACCAATAGTATTGAAAATCTATGAACACATATTTTTCTTTTCACATACTTTCTCTGGACTGTCTTCCCCACTACCCAAACCACTCCTTCCTGCCAAACCCTCTAGGCTCAGTTCCCTATGACAACTCTCTTCTGAAAACCTTGCAATTTTCCTTAGAAGAATTAGTAATTTGGTAACTTAATGCTTAAGAATTCCCTGATAATGTCTTGTTTTCTGCTGGATTATAAGTGCCAGAAATGAAGGAGCTCTGGGATTTCTTTACCATTTGTTACTCATCCTTCAGTTAGAGTGGATTCATAGAAAAATAGTCCTATTTTTCCATTACTGGATTTAAATATTTGATGCAGAGTTTTGAAGTTCATTTGTGTTTATTCAGTAATTATGCAAATATTCTATTCTAATTTTTCACACAAAGCAATTGCAAATAGCAAATAGAGAACAGATGTAAAATGTTTCTTCTTGAATATTGAAAAACAAAAACTTCCTTTTTTGTGAAATGAGTCTTCTAAAAACCATGATATTGTATAGTTTTGTATCCAC
The DNA here is from genome assembly GCF_037038515.1 of Microtus pennsylvanicus. Taxonomy (NCBI): domain Eukaryota; kingdom Metazoa; phylum Chordata; class Mammalia; order Rodentia; family Cricetidae; genus Microtus; species Microtus pennsylvanicus. The sequence goes on from NC_134599.1 coordinate 24,669,210, forward strand.
TATGACTACAACACCCATTGGCAACTAATGAGAAGAAAAGATTCTATGGACTCCAGTTTTGGAAAACTTTGGTCCCTGAGTGCATGGTGAGGCCGCTCAGCTCACAGTTTTGGAACCTTGTGATAGTCACTGTACACACCCTGACTGGCCAGAAAACTGAACCCTCAGTAGGATCCAGCAACCAGCCGGAACCTTTAATGCCGATCGTTAGTGAGCTACTTGTGCCAGCTGGCCCACCTCCTAAAAATTCTGCCCTGCTTGAAACTAGCAGAAGCTAGGAACAATCTTTCAGAACCCATGCCGTTGGGGGAATATCACAGATTCAAACTATGAGAGGTTTCAAAGACGTGGATGTAATCACAACACATGAAGACATGCTCCAATCAAGTTGGTAAACATATTTCCATTTCCACAGCTTTGTGGTTCACACGGGATTTTCTTTTTTTGGTGCAGAGTTATTGCAGATATTTCAACATGTGGATGGGTTTGCCCAGGATATTTCAACAGAAAATATGTCTAAGAAGTGTATGCAAGTAGAAAACGATACTTTCAGTTTTCAAATCAAAAAAATTAGTATTAAATAACATTAACACAATGGTATCTAAACCTTAGTTTTCAAATGTTAACAGCATTTTTAACACTAAATCGTTTTTTTTAAAATTAACATTGTCTGTTAAACTCATTGTAGATGCTGAAAATATAGTCCCCCTTAACATCTTTGCAGAAAGAAACCCTTATGTCTGACCAACGACATAAGGAAAGAAAAGAGTTTACCATCAATTATACCTTGTCTTTAAGGTTCTACAGTGAGGAAACAGGAAGTAGAGTTAGTGAGGAGCCTGGCCGGGAGATCTTCATGCATAAGCTGTCTTTCAGGCATTGCTGTCTGCTCTGAGGATATGGCTTCTGTTTATTTGAAGCACAATAATTTCTGAGATCAGAAGTCCTATGATAACAGAAGGCTGTTTTATAAAGTAAACAAGTCCCTTGCTCTATTTGTGATTTCAGAACTTAGATGGTCCCTGTCACGCAACTCATAGAAAAGCAGTACCAATCCACTGAATACAGAAGGCTACGGGAGGGAGGACCAGGTGAACAAAACTGGAATTAATTACAACCCATTCATTTTATTCTTCCCTTCTGGATGATTAAAGACCACCTTAAAATAAAGCCAAGAGGGATATGGTAAATAAACACATTTTTCCTTTAAAGGTTATTCTTTTGTCATTTCTGACAGATTAAGCTGTCCTGACCTAGTCTGGACTGGGAGAAGATTTTCCACAAATTGATGACTAGAATGGAAAGGTAATTTCTTTTGTCATTTGTAATCATGTTATTTATTTGTAAAATGGGTTTGACTAGAATATCTCAAAGATGGCTCCTACCTTCCAATTTTATGGTTTCATCTCTGCTACTCATCCCTATACCTCTAGTGTTTGATGTGCCTCCTCATATTCCCTCCTCTACTCTGCCCTCCCTCTGATTCCCATTTAATCCCCTCTCTTTAGTTTCCTCTATATCCCTTTGCAATAGTGTTATATATTTGTCCTTTCTTAGAAGAGTCTCTCAACTTGCTCCCTTAATAATTACCCAACCTCCAGATATTCTAAATGAAACATACATGTATGAGGCATAAAATTTGGCATCTACATACAAGAGAAAATGTGTGATGTTTGTCTTTCTGGGTCTGGGTTGCCTCACTCAGGATGATTATTTCTAGATCCATTCATTTACCAGTAATTTTCATAATTTCATTTTTTCTTAACATCTTAATTGTATTCCATTGTGCAAATGCACCACATTTTCATTACCAATTCATCAGTTAATAGCTATATAGACTATTTCCAATACCTGGCTCCTGTAAATAGAGCAGCAGTGAATTGGATGAGCAATTATCTCTGTAGGAAGATATGGAGTCCTTTGGGTATATGCCCAGAGGTAGTAGATCTTGATCTTGAGGTAGATTGCTTTCAGCTTCCTAAGGTACCTCAACACTGATTGCCATAGTGACTGTACCATTTTGTACTCCTACCAGTAATGAATAAGTATTCCCCTTTTCCTGCATCGTTGCCTGCATGAGCTGTCACTTGTTTTATTGATCGGGGCTATTCTATCTGAAGTAAGACGAAATTTCGAAGTAGCTTTAATTTGCATATCCCCGATGGATAAGGATCTTGAACATTTTTTAAGTGTTTCTCAGTTGTTTGTGTTTCATCTTTTGTTAAGTCTCTGTTTAGTGCTTTTTAAGCATCTTACCTTCTGTCAACACTGCCTTCGTGATTATTCCTAGTGAATGCTTCTGGTATGTTTTGTATTTCAGAAGTGTACAGACTGATTAATTTCTGATTCAGTGCTTCCTATTTTAATTTATTGGAAAGCAACTGGGGTATTGGATATTAACTTCGATATTACAGCATAGTAATTTTTTATACCCTAAGGAACTTGAAGGGATTGGTAAAATTTACTATCTCTACTCCACAATTTGTAGAAATAATGAAATGCAATTTTGGCATGTAAGGATTGCTATAGTACTGGAAACTATTTTTTCTTACATCCAATATTTTTCTAAGCTGAAGATTAGACATTCTCAGGAACTCCTTTTTGTACCTGACCAGTTCATTCTGTTTCCTCTTTGTTATTATTCCATATTGGATTCATTTCACCTTACTTTCTTATTTGTTACACATGTTTTTTGCTTAGAAATACTAATAAACATTCTAAGCAAGGAGGTAATGTAATCATTTATGTGTGTACCACCCACATAACAATAATTTTAATAATTATTTTGGACAAATATGGGAATATTTTCAATTATACTTGATTTAGGATTCAAAACCTAAAGCTCCATTTGTAGTGTTGATATTTGAGTTACAAGCTTTGTTAACTTTTAGAGAAATGATATTCTATACTGAGAAGGAAAGAATAAGGAAAAAGTGTTGACAATGACAATTATAGTGGTAACCATAGTTCCCAACAATCAGATGCAGCACCAACTCCATTTCATGAGTGGTAAGAAATTTAACTAAGGGCCTACAATGAAGCCCGCATGTAAGGCTCTGTCTGCTGTCCAATGTAGTGTTTCACCACATTCCCCAGAGGGCGGAAGGCTTTACTTTTTGCTTAGTGTCACAACTCTTTAAAATTTAGCTAATGTTCTCGCTAGGCATTGTTGTCCACTTGACATAATCCGGAATAACTTCAGAAGGCAAAGCCTTAAGGAAATCATTGCATTGCCCAGTTTGGCTAATGGTTGTATCTGTGAGAAATTATCAGGATGGAGTCTGGGAAGGGATGATACCACCATAGGCAACATAATCTTTAGCCCACTGGGTCTGGGTTGTATAAGAAAGCTGGCATAGATAGACAGACAGACAGACAGACAGACACAGAGACAGACAGATTGATAGTTGGATAAAGAGTACATTAATAAGCAACTTTCCTCTTTGGTTCATGCTTCTGCTACTGCTTGAGTTCTTGCCCTGACTTCCCTGGACCGTTACCTGGAAGTATAGACTAAATAGACAAATAAACCCTTGCTTACCTAAGTTGCTTTAGTCATGGTGTTTATCATAGCAATGGAAAACAAACTGGGAAAGTTAGTCTATCTTTGTTCACTGTGCAGCACTGCACTTCTTTTCTACGAATTATGCTTCCTTATATTATGTGGTGACAAGGTACATCTCAGGGAGACTTTATCTTGAAAGGGATGTAATACCAATATGATAGTAGATTAAGAATGGCAAGTAAAGGAGAGGGCAAGAAAGGATTAAACATGTCTGGATATGTGCTCTGAATTCTAGGCCATCTATGGATAATATTAGGGAACAAAATTTAGTAGATCTAAATGATTTTTTAAAAATCTGACAGCTCGGGGGCTGGAGAGATGGCTCAGTGGTTAAGAGCACTGCAAAAAAAAAATCTGACAGCTCCTTTCAAACTCTGGTGTTGAATACAGTTTGCCTGTCTGTGCTCAGATACTTTTATTGACTTTTCTATTCAGTGCCTCTGTCGCAGTGCTGAAGTGATTAGATAATTGAATTTTCCCTTAAAGTTATTGCTGCAACCTTTCAAGACTTATAGATGCCTTTCCAAAATTTCAGTGTTTGTCTAACAAAAAGGGGATTCAATGCCATATCTGGGGCAGGGAGTTATGTAGCTAAAGGAAAGGCTCAGTAGGGCTACTAGAGACAGTTTTATGGTTTGTTCATAGTTTCTCATGGTGGAGTATCTGACCTTGAGAAAAACTGATGAACAGGGATTGGGCCATTTTGCAAGACTGTAGCAATGACTTCCATACACAGGAAGTTGTGTTCCCTGCATAGCTGTGGTTTCCTCCTTTGCAGACTGTACAACACTTCACCCTGTTCTTGCTTTCCTTAAAATTGCAGTGACTACTCTTGTTACCTCACATGCCATGAAAAACGTCTCTTTTTTTCTTAAGGAGACAACCTTAATCATTAGGTATAATGTAACTTATTTAATAACCAAAATGCATGATCTCATGTGATAATCTTAATTTTATGCTGATCCTTTTAAAAAAACATTGTGAATGCTCTCAAGTTCAACTACTCAAGGTCAAACAACTCTTTACTCTTGTTTAGTAATCTCCATTTTCTCTCTTAACTTCATCTCAGCCTGTTCCTACACTCAAGGGTTTGTTTATTTTAGATTTTGCACCTTTGGATAAATTATGTTTTAATTGTTGATACAAATTAACTGTGCACAGTAATAGGTTTTAACCTTGCATTTACACAAATGAATGGAAACTGTGCTTTGATTATGATTAGCCCTTTGAGAGATTATATATATATATATATATATATATATATATATATATATATATATATATCACTTGCTCTCTTTGTTCAGGGGCTATGTCCATGGGAAATAAAATACTCCAAGAAAAATCTCTTGAAATATGATTTGAAAATTTTGCCTAAAAGATATTAACAGCTAACCTGAAGTATTAGCTTGCGATAATTTTCTATTTCACTAAATTATGAAAGGAGTCTTATGGTATATATTATTAGTGGCCTCAAGCCTTGATTGCAAATAAGACTTAGAAAGATTGACTCTCAGCTTCACAGTATTATTGATTAGTGTATATTAAAATAAAGTAGGCTTGCCTATAGGAATAGACAATTTCTTTAATATCAATGGCTTAAAACAAGTCTGTTTCCACTCCTATCACAGTCCACCATAGAGTAGGCTACATCCCCATCTCATGCAGTTACTGCAAAAATACAGACTTGAGGAACTCATTAAAAGAAGATGGGGAGGATGGTTGAGGAATGATATAGCCTCCTTGCTGATAAGAAAACAGTACCTCTCATAATACTTTTACCAGAATTCAGATTAGTCTCATAGCTCTATTGTTATTAAATGCACTTAGACACATTTGAAACCCAACAAGCACAAAATGTTTCTATTATCTAAATCCAACTTGAGTTTGGATTGTTAAAATTCCACACTTATTAGATAGTACCACTATGTGTTTTCTCTGACAATTTCTCTCCCATTCAATCATGAAATGATTTTTCCAGTTTCCTATTGCAAATGAAATTGAGAAACTTCAAACCTATGAATATAAATAGCAACATATACAAGCAAAGTAAGGACGATGTACAGGATTTCTACAGGTCTTGATTGATCAAAACAATGCTTTCTATATACTAGTTTCCAAAAATCCATTTGAATGTAACTAATATAATACACAAACCATTTTTATTGCTACAAATATAAAGTGTTTTAGGAGTTTTATGGTCATAAATAGCACCTACAGTGTTTCATATATTCTTCATTGATTTACTATCAGAATATTTCTTTAATTAAAAAAATCAGATATGTGTACAAAGTATTTTGATCACATCCATTAGCACTTCCTCTCTTCAACTCTCTCAAGCCTTTCTAACACACCTTTCTACCAACTTTTTGTCTCTTTTCAATATTTATTTAACTACAGAGTTAAATATGTGCTGATCATATGCAGATGGTATAAGATATCTACTGGGACATAGGAAACCCCCCAACAATCACACTCTCCTGAATAAAAGAGTACCTCCTTCTCAAACTGGATGTGAGTGCCAGTGCTTCCGTAGATAGACATGGGCATTGGCAGTCTACCTCCTCTCTATGCTAGAATGTTTAAATGGTCCACTCTTCCTCAAGTCTTGTATAGGCGCCCGAGATACTGTGAGTTCAAGTGCGCAACAGAAATATCCAACCCAGGAGAAAGTACTTCACAGCACTCGTTTCCCACACTTACATTTTTATGATTCCTTTTATGTGGTAGTCTCTGAGTCGTGGAAGAGTGGGGTGATAGAGAGGTTCTGTCTACAGCTAAATACACCACTCACTCATTCTCAGCACTTTGAGCAGTTGTGACACTTTATTTTAGCCACTACCCTCTTCAATAAGAAGCTCCTCTAACCAAGGTAGAGAGTACCATAATCTATGGTTATAAATATAGATATTTAGAAGGAAGAATGACAATATGACCATTAATCAAAACAACATCAAAAGTTATTTGCTAGGGTATATGACCTCTATGGTCATGATTTTTGACAATGATCATAGTATCAGACATTAATTGGGAAAGATGGCTCAAAATCCAATCAAATAAGTGCCGCCATACACAGTCTTTGCCAGTATTTCATCAAACAGAAAATAAGACCATTGATGTCACATATTTCCTCAACACTATGAAATCTAGCAAGCAGGGAGGTAGTTTCCTAGTGAGTACTATATTTACATACCTGTGTCCTGTAGTTGGTATTTTTTAACTCTTTGGGGGCCCATCACCCTGTTCCCAAATAAATACATGGAGACTTATTCTTACTTACAAATGCCTAACCATAACTTGGCTTGTTTTTAGTTCGATTTTTTAAGTTAAATTAAAATATGCTGTTTTTATTCTCATACATTTTGTCTCTGGGCTTTGTACCTTTCTTTATTCTTTATTCTTTCTTCCCGTCTTACTCCATGGCTGGTTGTGTGGCTGGGTGGCTTGTCCCTGGTGCACTCCTTTCCTTGTCTTGCTCGTCACCCTTTTTTGGAGCCTAGATTTCTCCTCCTGTTTATTCTTTCTGCCTGGCAGTCCTGTCTTTCCCTCTCCTGCCTGTTGACTGCTGAACTCTTTATTAGACCAATTAGATGTTTTTGACAGGCTAAGGAACACAGCTTTATAGAGTTAAACAAATACAACATAAAATAATGCAACACATCTTTGCATCATTAAACAAATATCCCACAGCATAAATGAATGTAACACATCTTAAACCAATATATTTCACAACAATACCCTGCAACTAAAGTGTATGGTGTCTTTAACAATTGTGTCTTACTACTTATGTTGGCAACCAAGAGCAATGGCAGTGGGCTGTTTTGTTTGTGTCGCCTCTTAGACTTCTATGATCACTAATTTATAGGTATCAAGCTATGTATGGTAGATTTTTTGATTGATATCCTATGTCTTCTCCTAGCAGAATTTTCACCCATGTAGGACACCTCTCCAACACTTTTAAAGTATGTTTTACTTAGTTTTCAATCCAGTAAGGTTTCATAAGAACTCTTCCCTAATTCTTAGTTTTCTTTAACCCATCTGCTCATTGTTTTTTCTTTCCTCATGTATTTACCCACATCACTAATTTAACCTCGAGGCCTTAGTATTTTTCCCACTAAGTTTTTTCATATCACATATGCTTTGCTATTCATTTATCTTTTCTTTTCTACTTGGGTTTAAGATTGTAGGTTCCCATGTTCCCACGCACCTTCTTGCTATATCCTTTGTTTTGTCTAACCCTTCTGATGTCTTCTTACTTTCTTATCTCATCACTCCATTACCTGCTTCAACTTTTCTGTCTCTAACATCAGTCTAGTTACTTTTATTGAAACTTTAGTGCGATAACCGCTCTCCCTAAATGCATGCACTCTGCACTGGTCCATTTCTTATTTTTTTGTTTCCCACATGTGCTCCAGGTTAAACACATAAAAGATTTGAAACTAACACCCTCATACCATAGAGATCGAGCTGGGTTAGCATTTGTGGGCCCAGGTGTCCTCATTGAGCATAATCATTTCAAACTTCATGATAGAATTGGAAAATCGATACCAGCGAGCTTAATGCTTCATTTTATTTTTTTACAGATGAGAAATAGTTCACTGTGTATAATTAGCATGTTTTCATTGTCTCTTCAGTAGCTAATGAAGAGAAGAAATTTAGGTTGATTCTACCTCTTAGCCACTGCAAATAGAGGAGAAATGAATATGGATATGCAAGTGTACCGTAGTCCTTTGGTGTGGGTTGAGAGGTGGTAACTGGTCATATGAGAAGTCTTGTTCTAGTTACTTGAAGGAACCTCCAAAATGATTCCCAAAATAGATTTACCAACTTACAGTCCCACAAAAACTCGACACAGGTTCTTTTCCTTGCTTCCATGCCAGCCTTCATTGTCATTTGTATTCTTGATGATAGCCACTCTAACTGGAGGGAGATTGAATATTAAAGTAGCTTCAATCTGTAGTTCCCTAAAAGCTAGTAGTGGTGCATGCTTTCATGTTATTTATTTGGGGATTGTGTTTTAATTAAAATTTTCTCCTTGGTAGACAATTTCTCTTACTCCCAGATTTACTCAGTTCCCAATAATTCTTTGTATATGGAATGTTTGTGCTCCCTACAAACATTAAAAAAAAAAACATTTCCTAGAAGTCTACCAATTCTCCCTTTATTGGGTGTAGATGAGAGGATTACTTTCTTTATTCATACTTTCTGGATTTTTTTATCTCCTTGGTAATTATTCCCATGTGTGTTTTGATTACTTTCTGCTTAATTCCAGTAATGACTTCAAAATTATATTCTTTCCTAGCTCATGTAATTGCTATGGGTGTTCCAGAGACTCTAAATAAACATGACCTCTTTGGCCTTTATAATATTTCTTTCAATTCTTTTGTTCCTCTCATTCATTTGGCAAATATTTTAATAATCATTATTAGGGTATTTCCTTTTTTTCAAGTCTTGTAATGAAACTTCAAATGTTAGAGAGTGCGGATAGACACATTCTGGTAGTATGAAGGTAAAAATCACAAATACAAGCAAGCTTGTTGCAATGATTTTCTAGAAACGTGTGTTAAGAATGAATATCGTTGATAATCTCCACTGTGAATGCTATTCATAGTGGAAGTAAATAATGGAATATAACATCCAGGACTGAATTGGCAGTCCATTTATTTTTCCTGTGATAATTTAATGAATGCAAAATAGTAATACTTGAAGTACTCATCTCACAAAAGAAACCAATCTAAAACAAAACATCTCAAAAGTATTGACGTTAAAAATGGTCCTTATCTCAGGAAACTGACCTTTGCTTTATTCCAGGAGCAAAGGCTTATTATCATCAGTCTTCTCATGTCCGTTGTTCCATCGAGTCTATTTAGTCAACAGCTTACCATATCTGTTCTATTGATTTTGAAGACAGATTTCGGTAGTCTTCCCAGATATAAAGAAAAACAGTCCTCTTTTTTCTTCTGATTGATGCATTCCTTTACCACACATGACAAAGTGATAGATGTACTTAGTTAACTTTCTCCAAAATCATTAATGCCATACTTGTAGGTTGGATGCTAGGGGATTGGTTAAGTTGCTGTCTTGTGCTACGTGAAACAATGAAATTCTGAATATAAACACCATTACTTTTTCTTTCACAATCAACTCAAAATGATAGATATGAAATTCATCATTTTAAAAGTGGAGTTATATATCATGGACACTAGGCATTACAAAATTACAACATGGGTCTTATGTTAAAGAGGGAAATAAATGTATTTTCTCTTAATTTATACTTTGTAAAGGTGTCTAAAATACTAGCAATTTATTTTTAAAATGGTAGTTCAGCTTCTTATTTCTCAGGAGTGAATGCATAGTTCTTAAACTGCAATCTTGAACCTAAAACTGCACTCAAGTAGTATTGGCAATTTTTTTAAAAAAAAACCTTTTTAATAAATGAGACATTAATCATAACTATTACAAATGCAAGCAGTTAAATGGAAAGTGAAATGTCTCTAGTTACTAAATAGTGCAAGAAATTAATAATTATTCTTTGAAGAAAATGAGAAAAAAGTTACTGTGCTAGAAGAAATTCATCCAGTACTTTACCAAGGTAATTTAACAGCTCTCTTCCAGATTTCATATCAGCATTGCTCACATCGACTCTTTAAAGCATAATTGGATTTCTCTTGTGGAATAAAAGCTATGGCCTGTCTTTAGCTTTGAACCCAAGATAATTTCTATACTGTAGTTGATGAGGCAGTAACTGAAGTATAAGAACTAGTTAATCAGCTGAATTCCTTGCTACCTGAGAGTCTTTCAATGCCAATTTGCCTTTTCTTCAGATCGCTTCTGCTTTCCATGTGAACAATAACAAAACAAATTGCCTATTTTTGATATAGAATTTTTCTCTCCCTAGAATAGCAGACCATAAAGACAAATATGTAGCAATGTTTTCCTTCCTTTTTGTTATATAGAAAGTAATGTGTTTTACAATTGCCAGAGTAAACATTCAATACTTCCCAAGTAAGATAAGCTGAAATAAAGTTAGCCTAAACTTATCTCTCTAATTGGGTGGTAAATTGTGCCCTGAATCTCTTCCCACATAGTGAACTGGAGCCCAGTTTGATGTGCAGACAAGTGGGAATTTATGATCTGGCATATGACTAAGCGGCAGAGGGCTGGCCTCATTGGAGCAGCAGAGCTGCGGCAGTCAAAGATTCCCAATGAATCACTGCACTGAAGTGTCTCATCTCATTCTACCTATGCACCACAAATCTCTCCTAGATACACTAGAGCTATTTCCTCATATTATTCTTCACTCAGATTCTAGCTATGGATAGATCATATCCTGGAGTGGGGTATTCTGAAATATTTTTGGAAGAGAATGATTGCTAGTTCCAGAAAGGTCAATCGGACTGAATTTCACTTTGTTAAATTGAACTAGTACCAGTTACTCTTTTACAATAGAAAACATTTCCTTCACAAAGTATTAATAATTTTGAAGAATGAAAAATTGCTGTGCCTAAATTTAGATTTCTAACAGCAATGGGAAAATGGAAAGATGTTGTTCTTACGTTGTCATCAATACGCTTTTAAGTGAACAGAAAACAAGATAGATACAATTATTAGAAAAATGTTAACATAAAGCATGTATCTTCATTTTCAAATATTTATTTATTCACTGAAAATATCCCAAATAGATTCTAGAGTCTGGAGATGGAACGCTGAATAAGTAGAAAAAAAAATCTTCCATTTTAGTGAAATATAGAGAGAATATAAAATAGAGATAACTACAGAAGCTTTGAAATCTATGCAAGGAAGATAAGCGTATAGACAGTGGGTGTGGCATACAGTGGAGTACAAGACTTTATTATTTTGTTTTTCAAGGTAACACTGTTTCATAAGTCTTGGCTTTTGTGATTGTTTTGAGTAGAGATAAGGGTGCTAGAAAGAAGCCACTAAAGATCTGTTTGAAGAGAGTTCTAGAAAATGGCAGAAGAAAGAAGTTTAAAGGCCTAGATATGAAAAGAAATAACTGCAACAGGTTAAGGGACTGGAAGGAAATATCTCTGTATCCCCTTGATTCTGTGGATAGAGAAAGTGACCAGAGATAACTATTGTCAGAAATAGCTGCTGTGTTTTGGTCATTCAGGCTTCTCAGTCCCCTAAGTCATACATCATGACACACTTATATGCCTCTGCTTGATGACCTGAGGTATTAGAATAATAATGTTGTATATCTTTCATAAAACCATTCCCTTTCTATTGATTTTTGTCCCCAGAAATCATCACAGGGTTATTACAATTTCCATCTAGTTCCAACTCTCCTTTGCTGGTTTGTTGAACAATCAATACTCTTTGTCCAGAGAGTAGAAGCCATCTTTATTTCTCTCATCTCCTTTTAGTAAGCAGGAGAGAAGGATTACTCTGGCATTGGAAAACAAACAAGTTGCTATAGAAGTACAAGGAACAGCACCAAGTTTCTCTGGTACATAACCGCAAATTATGCTGTTCACATGAAAAGAAACTCTTCTTTAAAGGCAAAGCAGAATTCTGAAGCAGCCCCCATGTGTGGAGCAAGGAGTTTTGAATCTAGGAGATGTCAACCAATCACTGACTTGCTATGTGCTGCCTGTGTTTAGCACCAACATATTTATTTTAAAAGAAAAACCCATTCACCTAAGTACCTTTTCCTGATATAAGTTTTTGATCACTTTCAACCATTATATTATATTACCCATATAATTGTGAATTATGTAATAGTTGCATATGTTGTGTACTTAGAAATGAATTATTTTCTTTCCTGGGCTATCTTTAGAAATAATTTCCTTTAAGTAGTCTCGTTCATTTCAAAAGTGTTTGTCTTACAATTTGTACAGTATTGTCTCCTTGCCTGTCTTTATATATACTGAACACTCAACAAAGTTATTTTTTAAAATGTGACTAACCAAAAGAAAAATAAGAATGCAAGCCAAGCAGAATAGTTTTATTTGTAAGCAAATGGGGAATGTGTTGCAGAACTATATTTAGAAATTCTCCAAGACTTTTCTGACATAAGTCTAAACATACACAATAGTGAAAGCTAAATTTTAGCATAAGTTTCTGAGAACTTGGGGTAGGTAGGAAATTTTTGAAAAAGGACAATATAAAAGGAAAATCATTGGAGGATATTTTTCATTAATTAATTTATTTTTAAAACAATCTTTTCTCATTTTACATGCCAATCTCAGTTCACTCTCCATCCTCTCCTTCTGCTCCCCACACCTTCCACACACCCCACCCCCATCTACTCCTCAGAGAAGGTATGGTTTCCGATGGGGAGTTCAACAAAGTCTAACACATCACTTAAAGGCAGGACCAAGGCCCTCCCAACTATATCTAGGCTGAACAAAGCACTCCTGCAAAGAGAATTGGTTCCAAAAAGCCAGTTCAAGAACTAGGGATAAATCCTGGTACCACTGCCAGTGGCCCCAAAGACTGCCCCAGACATATGACTGTCACCCATCTATAGAGGGCCTAGTTTGGGTCTATGTTGGTTTGCCAGTGTCAATCTGGAGTGAGTGAGCTCCCACTAGCTCAGATCAGCTGTTTCTCTGGATTTCCACACCATGGTCGTGACTTCTTTGCTCATGTTGTTCCCTCTTCAGTTAGGTTGGACTGTGGGAGCTCAGCCCAGTGCTATCTGTAAATTTCTGCATCTATTTCCATCAGTGGCTGGATGAACGGTCTATGATAACAATTAAGGTAGTCATTAATCTGATTAGAGGGGAAGGCCAGTTTAGTTACCCTCTCCAGTATTGCTTAGAGATTTAGCTAATGTCATCATTGTGGATTCCTGGGAATTACCCTAGTGCCATGTTTCTTGTAACCCATAATAACTAGCAACCAATAGAAACTGACTACATGCTTTAGATAACTTAGCTTCTAAATACCTAAGTTAATGTATTGTCATATTGATGAAACAGATCAAAGAAGTCAGCCAGTGTAGGGATGAGGACCTCAATTATTTAATACTATATGGAAAGCTCTGAAAACATACATAGTGTTGTGCAAACCAGCTGGTCTTACTTATGCATTTAGGAATGTATATGTATGTACATTTATGTCTCTAACAATAAAGAAAAGAGGATGTGAATTTGAAAGGAAGAAAGGAAGAGCAGAAGAGAGGATTTAGAGAGAGGAAATGGTAGTGGGAAATGATGTGATTATAACTATAACCTCTAAAATAAAAATTTTCAATGAGTACTTTTGCTTTTTGTCCTTGACAAGAAGACTCCTCTTGACAAGATACCAGAAATATCCCGGGTTCCATCAGCAGTTCTGTCCACAAAAAGGTTTCAGGGCACAGGCCGGGTTACGATTTCCTGTTCTCCTTCTCCTTTTTCATAGTAATCTAATGAGCACAACTGCCTAGATGATATGCCTATCCAGGTACTTACTAGTTCTTGAAGGTGTGTCTGAAAGCCCAGGATAGACATAGGGATGGAAAGTTGCTTGAATGTTTCATATGTGGGGCAACTGTACTGAGAAGCTCACCTCATTCAGTAATGCTATATTAACACCTAGACTGGTCCCCTCAGTGACCACCCACTTTGAGACTGCCTCTTCCTACTAAGGAGGAATCTATGCTTTCTCTTCCCTTTTTAAGTTTAATCTTAAGCTCTTACCTATAATACAACTCACTCTAAAACACACTCTTCTGTTGTCAATGAAATTCATTATTTGAATTTATGAGAAAAGACCCTAAAACAACTGACTGGCCTGCTTAGTTTTTGTGACCATCTATTGTCTGAAAGTCTAGTCCTCTGAGCTATGTTCCATTTTATTCAGGACAATTTGTTTTCCCTAGTATTAATATTTCTGTTTTAGTTGTGATTCTATATTGGAAGCTATCAGGTTTGCTGGGTTTATCCACACTCTGACACACAGAACATGATCTGGAGAATGACTAGGTTAGGCCTGATAATGCTTTTATCTTTTTTCCCCATTGAGAGCTACTGGTGTCATAAACAACGATGATGCAAAATATATACGAAATTTGGGTAGCTTAAAATTATTTCCTTGTTGGTATTTGATTTAGTAGTATGATTCCTCTAGATTCATTTGGACTTCAGAAATTAGTAAGTCCCACTCCTCTGTAAAACAAATATGTTTCCTTCCTAACAAAAACACTTCAGTATAAATATGCAGTCTCCGGCAACAGTCACATGAAGGCTATTGACCTTGAGTTATTGCCTAAGAAACAGGTAGAGGACTTTGCATTCAAAACTACCTCAAGATGTAGCTTAGTCTACTTTTATCAATTTAATACTAAAATACAAACAAGAATAAAGAAAATTTACAGACACATTATAATGAAAACAAAAAGAAAGAAGGATTAACTTATTGCCTTAGTTGGGTTAAATTGTCTCTAACTCTAGGCAGAGTGAAGAACCAAATTGAAATGAATTATCAGAGGCTCACATAGGACTGCCTAAATCTGAAATTATTAAAAGAACATTTTCTACTACTAATCCACTCTCTCAACATTTTTTTCAGTGAAAGTAGAGTTCTTCACAAAGAAAATATATGCAAGTAACCCCACAGTACCAGGATTTACTATGCAGAGAGCACTAGGAGTTTTGTTTCCTTCCATCCAGTCAACTTGAGTCTAGTGAACCCCAGCACTCATATGCATCCTATCTGCCCTAATCCCATTTTAACATCTACCAAGCAGTGATGATGAGAGTGAGGAAGGCACTCAGTGATGCTTTATGTTTAGAAATTGTCACCCTCACAATTGGGTGTTGAAAATAGAAACGGAAAGTGAATGAGTTTCTGCATTTCTGGAAAGATACTGTTTGGTCTTTGGCTTAGGTTCAGAGCTGAATTCAACACATTTACTCCACAGAGAGCCTCACAAGTAAAAATTGATCAGGAAGTTGTATACATTGACTTGTTTTCTAACCACAACACTAAAAGATAACAAAAATTCATATAATTACTGTCTTTGAAGCAGATCAACAATGAGTCTAAATAAAGTCATTCTCTGGCTTAAGAATGAGTCCACATTAATATTATACACATCTACCAGAAGTGCTAAACAATTTAAGAGACCCCATTAACATTGTTCTAAGCACTTAAAAAGTACCTCTTGGGGCTGGAGAGATGGCTCAGTGGTTAAGAGCATTGCCTGCTCTTCCAAAGGTCCTGAGTTCAATTCCCAGCAACCACATGGTGGCTCACAACCATCTGTAATGAGGTCTGGTGCCCTCTTTTGGCCTGCAGACATACACACGGACAAAATATTGTATACATAATAAACAAATAAATATTTTAAAAAATAAATAAATAAAAAGCTACTGATATATATTTAAAAAAATAAAAGTACCTCTTTAGATTCAGATGAAAAGTAAATATTTTGACAATATCAGTAGAAAAAAAGAAAATATCTGGGTGATAGTAATATAGAAATAAATATTGTAAGAAAAACTGAAATTAAACTCAACAAGGTAAGTGGGAAGAAGACAGAAAATGATTTTAGGATGAAGGAAGCATTATAAATAGAATTTCATGATCAAGACACACAATGGAGAAAGGAAAGAGTAAAATGGAAATTACAGATAGTCACTAACAAGAAAGACAAAATCACCCATGGGAAAGAAGTTGAAAAGAACAAAGACATGGAACTTAGATGGCACAGAAAATATTTGTATCATATTGATACACATTCACATATCAAAATTAACGTGTAACAATTCATCTCTTTGTCTAACCTTATTCAAATATGCTTTTCTACCTTCTGGAGATGCAGAAGCAATGAACATCTAATATTTTGGGATTACAGTATAAGACAGAAAAATTGGGTATTAAGAAAAGAGAAATCATCAGTGCTCATTAGTTTGTTTATAAGCACACTATGAATAAGAGAAGTAATATAAGGTAACCAACAGTCAATTAGCAATGGGTACTAGGAGGGAGTTCTTCTGAGAAAATAAACACTTAGATGGAGCAGAAATCATCACCTATAAGAATTTTCAGCAACATTCTAGAAAGAATAAACCACTTTTTACAACATTTTGCCAGAGGTTTTAGAATAGGTTAGTTTATTCCTAGGTATTGAAGTAAGGCAAGTTCACTGTGAATACACCAGGTGGTTGAAAGCCAAGTTTCAAAGAGCTGAGGGAAACAGATCAGGATGTTGAGAGTTTGGAGACTGTGGTAGTTTGGATGTAATTGGTCTCCATAATCTCATAGGCAGTGCCACATTAGAGTAGATATGGCCTTATTGGAGGAACTGTGTCATTGTGGCAGCTGGCTTTGAGTTTCTATGTTCATGATACTGCCTACTCTCCCAGTCAACTTCCTGTTGCCTGTAAGATGTAAGACTCCCGGCTATGCCAACACGACATCTGCCTGCAGTCTGCCGTGGCCCACAGCATGATGGTAATGAACAAAAGCTCTGATCTGTTCACAAACCATCCCAAGGAAATGCTTTCTTAGGAAAGTTGATGTGGTCATGGTATCTCTCCATAGATATAGAGACCTAAACTATGACAGAGACTAATGCAGGGATTTCAGATTTTATTCTCATTATTATGAAAGTATAGTAGAGCATAGTTTTGATGATCATTGATAAAAAGCAGATTTTTAAAAAGTAGTTATGCATTTATTTTTATATTTATGCAAATGAATGTTTTGTCTTCATGCATGTCTGTGCATAAGTTGGTGTCTGGTAGCCACAGAGTCAAAAATAGGGTAATAATATTGGAAATAGAGACACAAATGGCTATGAGCTACCATACATGTGCTGGGAACTGAAAACAGTACTTCTGAAAGAGCAAGAAGTGCTCTTAAATTACGGAGCCATCTCTCCAGCCTCAGACTTACTTTTTAACAATGGTGGCAAAAAGAAAAAACTGACTACACTCAGGTTATGTTTTGAAGATATGATTTGTATGTTATAGAGACTGAATGAAGAATTTGAAAAAAAATAGAAAAAAGAATCAAAGTTTTGTCCTAGATAATAGATGAATTATCAGGCATCTATGGTAGAGTACAGTGATTTGTCTTTGTGCATGTATGTGTATGTGTGTTCCTCTGTAACTGAAGAGAAGATTTGATGTCTGTCTGTGTCATTGCTGCATTTGAAACTCATGTCAAATTGTATTATCTGTTAGGCACTTTGGTAAAAATATTAAGTTTATTAGCCCATTTATGCCTTTTTTTCAAGGAACCCTGAAGTAAGATAAGATTTGTGAGTGGTTAAAAAATAAATATCCAAGAAGTAAACATAATACACAAAGGAGTAAAACTTAGGATGTGTTAAGAACATCTGTAGGATCTAATGAAGCAATATTTATACAGTATGAGGGAATGACTGACAAAATGCTAAATAATTCATCATATAAACGCACGAATTATCAACAGAAGATAAGTACATACTCCAAAACTGTGTTGCAGCCCCTATTCTTAAGAGGAAACAATTAAAGTCCTACTTTTAAGCTGTTTGAGAATGAATCAACGTTTAGTATTTAGTAATGGTAAAGTTATAATTCTGTAAACCTTTGTAGAAGTGCTTTCCAAGAAAATAACCTGAAATACTGATGCTAATTTATGCAAAGATGTTTGTTATAGGCCTTTTGTTAATAATGAAAATTGCAGTCAAGATTAAGAAACTGTCCATATGTTTCATACCAGAAAGCTATTGAACATGATATATTAATAATTTAAATACATAGGAAATTATTATGAAACACAACTGAAAAAAGTCAGAATGTTTAATTTTAAGAGCTGTATTATCTCTGGTACATATGTAGGAAAACACATTGGAGGGAAAATATTAAATATATTGGTGCTTAACCCTGGGGTATATAATTGTTGTTTATGAGTTTTGTTGTTTTATGAATTTTGTAAGGCTCCCAAATTACTGTTATTTTCATAATTAGAAAGCCACACTAAAAGTTTTAAAACTTGAAAGGACAGTGTGAGGTTAACAAAAGTCATGAGATGAGTAGCTGAAGAAATAACTCAGTAAGTAAGACCACATACTGTGGAAGCATGATTATCTGAGCTAGAATCTCAGCACGCATATGAAAAGAGGTGGCCATGCCAATGTTTGAAACACTACCACTATATAGGGCAGAGACAAAGGGACTAAGATTCTTGGGGCTTGCTCTTGCCAGTCTAGTTCTAGGTTTAGAGACAGACCCTATCTCAAAGAAACTATGTGGAGACCGTAAAGGCAAAATACCTGCTGTCTTTCCTTTACATCTGCATACATGCACATAGATGTATTCATGCACATATACACATGGAGAGCCCTTACTCACATGTAGACCCCCCCCACACACACAAATAAACAAGCATAGCCACTATACACACATAGACCATATGCATAGGCACACATATACCCAGGTACACTTGGAGTGGGTGGATAAAAAAATCACAGAAAAAGAAGCATAAAGGGTCAACATGTGCCTCTCAACCATGTAAGAATGGACAAGCTCAAGAAGACCCTCCCAAAAGTCATACTGGTAAGTATGCGATAGCTGCATCACTAAGAATTATAGAACCCTGCTAATTTCTTTCTTTTATTTTTTATTGAGAAAAGGAAAAAAAACCAAGTTTCTACCTCATCCCAGCCTCCCATTTCCCTCCCCCTCCTCCCACCCTTCTCTCCCTCCCTCTACTCCTCTCCCCCTCCCTCTCCAGTCCAAAGAGCAGTCAGGGTTCCCTGCCCTGTGGAGAGTCCAAGGTCCTCCCCCCTCCATCCAATCTAGGAAGGTGAACATCCAAACTGGCTAGGCTCCCACAAAGCCAGAACATTAAGTAGGATCAAAACCTAGTGCCATTGTCCCTGGCTTCTCATCAGCCCTCATTGCTCACCATGTTCAGAGAGTCCGGCCTTATCCCATGCTTTTTCAGTCACAGTCCAGCTGGCCTTGGTGAGCTCCCAATATATCAGCCCAACTGTCTCAGTGGGTAGATGCTCCCCACGTGGTCCCGACTTCCTTGCTCATGTTCTCCCTCCTTCTGCTCCTCATTGGGACCTTGGGAGCTCAGTCCAGTGCTCCAGTGTGGGTCTCTGTCTCTATCTCCATCCATCACCAGATGAAGGTTCTATGGTGATATGCAAGATATATGTCAGTATTGCTATAGGATAGGGTCATTTCAGGTTCCCTATCCTCAGCTGCCCAAAGAACTAATTGGGGATATAGCCTTGGGCTCCTGGGAGCCACTCTAGGTTCAAGTCTCTTGGCAACCCTAAGGTGGCTAACTTAACTAAGAATTGTGCTTCCGTGCTCCCCTGTCCAACCTTCCTTTATCCCAATTATCCTGTTTCCCCAAGTTCCGCCATCCTCCCCTTCTCCCTTTTCTCTCCCCATCTCCCCTTACTCCCATCCCACCCCACCCCAAGATCCCAATTTTCTCCCTGGCAATTTTGTCTACTTCCCATAGCCAAGAGAATAACTATATGTTTTTCCTTGGGTTCACCTTCTTACTTAGCTTCTTTAGGTTCACCAGTTGTAGACTCTGTGACCCTTATTTATGGCTAAAACCAATTATGAGTGAGTACATCACATGTTCATCTCTTTGGGTCTGGGTTACCTCACTCAGGATAGTGTTTTCTATTTCCATCCATTTGCATGCAAAATTCGAGAAGTCATTTTTTACCGCAGCATAGTACTCTAATGTGTATATATTCCACACTTTTTTCATCCATTCTTCCATTGAAGGACATCTAGGTTGTTTCCTGGTTCTGGCTATTACAAATAATACTGCTATGTTCAGAGTTGAACAAAGGCTCTTGTCATATGATAGGGCATCTCTTGGGTATATTCCCAGGAGTGGTATTGCTGGATCCAGTGGTAGGTTGATCCCGAATTTCCTGAGAAAATGAAACACTGATTTCCAAAGTGGTTGCACAAGATTGCATTCCCACCAGCAATGGATGAGGGTACCCCTTCCTCCACAGCTTCTCCAGCAAAGGCTATCATTGGTGTTTTTGATTTTAGCCATTCTGACAGGTGTAAGATGATATCTCAAAGATGTTTTGATTTGCATTTCCCTGATCGCTAAGGAGGTTGAGCATGACCTGAAGTGTCTTTTGGCCATTTGAACTTCTGTTGAGAATTCTCTGTTCGGTTCAGTGCCCCATTTTTTAATTGGGTTAATTAGCATTTTAAACTCTAGTTTCTTGAGTTCTTTCTATATTTTGGAGATCAGACCTTTGTCTGTTTCGGGGTTGGTGAAGTATTCTCCCAGTCAGTAGGTTGCCTTTTTGTCTTAGTGACAGTGTCCTTTGCTTTAGAGAAGCTTCTCAGTTTTAGTAAGTCTCATTTATTCAATGTTTCCCTTAATGTCTGTGCTGCTAGGTGTATACATAGGAAGTGATCTCCTGTGCCCATATATTGTAGGGTATTGCCCCACTTTCTCTTCTATCAGGTTCAGTGTGTTCGGACTGATATTGGGGTCTTTGATCCATTTGAACTTGAGTTTTGTGCATGGTGATAGATATGAGTCAATTTTCATTCTTTACAGGTTAACATCCAGTTTTGCCAGCACCATTTGTTGAAGATGCTTTCTTTCTTCCATTGTATACTTTTAGCTCCTTTATCAAAAATGAGGTGATCATAGGTTTGTGGGTTAAAATTTGGGTCTTCTATACGATTCCATTGGTCGACATCTCTGTTTTTATGCCAGTACCACACTGTTTTCCTCACTGTAGCTCTGTAATAGAGTTTGAAGTCAGGGATGGTAATGCCTTTATTGTATAGGATCCTTTATTGTATAGGATCCTTTATTGTATAGGATCCTTTATTGTATAGGATCCTTTATTGTATAGGATTGTTTTGGCTATCCTGGGGTTTTATTTTTCCATATAAAGTTGATTATTGTCCTATCAAGATCTGTGAAGAATTATGATGGGACCTTGATGGGGATTGCATTGAATCTATAAATTGCCTTTGGTAGAATTGCCATTTTTACTATGTTGATCCTCCCAATCCAAGAGAAAGGGAGGTCCTTCCATTTTCTGGTATCCTCCTCAATTTCTTTCTTCAATGCCTTAAAGTTCTTGTCAAATAGATCTTTCACTTCCTTGGTTAGATTTACCCCAAGATATTTTATGCTGTTTGTGGCTATCATGAAAGGTGAAGCTTCTCTGATTTCCCTTACTGCTTCCGTATCCTTTGTGTATAAGAGGGCGACTGACTTTTTGGAGTTGATCTTGTATCCTGCCACATTACTAAAGGTGTTTAACAGCTGTAAAAGTTCTTTGGTGGAGTTTTGGGGGTCGCTTATGTACACTATCATATCATCTGCAAATAACGAAAGTTTAACTTTTTCCTTTCCAATTCGAATCCCCTTGATCCCCTTATGTTGTCTTATTGCTATTGCTAGAACTTCAAGCACTATATTGAAGAGGAATGGTGAGAAAGGACAGCCTTGTTGTCTTCCTGAGTTCAGTCGGATGGCTTTGAGTTTCTCTCCGTTTAATTTGATGTTAGCTGTTGGGTTGCTGTATATAGCTTTTATTTTATTTAGGTATGACCCTTGTATCGCTAATCTCTCCAATACTTTTATCATAAAGGGATGTTGAATTTTGTCAAATGCTTTTTCAGCATCTAATGAAACGATCATATGGTTTTTTTCTTTCAGTTTATTTATATGATGGATTACATTGATAGATTTTCGTATGTTGAATCAGCCCTGCATCTCTGGGATGAAGCCTACTTGATCATAATGGATAATTTTTCTAATGTGTTCTTGGATACGGTTTGCAAGTATTTTTTTGAGGATTTTTGCATTGATGTTCATGAGTGAGATTGGCCTATAATTCTCTTTCTTGGTTGAGTCTTTGTGTGGTTTTGGTATCAGAGTAACTGTAGCTTCATAAAAGGAATTTTTCAATGAGTCTTCTATTTCTATATTGTGGAATACATCAAGGAGTATAGGTATTAGGTCTTCTTGGAAGTTCTGGTAGAATTCCGCATTGAAACCATCTGGTCCTTGGCTTTTTTTGGTCGGGAGGTATTTTATAACCGCTTCTAATTCTTCGCGACTAACAGGTCTATTTAGATTGTTCACCTGGTCCTGGTTTAACTTTGGTATATGGTATTTATCTAAAAAAGTGTCCATTTCCTTTACATTTTCCAGTTTTGCTGCATACAGGCTTTTGTAGTAAGATCTAATGATTCTCTAAATTTCCTCTGTGTCTGTGGTTATTTCCCCATTTTCATTTCTGATCTTATTAATTTGCAAATTCTCTCTCTGCCATTTGATTAGTTTGGATAGGGGTTTGTCAATCTTGTTGATTTTCTCCAGGAACTAGTGTTTTGTTCCATTGATTCTTTGTATTGTTTTCTGTGTTTCTGTTTTGTTGATTTCAGCCCTCAGTTTGATTATTTCCAGTCTTTTACTCCTCCTAGGTGAGTCTGCTTCTTTTTTTTTTCTAGAGCTTTCAGGTGGGTTGTTAAGTCTTCAATGTGTGCTTTCTCTGTTTTCTTTAAGTGGACACTTAGTGCTATGAACTTTCCTCTTAGGACTGCTTTCATAGTGTTCCATAAGTTTGGGTATGTTCTTTCTTTATTTTCATTGAATTCCAGGAAGACTTTAATTTCTTTCTTTATTTCTTCCTTAATCCAGTTGTGGTTCAGTAGTTGACTGTTCAGTTTCCATGAATTTGTAGGCTTTCTGGGGGTAGCATTGTTGTTGAATTCTAACTTTAATCCATGGTGATCTGATAAGACACAGGTGGTTACTAATATTTTTTTTTGTAACTGTGGATGTTTGCTTTGTGGTCAATTTTTGAGAAGGTTTCATGAGCTGCAGAGAAGAAGGTATATTCTTTCCTATTTGGGTGGAATGTTCTATAGATGTCTGTTAAGTCCATTTGCTTCATTACCTCCATTAATTCTCTGTTAGGTTTCTGTCTGATTGACTTGTCCATTGGTGAGAGAGGAGTGTTGAAGTCTCCTACTATTAGTGTGTGTGGTTTGATGGCTGCCTTGAGTTTTAGCAATCTTTCTTTTATGTACGTGTGTGCTTTTATATTAGGGGCATAGATATTCAGGATTGAGACTTCATCCTGATGAACTGTTCCTGTTATGAATATAAAATGCCCCTCTCCATCTCTTCTGATTGATTTAAGTTTGAAGTAAACTTTGTTAGAGATTAGTATGGCCACACCTGCTTGTTTCTTAGGTCCATTTGCTTGTTAAGCCTTTTCCCAGCCCTTTTCTCTGAGTAGGTGCCTGTCTTTGTAGTTGTGGTGTGTTTCTTGTAAACAGCAGAATGTTGGATCCTGTTTTCTTATCCAATCTCGTAGCCTGTGCCTTTTTATAGGTGAATTGAGTCCATTGACATTAAGTGATATTAATGACCAGTGGTTGTTAACTCTGGTCACTTTTTTAGTAGTAGGGTTTGTGTGTTTCCCTTCTCTGAGTTGTGTTGGTGAAGGGTCTCTAGATGTCTGAGTTATTGTGGTCATTGTTGGACTCCTTGGTTAGTGATTTTCCTTCTATTACTTTCTGTAAGGCTGGATTTGTGGCTACGTATTGTTTAAATTTGTTTTTATCCTGGAAAATTTTGATTGCAAGTATGTGTATGCAGAAAATAGCAAGGGGACCTTAGGTAGATCAAAGGCAGTGAAGAATAACAGAGGCAAGAGAAGAATGGCAAATGTAAAATTTCTAGAAATAGATGAGCTAACACTGTGTGCAAGTTGTGAACACGGATCCAGATCTTGGCCTTGTTGTCACACAATATCAACTAGAACAGGAGACCTACCTGAGAGAAGCCTGAAAGTTGCCACCTCAGATTTTTTTTTTTTTTTACTGATTGTAGAGGTGGCTCTTGGATATATGTGAAAGACACATGGCAATGATCACAAAGAGAAAAGGAAAATGAAAACATTTTGGCTCTGCAGAAACAACAGAACCAAAAAGCAGCCAACCTACTTTCCACACCAATAGCAATACCACACTTTAGTGACACCACCCGTTAGTAGGTGGGTGACAGAGAACAAATGTGAGACAGGAAGCTTGTCTACAAAATGCCTAGAAATAAAATGTTCGAGCAGTGTCATGCCTAGCTACTCTAAAAAGAAAAGAAAGATTAAGGAAGGGAGGAAGGGTGAAAGCGAAGGAAGGAAAGAAGAAAGAGAGGGAGGGAGAGAGGGAGGGAGCAAGAAAAGAAGGAAAGGAAGGAAGGAAGGAAGGAAAGAAGGAAGGAAGGGAAAAAACAGACATCAAAAATTTCCCTAACTATTGTATCCTAAATATTTGTACATGAACTAGATTTTCACAAAAAGGTTCTGACGAATTAAATACTTATGTGTATTAAAAATAAAAAAATTAAAAAAAGGCTGGGAGGTGGTGGTGCACGCCTTTAATCCTAGCACCTGGGAGGCAGAGGCAGGCGGATCTCTGTGAGTTCGAGGCCAGCCTTGTCTAGAAGAGCTAGTTCCAGGACAGGAACCAAAACCTACGGAGAAGAAACCCTGTCTCGAAAATAAAAAAAAACAAACAAAAACAAAAAACAAAATAAAAAACCTTGTAACTAAAAAATAATAAATGAATCAAAATATATGAGAACTGAATCTTTTTTTCCCTTTTTTAAATTGTAAGTTTATTTTTAATTCATTTATTTTACATACCAACCACAGTTTCCCCTCCCTCCTCTCCTCACATTCCCACCCCTCACCACCCTTTTACCCCCCATTCACACCTCATTCTCCATTCAGAAGGGGTAAGGCCTGCCATGTGAGTCAATAAAGCATGGTATATCAAGCTGAAGCAGGAGCAAGCTGCCCCCCCCCCCACCGCATCAAAACTGGGCAAGGCATTCCACCATAGGGAGTAGGTTACAAAGAGTAAGCTCATGCATCTGGAACAGGTTCTGGTCTCTCTGGTAGGGGTTTCACAAAAGACCAAGCTACACAACTATTACCCAGATGCAGAGGGCCTAGATCAGTCCCATGCTGGCTCCAGAGAAGTCATTCCAGAGTCCGTGAGTTCCCACAAGCTCAGATCTGCTGTCTCTGTGGGTTTCCCCATCATAATTTTGACCCCTCTTGCTCATATTACAGGAGCTCATTCCTTGCTCATTCCCTCTCTTCAACTGAGATAATTAGGAAATTTGAGTGGAAGCATCTTCAAGTTATTTTCGTAAATATTTATTTTGTTCAATTGTTCATTTACTTCTCTCTAGAGAGTCAATTATACACACACAGGACTTCTTTTCATAACTTAATTTAAATCATTTTTCTTTATCATTGCTCTTCTTTATTGTATTATACTTGTATTCATGGTTATTTCCCTGCTTTCTTTCAATACTACTTCAAAATGTATTTAACTTTCCTTTCCTTTGAGTATCCTTATCTTTGTCCTTCAGTTTTTTCTTTTTTTCTGATATAAATTGAATTTCCTAATTATCTCAATAATACCTTGCAGAATTTGATTTTAGTTTATATGCACCTGGCATCTGTTACTACACTTTATTGCTGTATTTTTTTTCTGTCTTCTATAATCTGATGTGGTTTGTTATTAACCTTCCTTTTCAATATGACCAGTACTGCTGTATTTGAATACCATTGCTGTTGATGTAATTAAAGAAAGGCCCTTAGGTGACACTGAATTACTATTGTATCTAAGTTAATTTTCCTGATACTGAAAAAAAATAGTTCTATCTTATCTTTGAAGGTAAGAACTGTGGAAAACAAACACCATAATTGTGATGAGCAATGTTATGCTGAGAAAATTCTCATTTTTATCAAATATGCTCTGAGAATTTGTTGCAGTTCTGGCAAACCCACCTTACTTGGGAACTTCCTGTTTGGGAACCTGAAGAGCCTGAGAAAGAGGGCTGTGTCCCTGTGCTCCTGTGATTAAACTGGTAAAGATAGTCCCTAAATATCATTGAACTGAAATTTTTTGAGCTTATGAACTAAGAGGAAGATTTAAAGCCTGTGTTCATTGGATCAGTTTGACCACTGATCCCATGGATATTCAGAGGCTTTCCCTTAGCACAGATATGCACATAAAATCATCCTCCATACACATCAAACTGACAACAATCTACAAATCAAAACTTCACATAAAGTTAGAAATCTCTCAGTCTTGTATAAAAGGAAAGAGATTATAAACTACATACAAACATAGACAATGACACATCCTTCATACCAGTGGTTCTCAACTTATGTGTCAGGACTCCTTCAGAGGTTCAATGACCCTTTAATAATGGTCATAAATCAGATACTGTGAATACCTGATATTTATATTAAAATTAATAACAGTCACACAATTATAGTCATGAAGTAGCAATAAAAGTAATTTTGTGGTTGTTGTCATTACAACATGAGGAACTATATTATAAGATTGCAGCATTGGGAAGGTTGTGAACCACTGCTTTATACAATTCTTGCAATTTTATATTTAAAATATTTTCAATGCACATCAGTTACTTGTTCTTTTAATTGAGAGACATTTACTTACAGCTTCCTATGAGCTAGATATAGCACCTTGCTAATCTTTGTTGAATATTTCTCCCAATTCTAAATCAGTTCACTAGCTGATATGTAGTGGTTTAAGTACTTCCTAGCTGGCCAGCTATTGAGGCTGACTTTCAATCTAATATACACAACATGTGTTCTTTAGCTTTATCCATGCTCAATATATATTTGCTGTGTCCTGTTTTAAAAAGTTAATAGTTTCTTTACTGTGAAGGATAGCACCAAATATTTTGATGAATTATACATTTCTTCATCCTATACTTTCACTAGTAAATAAAATAATTATATTTCGAAATAAGTCATCTTTACATAGCATTGCCTAAGTTCCCCTTCTTATTAATTACAGCACTGTGGATCTGGGTGATATCCTGATCATGAGATTCTTTCATTCCAATGAATGTAGGAATTTAATGTAAGTCATTTTTAATTTCAATTTCAGTGACCTACATTAAAAAATATCCTAGGTCTCAATTTCATGATGACATACCTAGAAACATTCACAATATTTTTATTTCTGTTTCTACCAGTTCTCTTAACTGGAGTTACATGTTAGAAGTTCTATCTTAATCTTAGTACATTGTGTAATGTTTGGATTCTACCACAGTTTTAATAGATATTTGTTGAAAGAAAAGATAATGTTTACTATAACTATAAAACCAAGTCAAGTGATGAAAATATGAAGTGTTACGAAAGTGGCATGTGAAATAAAATCCCCTAAAGTCTTCCAAAACTGGAGCACACATTGCACAAATAGTCTAAATCTATGCAGTGCCCATAAAAAAGTTCCAATCCGTACCTAATGATCCTCCATTAACAACACTCAAGATGATTTTGAAAACATTAAAGATGTTGGACATAATTGGACATCTGGCTTGAAATAATTCCATGGGGATCTGGACAGGCAATCTCTTTGAAGCGAGAATGTTTATGCAACACAGCAGAATTATCAATTGCCCTCTCTACTGCCAAAGAGCATTCACAGCCAAATATTAAGTAATGTGAAAGCGAAAAATGAGGCTGTGTGTCTCCTAATGGAATATAAAAAAAGAATAGGTCTTATCTAATAGCAGAACAAATATTCAATCGTATTATTGTTCATACAAAACTGGAAGAGAAAAAAATGGACATTCTAAAATGCAATTCAAAATTGTAAATCGCAGTAATGCTTCCTTGTCATTCTTGAAAACTTCATTGTTTTCAACTAAGGAAAGCACAAAAAAAATGAGGGTCTAATTACTGAATATATGCCACTGTTACTTCCATTATATTCATATTCTCTTATATTAAGTAGGCCAGTGCAAATACCTCAAAGGATTTCATCACTAAAGCCACCTGAAATTTGATAGCAACCTAATATTTCCCTTGAAAAATAGTCCCATGTTTGTATACATAAAAGCACTTACCTTTATCAAGGAGATTTTTGAGACATAAGAAGTGAATACTATACAGAGTGTATAAATACTCCCAGGATTACTTTGCTTGCCTTCTCCCTTCTTCCATTATTTTATAGAGTTTAAGTTTGGGTCCTTTCAAAGAACTCTCCAAACAACCCAGACATCTTTTCTTCTTATTCCATCCTCCTCTTTTTCTACTCATAGGAAACACAGAATGTAACAATTGTAGGTAAGAGATTATAAACTACATACAAACATAGACAATGACACATCCTACATACCAGCGGTTCTCAAGGTCAGGACTCCTTCAGAGGTCCAATGACCCTTTAACAAGGGTCATAAATCAGATACTGTGAATACCTAATATTTATATTAAAATTAATAACAGTCACACAATTACAGTCATGAAGTAGCAATAAAAGTAATTTTGTGGTTGTTTCAGAGGTGGCACCCAACTGACTAGGGGTGAACCTTCAAAGATTAGTTTCTGTATATTGGGTTTGTCAATAATTTCTTTGCCTTTTAGCTTGTTGTAATATAAGATGCCTTAAAAACATAAGCCAAAAAACAAACAAGCAAAATCCTGAAAACATAGAAAGTTTTGACACCAGGTTTTATGAGAGAGTAATTCTGAAAGAGGGATGCATTAGATTTTAGATACTAAGAATTTAGAAAGACAATTCTGTTAGATTAAGGGATTAGAACATTGTTATATATACCTATGTTGCCTATATATGCACTGAGGATGCTTGAAAGTATATGGTTACTGCCAAAAAAAATTTATACTTTCTTTTGTTAGATGTCTATACACTAAGAAACAGATATACTGATAATAGTTGATAGAACATGCTCACACATAGTAAATATTTTACTACATAGTCATATAGATGGAAAATTATTATATGAAAAAGATAAGTCTATACTGGAAACTCCCAAAAATAATAGGACTTACAAATTAGGTTATGAAAGTCTACAGAAAATTAATAAATAAATGATGGCTTACATAATATTCTAGTAATTATCCAGAACAGTGGTTCTCAAACATCCTAATGCTGTGACCCTGTTCTATATTTTCCTCATTTTGTGGTGAGCCCCAGCCACAAAATTATCTCATTATTACTTCATAACTGTGATTTTGCTACTGTTATAAATCATGCTATAACTATCTGATAAGCAGGATATCTGGTATTGACCCCCACAGGGGTTGAGACCTGAAAGTTCAGAGCCACTACTGATGCCTAAAATGGATCACTGTTTCCTATTCTCATGGGTACCAGGGACATAAAAATGGAGACCAAACATAAAATGCATGATGCTATCTATACTGTGTGTAAGACAAGCCCATTACCTCTGATCTAGGAGTCTTCTATATTCTGCAGACTTTTATAAAACTGCATAAAGTGACTTTGTAAGCTTTCAGGTAGGATATACTTAAGATCTTCTGTTTTTCTTGACCATGGCTATAAATGAAGTGATAAAGCATCAATAAAGTACAAGTAAACATCTCAAACTAACACAACAATACAGAAATTAGCTAGAATACACAAAGAAGATAAATTTAATTAGACTTCAATATTTTCATATGAAATAAATGATAACTAGAACTAACCACGAATAAGCAAGTTGTGCGTATATCACACTTTATAACTCTTTGGATGCTTGGTATTTATTTAATACATGGAAATCTACAGACTCCCTGTTGTTGATCGAATGTTTTATACACATGAAAATCATAATATGAAATACTAGTTTTCAATGTAGTTATTTAAGAGCCAAGGTATGTTTGAGTTGAAGACACGAAAGTATATTCTTCATAAATGGAATAAATGACCAGGGGCATCAATCTTTCCTTGGTTTCTGCAAAATTAGGTTACAATTAGAACTTAACGTTCTGAAAATTTGATGAACACCTGCCTTAAAACTTAACACCTTGATGATTAACTAGATCCCAGAAGTGAGAAATAATTTTTTATCATTTACAAAATAATCAGGGTCTGGATTGTTATAGTAGCTGAACTAAAACAGTCACCAAAACTCTTGAAACAAAGGGAATAGTGTTTTCCTGTACTTCTTTTCATAAGGCCAAATTGAAACAAGGCTAAGTCATCTGACAGTGATGGATTCCAATTCACCTGGCAGTGATTAACTCAGTGGGTTAAAAAGCAAGTTATGATGTTAGAAGGGAGACACAGGGGCAGGGATCTTGAAGGAACTGCAGGAGAAGCAAGGAAGGCAATATATGGTCCAAATTCAGTGTGAACAATGGAATAATCTCAAAGAATAAATAAAAGGGTATTTTGGAAAAGAGGCCATCCTTTGCCTTGACTTTTTTTTTTCATTTGATTCAGTTAGCATGCTCAGCAATAATGTCATACTCTTCACTAGACATCTCATTTTCTCATACATAATTCAACCTACATTTGATTACAATATTAAATCAGTAATTCCTATAGTCATGTGTCATCAACACTAAGGTTAGAGAAGTACTATATTTCCTTCAGAAAATGACAAAGTTTAGAATTTCTTTATCATGTTAACTTACCAAGGTATAATTTATTATTAATATGGATTAAAAGAAAAAAATGTTTATTTAACCATTATAGTAAAGGTATTTTATTATATACAGAGGCCATGTTCTTTCTATTTCTGTTCTTATGTTTTTTCAAGTAATTTATAATCTAGCATTTAAACATAGGCAAAAAAGTTCTATACAAGGTCATGTATGCATTTAATTTTTTATTTGACATTTGGAAATAAACCTAAGACCTCTCACTAATCTGTGTGCTCAGACCTTTATTTATTTCCTATTTTGTTCTTTAACTTTGAGAAAGGGTCTCTCTTAAGTTGCTTAGGCTGGCCTTGAACTCAGTTTATATCCCATGTAGACTCAAGTTTATAATTCTCCTCAGCTGTCTGTGGATCTAAGATTTCAGATTAACAGCACCTCTTCTGGTATTTTTCAAAGGTTATTATTTCTGTCCTTTTAAAAACAGTCACTCACTTTGAATAAGCATATTTCAGATTGCATTAAGCAAAGATAAGAAACACAGTCCTTTGAAATTATGAACTCATTTGGGAAGGCAGTGATCATCAGAGACAGATGCTATGAGCCCTGATTCCAGTTGTGTCATTGCTGGAAAGTAGTCTCACAAAGAGGTGCTGACTTTAGGAAAAGAAAAAGAAACCAACATTATGATTTTAAAGCCTGAAAACTACTAGTAGTGGTCGATGAAGTATATACAAATTATTCACAGATAATGTGTTCCCTAGAAAGCTGGAAACTAAGTCAAAGATGAGAGAAGACAGGCACTTCGGTTGGGCACACAACAGTATACCTATGGGGTGGAGAGCTATCTTTCCTTCATATTCACACTATGCCACACTCAGTGCTAGTGTAGGACTCACTAAGTAAGTGGTCTGGTACACAGGGAGAGTCAAGGTCATGGCCAAGACTTCATTGTCAGCATCACCATGATGACCTACTTCTGGACCTCCCCAGAAATGCCTACTACCATTCCTGATCCTTGGCTGCCTCCCTCATGGGTTTCCATTTGAACTATGCATCATTCCTAGGTAATATAGGTTGAGGGGTGTGTTAGGAACATGGAATGGAAGCCCTATTCTCTATCATCAAGGAATCTCTTTGTCTTTAAATTCAAGAGTCAGACTTGTTGCTTCATAATTTTTCTATAGGTTGATTTCCAGCAAGGGCATTTTTAGTTATTCCCACAATGAGCACCATGGGCACCTCCCCTGCTGCTGCCACCACACTGTGAATGTATGTACTATTCCAGATTTTGATGTTTGATTTAAATCATCATTAAAAATATCATGCATTTTAAAATGGTACTGATGAGTACAAAGTACAAAGTTCATCTAATCAACTGTAAAGCATATTTTATGCCATTTTATTATGCTATGTAGAGAACTGATTAATTGTAGATATTGAGAAAGAGTTCATATTCAAACCTTTGCAATTGATGTGTCTTTTACATAACATTACTTATTATTAAAGTTGGGAAAGTTCTTTTCTTTATTTACAAGGTATAACATCCAAGTGGAAAGAAAATCCTCAATTCCAAATATTTTGTTTAAAATATGATCTCCACAGAATTCTTGAAACACTTATCTGTTTAGAAATCAAATGTTATTTAAAGAATATTTGTGTTGGGCCAGCTAGATAAAAAGAATTACTTATTGACTCCGTGGTGAATAGCCGAGGGTATAGCTTCCTTCTAAAAGAATGTTGCTGCTAATAAAAAATAAAGGCATCACAAATCAACCTATCATTAAGTAGCATTGAATCATTAAAGCTAACCTTGCTAGGTATTGGCTCATTACTACTATTTCAGTGTTATGAAGTGAAAATTTCTTTGTAATAATATACAGCTTGCTAATGATAGCACAAAGGCTCTGTTCATATTCTCTTTCCCTCTCTCTGTCTCTGTATCTCTCTCTGCATCTCTCTCTTTCACACTCTCTCCCCACCCTTGTCCCTCTGCACCCCACATGTATATAAAATCTTCAAACTTGGGTATAGAGAAGACAAATAAAGAATAAAACACATGCCCAAGGTAGATATCAATCACAGCAATCTTTTCAAATGCAGAGGTAGCCTCAGATTTGTTGAGAAACTCTTGTCTGGACAGATACTACTCCACAGTGAAGGGGAGCAGGGAACTGAGCATGCCCTCTTGCTACAGTGATATGCTCTGTCTTATTTCTAAGACAATTGTATTCTTGCTAAGTGTTAGGTCCTTACTCAAGCTATAATTCACAGATTGCTGAATGGAACCATACCTGCATGGATCAATTATTTGTTCATTCATAAGTATTTGCTGTGCATTTTTATATACTACTCATGCTTGAAGACCCATACATACTGTATATAACTATATATAACTATAACTATATATATATATATATAATCAAAGATATCATGAATTTATATGACTTTGTAGGAAAATAAGAAAAATCATGGATATGCAGGGGGATGGTTCCTAACATTTGGCAGCTTGCACATGACACAGTCAAGTTTCAATTCCAGGAGCGGTGGAGAATTAATTTCATTAAAACATAGTTAATAACTCATTTTTGCGCTTTAATTCAATGAAGAGATACCTCTAAAGAGAAAACCTTGACATTTTGTTTTAATGAATTTGAATCAGTGATGTGGATAATGGACAAAGAATTTTACAAACAGTTACTTAAGTCCAAGGGACAGCAGTTTCTTATGGGTGTAACAAAAGTAGTGCAAGCACAGGTCACATAGATGTGTGGTGAGGATTCAATGGGCTAATAGATATAAGATGTTAGTTAACATAAACATACACAAATTTACTTGATTATCAAATCAGACTTAAAGAATAAAGCAAAATCCATCAATAATTCTAGAAAATATAATTTCAGAAAGAAAGCCAAAGCTCTGCCAAATTGTCTATATAATAATAATATATTAAAAAATCTTATGATGATGGCAGAAATAAAGATTGCAATCCTTCTTTTGCATATAAAAACTGGACAATATCTGCAAACCAAAAAATGGAAGATAACTGGAATTTTCTTGAAGATCGACCCTGTGAATCCAAAAGCAAACATGAATGATTTTACAAATATTCCTATAAAACACTCAATCATCACTGCTGTTTGAACTTCATTGTGCTGTTAAATTCAGGGTCTCTTAACCTAGTCACTGTTAATATTTTCTTCCACATCAATGAAGTGTAGAT
Source organism: Microtus pennsylvanicus (assembly GCF_037038515.1). NCBI lineage: Eukaryota > Metazoa > Chordata > Mammalia > Rodentia > Cricetidae > Microtus > Microtus pennsylvanicus. The sequence continues at coordinate 24,703,371 of NC_134599.1, forward strand.
GTCCAGGTCTTGCCAATGTCTTCAGTTGAGTTGAAAATACAACTTGCTCAGAACTTCAAATTTGATCAGTGAAAACCGTAGTTTAAAAGCTCAAAGCCTAAGTACCAGAAAAAGATAAAATCTGAGCCAAAGAGAAGGATCCATGATAAGAAGCACTTTCTCCTCTTGCAAAGTCCCAGGTTCACTTTCCAGCACCCACATGGTGGTTCATGATAGTCTGTGACTCTAGATCCAGGCTATCTGGCATTGTCTTCCGGCCTCCATCAGCACTGCCTATGGAAGACAGACATACATGTGGCCTACAGTCAGACGCATGGAAGGAAAATGTAAATCTGCAGCTAAAAATATTGCCATGCTTAAGAGCATGGATTGTTCTTCCAAAGGACCCAACTTCACTTGGTAGGATCCATATTCACAGTCACATATGATTCTAGTTCCAGGCAATGCAATGCTTTTGGCCTTCATGGCCATATACAAATAACAGCAGCAACAACAATGAAAACAACAGCAACAACAACAACAAATAAATAAATCAATAAATAAACTAACCTAAAATGCTTTAATATGGCATCAATGGTAAAATTATCAAAAATAATTACAGAAAATGCATCATAAATCAATAGCAAGGAAATTCAAAGGCAAATGGATGGAATGAGGGAAAAAACAATCCTGACTGAGGTAACCCAAACCCAGAAAGACAAATATGGTGTGTACTCACTTGAACATGCATAATACCTTTAAAGTAAAGGGTAACTATGCTACAATCCACAGACCCAGAGAGGTAACAAGGAGAGTCCAGGAGGGACACTCGGATCTTCCTGGGAAGGGGAAATAGAAGAGATTTCATGGATGGGCCAGTTGGTGTGGGAACATGAGGGAGCAAGTAGGTAGTTGGTTGGGGTGAGTACTGAAATTGTAGAGTGGAAAGGGGGTATTTTGGGGTTAGATAGATACGCCTAGAAATATGCAAGGACAGCCCCAGCTAATACTCCTAGTAATTGTGGATAAGTAGCCTGAAATGGCCATCTTCTGTGACTGGGAAAAATTTCCAATGGAGCTACTGGAATACCAAGCCACTCACATAACCTTCTACCTACAGTATGTCCTGCCTATGGGATGTGCTGGGACAAGGGTGGTACAGAGTTTGTGGCAATGGCCAACTAATGACTGGTACAGTCTTAAACCTGTGCCAGGAGAGTGAGGCCACCCCTGACACTATCTGGAGTGCCAGGACACAGAGATTGAATGGCTCAGAGACCTAGGATAGAATCAAACATGACTAGAGGAAAAAGTCAATGTAATGATGCTTAGTATTTTGTTGTACTCATAAAATGGTGCCTAACCCAATTGTCATAAGAGGCTTCATCCAGCAACTGGAGAAAACAGACATAAAGACCCACTGTCAAACATGAGGTTGAGATCTGGGAATAGTGCTGAAGAGAGAAAGGAAGGATTGTAGGAGCCAAAGGGTCAAGGACATCAAAATCAACTAACCTTGGATCATAGAAGTTAACAGAGTCTGAACCAACAACCAGGGAGCCTGCATGTGACTGACCTAGGCCCTATGCATATATATGACAGTTGTGTAGCTAGTTCTTCTGTGGGACTCCTAACAGTGGTAGCAAGGGCCATCTCCAACTCTTTTACTGGCTTTTGAAACCCTATTTTTCATGCTGGGTTGCTTTGCCGTCCAAGAATACAAGGCTAGGTGCTTAGTCTTACTGCAGCATGAAATGCCATGTTTTGGTGATATAGCCAAAAGGGAGGCTTGCCCTGTCTGAGTATAAATTAAGGAGTAGTGTATCGGGGTCTTTGATTCGATTCTATTGGTCAACGTCTCTGTTTTTATGCAACTACCTGTAGTAACATAAGCGGCAGCGGGGCTGCGTCCCCAACACCCCAAGCCGTATGCCCGGCTAGTTTATGCCCCAAAATAATTACACGGACACTGTATTCTTTTAAACACTGCTTGGCCCATTCTCTTCTAGGCTAATTCTCACACCTGGACTAGCCCATTTCTAATCATCTGTGTAGCGCCCCTAGGTGCGCTTACCGGGAAGATTCTAGCCTAAGTCCATCCTGGGTCGGAGCTTCATAGCGTGCGTCTTCCCTGGAGCAGGTAGCATGGCGTCTCTCTCTGCGTCTGCTCCGGAGAGCAGAGCTGTGGAGTCTGACCTCACTTCCTCTTCCTCCCAGCGTTCTGTTCTGTTTACTCCACCCACCTAAGGGTGGGCCTATCCAATGGGCCTAGCAGTTTCTTTATTGCTTAGCCAATGAAATCAACAGATTGATATATGACACTCCCACATCACTTCCCCTTTTTGTGTTTAAACAAAAAAAGGAAGGCTTTAACCTTAACATAGCAAAATTACATATAACAAAACAGTTATCAAGTAAAAGTTACATCAGAAACATTTATACATATAACAAAATTGACCGTAAATCTCTATCAATAAAGCAAAATCTATACTAATGCAAATTATTCATATCTATATCATATCCCCCTTTAAATGTAAAAGAACATTTATAAACTATATTTGGGAACATGGGCGCAGTTTTTTCTCTCCAAACTGCTTCCTGCTGAATGGGGGCGTCGTTAATTAGATCTTTCATGGTATAACCTGTGTGCTAGTTTCATCTCAGTTGGCAGTTGAGCAAAGCAATTTTCTGAAGATGTTCACAGTAACCCTTCAGGAGGACGTGGTCCATCATACCAAATCGGAATAGAAGAAATCCATAGAGCCTCATCCTCTGTGAAAACAAAAGAAGAATCTCTTTTCCAAAGTATCATATTCTTAGATCCAAATTCTGAAATCATACCCTCATGATATCCGTTCTGGTTCCACTTGTCAGCCCATATAATGAAATGTCTCTTTGTACTTAGCCCCTTCACAGTCAAAAATTTTAAAGAAAACACAATGTACATAATCCAGACTCTTTGTGAATTTTTCATTTTTACGCGGCTTATTTTTACTCTATCACTTTACTTTATTCTGTCTCTTTAAAGACTTTACCTTTTTTTTTAAACCATTAACTTTATTCTCTATATTCTTTTTCTTCTCTGTCCCAAGCCTACGTACATTCATCCAACAGTGTGACTCATTCAGTGGTCTGAATCTGTCCTATTGTGAATCTGCAATTTTTTACTATCCAGGAGCACTTTTGATTTGCGCCTTAAATCACTAGGTGCTTAAGAATCTAAGCTGTGACATTCCTAGGTTAACTTTTTGCTTTGTGAGCGTATATCTTTGACCTGTAATAACCCTGTAGACCAGGCTGTCTTTGAACTCTCAGAGATCCGCCTGTCTCTGCCTCCCAGGCATTGGGATTAAAGGCGTGTGCTACCACACCTTGAACTCGCAGAGATCTGTTCGTCTCTGCCTTCTAGGCACTGGGATTAAAGGCGTGTGCTACCACACCTTGAAGTCACAGAGCTTTACTTTAAGAATTTTAACTTTTAGTCTGCATATATTTTTAACACAGTTTAAACCATTCAGAAATTTTCTCTGTCTTTGAATCTCTCTTTACTGTATATCTCTCTTTTTCTGACCACAAGAGCCTTTAATTTACCAAGCAATCTCAGTAGGACTATAGGCGTGGCTTTGCCGGCTAGATGTAGCCCATTCCTTAGCTTTCCAGCCTCATGGCTGAGGTACAGGCTGTAGCCATGTTTATAGCCACAACTGGCATTTCAAGGTCCCTGACAGCCAGCGAGCTACAACAGACAACACTCAAGTCCTCTCTCGGTAGCCGGCCCTCCTGCCTCAAACAGTCAGAGTTTGCCCTGGCAGGATGGCCCAGAAAGCTGGCATTTTTAAACGGCGCAGCTTTTTTCCTGCTATGGCTGAAAACTGAAAAGCATGCGTTCAGCTTTTCGTCAACACCGTTTAAGTGTTTCGTGGCAGGACCTCTTAATGAGCTGCAGGGTTTTGCAGCTGAAGCTGAGTCAGGAAGCCTCTTGGGGCTACCAGGTAGGAGCGGCACTCAGCACTTTAATTCTGAGACTGAGCGTGCAGCACAGAAATTCTTTTCATCCAAGTAACATCCAAATCTGACAGGCAGAGCACTGCGCAGTCTAAAAACACGCCTCTGTATGGCGGCAGGAATCCGCCATGCTCTTCCGCCTGCCTAAGCCTGATTCTGCCTTCTGCCCTGGAGCAGGCGGGGAGCTCTGAGTCATCGTCACGGTCTCAGAGCACTCTCCTTCGGATCCCAAGCGGGAACACAAACATAAAGCCAGAGTTTGCACTGGCGGCACAGCCCCAAGAAGCTGTGCTTTAAAATGACACAGCGATTTTTCCGCTGCTGTTGCCGAATCAGGAAATCTCTCTACAGCACGCCATCAACAAACAGCAAAAATCTGTGTTAAACTCTCTCTCCATTATTTTTAAGCCTTCTCAGGTTTTTTAAGTGGGTTTAGTCCATCACGTGGGCGCCATTTGTAGTAACATGAGCGGCAGCGGGGCTGCGTCCCCAACACCCCAAGCCGTATGCCCAGCTAGTTTATGCCCCAAAATAATTACACGGACACTGTATTCTTTTAAACACTGCTTGGCCCATTCTCTTCTAGGCTAATTCTCACACCTGGACTAGCCCATTTCTAATCATCTGTGTAGCGCCCCTAGGTGCGCTTACCGGGAAGATTCTAGCCTAAGTCCATCCTGGGTCAGAGCTTCATAGCGTGCATCTTCCCTGGAGCAGGTAGCATGGCGTCTCTCTCTGCGTCTGCTCCGGAGAGCAGAGCTGTGGAGTCTGACCTCACTTCCTCTTCCTCCCAGCGTTCTGTTCTGTTTACTCCACCCACCTAAGGGTGGGCCTATCCAATGGGCCTAGCAGTTTCTTTATTGCTTAGCCAATGAAATCAACAGATTGATATATGACACTCCCACATCAACTACCAAGCTGTTTTCATTACTGTAGCTCTGTAATAGAGTTTGAAGTCAGGGATGGTAATGCTTCCAGAAGTTCCTTTATCAAATAGGATTGTTTTGGCTATCCTGGGTGTTTTGTTTTTCCATATAAAGTTGATTATTTTTCTCTCAAGGTCTGTGAATAATTTTGTTGGGATTTTATTTATTTATTTATTTTTTATTGAAAAAAGGAAAAAAAAGTTTCTGCCTACTCCCAGCCTCCCATTTCCCTCCCCATCCTCCCACCCTTCTCCCCCTCCCCCCACCCCACTCCTCTCCCCCTTCCTCTGCAGTCCAAAGAGCAGTTTTGCACTGGATTTATAGATTACCTTTTGTAGAACCGCCATTTTTACTATGTTGATCCTACCTATACAGGAGCATGGGAGATCCTTCCTGTCATTTCTAGAAGATTCAATCTCTCAGCAGCTTTCCTGGACCTCTGGTTCTTCCAAGCTTACTTCCATGATGTCCCTTGAGCTTTAGGGGCAGAAGTTAAGTAGAGATGTGTTGTGGTTTTCTATAAAGTTCTCCTTCTGTTGTAATGAGAAGATTAATGGTAAAGGTTACACATATGCATTAGTATATGTATTCATTAGTATTCATAAAGATGTTAGGAGTTATGCTGATTTTTCATGTACACTAACTTTGCTAACTCATTTTTCTCACATTCTCTGTAATTATCAGTCTTAGTTTGCTTTCTATGATTGTGATAAAGCACCATGACCAAAGCAACTTTCATTTTATCTTTGCAACTCTGAGGCAGTTAGGGCAGTAACTCAAGGCAGGGACATAGAGGCCGGAACTGAGAGAAAGGCTTTCCATGGAGAAAGGCTTTTAACTAGTTTGTTCTTTGTGGCATCCTCAGTTTCCCTATACAACTGAGTACCACCTGCCTAGGTGTGGAACCAATCCCTATGGACTGCCCCATCCCCAGACAATAATCAAGAAAATTACCTTCAGAGTTGCCTGCATGTCAGTCTCATGAAGGAGTTTTCTCAGTTCAGATTCCTTCCCAGGTTCATCTAGTTTTTTCCCCCTAAGTAAACAAAAGCACAGCCATCACACTCATCAATTCCTGGTCTCCTATTTTGCTGAAGTGCTTCCTCAGACCTTTGGAATTAGTAAGAGGTATAACTAGGTCTGAGTTCATAGCTCTGGAAAGACACTGACAATTCTTTTTCACCTTATAGTGAGAACCCAACAGATTATGCCTATGAACAAGTTTTTTCCCCATCCCACTGTCTAGAATATGTAAAATGAACATTATTGTCAAGTTTGTACAAGTGCTTTATGACATGTGCTTTATGAGTAGAATGAGCATTGATTTAGACATATTAACTGACATTTTCTTTAAAAGATTTAAGAATCAAAAACTATGCTCCAATGTCAAAGAACCCAAAGTAAACTGGAAGCACATTGAAAGCAACTTCCAAAGTTCTAGAATTGACAGAGACATCCCATTGTCTAGACAGTTACTCAAAGTTCTTCTGTAATACTGGGACATTTGTCTTCACCCTCCAGACACATAATACCTGGCAGAAAATTTGAAAGACTGTTTCGCTTATATTCACAGTTTGTCAGCCACTTACTTCTTTGTCCTGTAGAATGTCTGGCAGATACTTTCTTTCATGAAGCATGAACCCTGAAGGACTGTCTCACCTCTTTTAGGATAAAAGATAAAATAGATATAAATATTGTAACTGTGATTCTTGCTTAACAACTGTTTTGCTGTATGTAATCTTACTATGTTAAAGTTAAAGCCTTTCGTTTTTGTTTAAACAGAAAAAGGGGAAATGATGGAGGAAGGTCATTGGTTAAAAAATAAAGAAACTGCTTTGGCCCATTTTATTGGTTAGAACATAGGTGGGTGGAGTGAACAGAACAGGATTCTGGGAGAAAGAAGCTGAGTCAGGGAGACGCCATGCAGCTCTCTCCCGGGCAGACGCGATGCAGCCAGCCACCAGGTCAGACATGCTAAATCTTTCCTGATAAGCGCACCTCGTGGTGCTACATGGATTAATAGAAATGGGTTAAGAGGCTGAAACTAAGGGGCCAAGCAGTGTTTAAAAGAATACAGTCTCCGTGTAATTATTTCGGGGCATAATCTAGAGCTAGCCGTGCAGGCGGCGGGGGTGCCAGGGACGCAGCCCCGCTGCCCCTATTTCAACATCATGGCATAACCATTGACAAATGCTGTGGAGCTTTTATTAGATATCAAGTGTCATTGACTAAATAGTGATTAGAGATCATGAACTTTTGAACTCCCCCCTTTCTATGGTGTCAACACAGACCTGCCAAGAGGCATATGGATTCTACAAATAGAATAATTACAGAAATTAGGTCCAACTGGGCTTTATAACTAAGTTGCATTTATTTCTTCATTTTGTTTTCCTAATTATATGATATTTTTGATTAGTATGTTATTAAAATTAATTGTGGAACATAAACTTCATTTTAGAAAATTTTCTATCATGTGAAGAATAGTGTTGGGAATCTTACAAATTTTAGAAAGGTACATACATCATTGATTAAAATTTTGAAATGGAAAAAGAATTTATTAAAGGTTATCATGTGTATATCCTATAATTAAAAACTGTCATTATTGTGGTTAAACACAAAATGGTTCTAAATTCAGAGTAAGTAAAATTTTGAAATGTAAAAAGAATTTATTAAAGGTTATTATGTGTATATCTTTGCTTATCCTACAATTAAAAATCTGTCATTATTGTGGTTAAGCACAAAATGGTTCTAAATTCAGAGTAAGTTGTTTTCCATCAACCCAATGATTAACATAATTGCTTTCTTTGAGCAGCAATTAACAGAAATTTCAGGAAGCTTAGGTGACTGACTGACTGAATGAATGAATGAATGAATGAATGAAAGGCTGAAGAATATAGGTGTTTCAGAATAATTAAAAAAATATTGTCAGCTATGGTTGTTCAACATGGATATAATGAAGATATTTACATATCATTAATCTTGACTCTCTGTAAACCTAAACTATAGTTTTCATAGTGTATAAAATGTCTAAAGCTAAAATACCAAAAACTAGAATCATGGACTCTCTTACTTATAAAATAATTGGTACCAATTATTTAAAGTAACGTGATTCTCTAAAATTTGATCAGAAAGATAAATGTATATGAACCACAAATAAGATACACATACACTTGACACATGCCTCATAATATAGATTGACTTCCTGTGTTCTTATATTGGGAACAGGATAAATAGTGAAAAACAATAGACAGTGTAGAACTCTAAAATAACTCTAATGCCATTTCTGACAACTCTGAGGCCTCTTAGAAGTAGTGACCCCCCCCTCTGGCAACCAGAAATCTAAGAATTATCCACACACGTATTGAAATGTTGGGAATTTTCCATTTCCTTGAGTCTTTGTGAATGTTCTCTAGACATTGGGGCAAGATACCGTTTAAGATGTTGACTCAGTTCCTGATGTATTGACTCAGCCCCTGGGAAAGGGGTCAAAGTGACCCTCAGATATTTCCTCTTACCTCATCTGTTCTGGCAACCACTCTCCAGCCAATTATTGGTAATAGCTCTTTTGAATAAGCCAATCACAATAGTTAAAAAACAATTCCCACACACCTCCTTCCTTTTGAGGCTTTTTCTTTTAAAATTACCCTGTACTAGCTTTTGGGGTCTTTCTGGCCTCTCCAATGTTGAAAATCCTCATGTTTTTACATCAACTGTGGTGTGAGAGATGATCTCTTGGGGTGACTCCTTCTTGGTGATTGTACTCTAGGGTTCAACATCAGCAATCCCTGTGAATACTAAGCCTGTGCATATTGAGCTGCCTTGCACAAGACACTCTACTGAGCTCTAAGACACTATGGCAAAGAACACAGTCTACATAATGAGTGAGAAACATAATAGAAGGAAGGCATTCATGGAAAAGTTTTGTATCAGCACCTCTATGGAACTCAGAATCATAAGAAATACTGTACTCTCTTCTTGATACTTAATCATGACTATTTGTGCATACATAAAAGTATATATGCTATAATGTCTTTTAGGATATATAGTAAATATAATATCTCATTTATCATTATTTATACTATAGCAATTCTTAAGAATGCATTGGCAACCTGTTTATGACAGTTCTTCAGTTGTATCTTTCCTGGGCAATTATAGATGCTTGTGTTATTGTCATATACAAAGTTCCACAGTCTTCCTTTATTGCTCTTTATCCAGTGTTTTTTTTGGGGGGGTCTTCCTTTTGCCTTATCCTGCACACTCCTCCAAGCAGTGCTATCTCTGGTTATCTGCTATAACTCATTCTCATAACATGGTTGGATTATCTTAAGTGTTGTTGCCATATCCTGTAGTTTGCTTCCTTCTGCAGATGGAGATGTTTCTTAATAATATCGTTGAAGTGCCTACCTTTTCATGTGATGCCTAGAATCCTCCTGAAACATGTTTTATTTATTTTTTTAATATTTATTTATTTATTATGTATACAATATTCTGTCTGTATGCCTGAAGGCCGGAAGAGGGCGCCAGACCTCTTTATAGATGGTTGTGAGCCACCATGTGGTTGCTGGGAATTGAACTCAGGACCTTTGGAAGAGCAGGCAATGCTCTTAACCACTGAGCCATCTCTCCAGCCCCGGTTTTAGAGTTTTAAAGAGGCAACTCAAGACAAGTGTCTCATATACTTGTAATTTTGTTGTTGTCATTATGTCTCTTGCTGACTAAACCCTTCCTATTGCCTTGAATGCAGTCCTGCTATCTCTATCTGCCTCTGACATAGTTCTCTACTTTGTACTGAGGTTTCCTCCCAGAAAGACAAAGTTGACTGTTTGTTTGGGGTTCTCATTCTTTACTACAATGGTAAAATCCTTGTGCACTTGTCCCATGTGTTGTATCTCTGTCTTCTCAATGTTTATTTTCATTCCAAGGTTTTCACTTACTTCCACCACTCTATTTACCATCGCCTACAGCTCATTTGAACTTTCAGTAAGTAGTATAAATATAGTCAGCAAAACACAATTTATTGATTGACATACCATGTATCTGAATGCCTATTTCCTCATCCTCCAGGGCTGTTGCTATTATTAATTCCAAGATTACATTAAATAGTAGTGGTGAGAGGAAACATCCCTGCAACACTCCTATGATTGTCTTAAACTTACCACTTAGTTCTCCCATAGACTGAGTGATGCAAAAGTATCTTTATAGGCATTATCTAGTATTCTTATGATTTTTTGTATACCTGTAGAACGACATCATTTCCCAAAGTTCTTTCCTCCAAATGCAATTGAATGCCTTCCTAAAGTTGATGTAAAATACATATAAGTCTTTTCCAAATTCTTTGCTTTTTTCTGCCAGTTGCCTCAAAGTAAAGATCTGATCTATTCTTCTGTTAGCTCTGAATCTGCACTGGGCCTCTGCTGGGATTTTCTCTGTTCTGTCCTTGATCCTTTTCTGGACAATGGAGGAGAAGATCTTGTTGCTATGGTACAACAAACTAATGCCCTTGTAATTTGAGCAGTCCAGCTTGTCCTTCTTCTTGTGTATGAGAATTCTTACTGAGTGCTTCCATTACAAGGGAAATCACTTCATGTTCCTATATCTCTCTGAAGAGTCTCCTCAGTGGACTGAAAACGACCAGCTAGGTCCTCTGGAAACCAGGGAAATTTAGTATGTGGGAGGAAAGAGGTCCAGTTGGTCAGCAAAAAAGTACCCATGAAGAGAAAGAGATCTGTTCAGTCGTCGTCATCAACGTGGACCATGAAACCCAATATGGACAAGTTCAAGTGTGCAAAAATATAATATGATTAAATATTTTTTATTGAGCTCTACATTTTTCTCTGCTCCCCTCCTTACCTGGATACTAATAGACAACTAACATATACATATCTATCAGCAATAAAATTACAATGTATAAAATAGAAATTTCTCTAAAATCATATTCTATTAATTCTAAATAAATCTGAACAGAATCAATATTTTTAAAATTATGGGTAAATAGGCCTTTGGCAGAATTACAATGATGTATTTTGTATAGTATTGATTATGAAATTTCAGAATGAAATTCTGAATGCAAACTTGTGCAACCACTTTGGAAGGCAGTATGGCGGTTTCTCAGGAAATTTGGGATCAACTTACCCCTGGACCCAGCAATACCACTCTTGGGAATATACCCAAGAGAGGCCTTATCATACAACAAAAGTATATGCTCTACAATGTTCATAGCAGCATTGTTTGTGATAGCCAGAACCTGGAAACAACCTAGATGCCTTTCAATGGAAGAATGGATGAAGAAAGTATGGAATTTATACATATTAGAATACTACTCAGCAATAAAAAACAAGGACTTCATGAATTTTGCATACAAATGGATGGAAATAGAAAACACTATCCTGAGTGAGGTAAGCCAGACCCAAAAAGAGGAACATGGGATGTACTCACTCATATTTGGTTTCTAGCCATAAACCAAGGACATTGAGCTTATAATTAGTGATCCTAGAGAAGCTAAATAAGGAGAACCCAAAGAAAAACATATAGGCATCCTCCTGAATATTAACCTTCAGCAAGCAATGAAAGGAGACAGAGACAGAGACCCAAATTGGAGCACAGGACTGAAATCTCAAGGTCCAAATCAGGAGCAGAAAGAGAGAGAGCACGAGCATGGAACTCAGGACCGCGAGGGGTACACCCACACATTGAGACAATGGGGATGTTCTATTGGGAACTCACCAAGGCCAGCTGGCCTGGGTCTGGAAAAGCCTGGGACTCTCTGAACATAGCGGACAATGAGGACTACCGAGAACTCAAGAACAATGGCAATGGGTTTCTGATCCTACTGCACGCACTGGCTTTGTGGGAGCCTAGGCAGTTTGGATGCTCAACTTACTAGACCTGGATGGAGGTGGGGGTTCCTTGGACTTCCCACAGGCCAGGGAACCCTGATTGCTTTTCGGGCTGGGGGGAGACTTAATTGGGGGAGGGGGAGGGAAATGGGAGGCGGTGGCGGGGAAGAGACAGAAATCTTTAATAAATAAATAAATTAAAAAAAATGAAAAAAAAAAAGAAAAAAAAATAAAATTATGGGTAAATAGGCCTTTGGCAGAATTACAATGATATATTTTGTATAGTATTGATTATGAAATTTCAGAATGAAATTATTAAAATTAAAATATTTTATTCCATGTGATACTTCATAGATATTGAACCATTAGCTTCTTTCCTAGATTCAGTGTCTTCATGTAAGTAAAATGAAGTCATGATTAATGTATTGTGTAAGAAGAATTCATATTATATAAGAGAGGAGCTTTTACAGTCTTTTAAGATTATGCATGATGAGAAATACACTTTACATTAGTCTATCACATATATTCAAACATTTCATATACATATCTATACATGCATACATATATACAAATACACATATGAACATGTACATATATGCACACAGACATAATCACATACACCATGTACATATAATTGGATGACCAAAAACTCTAAGGGAAACTATGTGTATCGTTACATGTAAGGCACTCTCCTGCTTTCTATGTTACTTTGTCTATTTCAGGAAGAACACTTTGGTTCCACACCATCAAATGAAACTTTAGAAGGTAGTTTGGATACATCACAGCACAGAATTAGAGAGATGAGATTTTGTGATTTGAGATGTTTATGCATGAGGAACAAAAGCAACTCTAGTATCTACAGGAGATTGTTCATTTTTTCCACACACACTGTGTGGAGTTGATTGTGGAACTCAACACATAAGATAAAATGAAAAGGAAACATAATACTTATCATCTATTTCTCTGCTGTCACTGGAACTGATGAGTAAGTGCAGAAGAGATATTTTTAACTTCTTTAAACTGATTACCGGAAATTGCCTTTCATGTTCATCATAAATAACATAAGTTTTTTTCTATATTTTATAAAATTAGTTTGGAAGTATTATTGTTTATCTATCTAAACACATGATGCATTTTGTGATATTACTTTATTTCTGACCTCCCATATATTGTAGAAATAAATCTTTTGCTGTGCCTTTTCCATGCAGCACAAGATGAAATAATATTTGCTTTCCAAAATAATCACTTCAAGTGCTTGAAATAATAATTCCATTTATGGCTTTATGTGCTTTTACACCTTTTCTGACTTTCAATTTAATTCTACATTAGGAAAGAGACCTGAAGCATTCAGCATCAACAAGGACAGGAAGGAGAGCTCTCTGCACATCTAACCTGGAGAGGAATCACTCTCATAACAAGGGCACACCTCTGAACTGGACTTCTTACATTTCCAACACTTACATGAGTGATTTTTGTGTATGTGCTTTGTAAAGACAGTAACCAGATATTTATCTATTAAATGCAAAATTCTAGGCTTATACCACTGAGACAATCTAAAAGTACCAAAGGAAAGGGTCATGTCTCTCCCCAGTTGTTTAGATGAAAATAAATGATTTGGAAATCTTTTTTATGTATAAAACGTACAGAAGATTAACACATATTTTTAATTTCTTCAACTATGTCTTTCCAAAAAATGTGGTATATACATTTCTCTAGGTCAGAACTATGTACGGGTTGAAACAAAAGGACATATCACTGAAACAACATAAACTTTGAGGAACTAGCTAAGAATGCCCAACTGTATCCTTTTGAAACTGAGATAACATATAGTCATGTGAAAATGTGTGGGGTTGTGAACAACCTGCCACAACCTGCCACAAGTTGAACACACCTGCCTGCTAACATCTAAGTTTTAGATTCTAAGCAGAAACTGGAACCTAGCAAATCATACCCAATTGCAGACTGCAGAAGCTGGATCTTGCTCACAGAGGCATATGAATCTTTTAATGGTGAACAGCCATAGAAAGCAGACAGATATAAGTAGTAACCCTCACTTTAAACCATCTGTTTGCTCTCCCAAATGCCAACACCTGTCGTCATTATCTTCCTTGTTCTGTTCATGTAATGCTGACCTTAACTATAAATGTGAACTTCAGATGTTTGTGAATGTTTTTAATCTCACCAAAATATTGGGATATAACCATGAAAAATAGAAGGAGAAATAAAACAAACAAGAACACTTAAGTTGGTTAGCTAACAATTTCATTTTTCTGTGGAGAAAAAAAAGTTTACTGCAATGTGTCCAGCATATAGCACTTAAGTTTCTTTCAGAAGAAAAACCCTGGAAATAATTTGTTGTAACTGGGATGTTATGTGAGGACAGAAAATTGTCTAGGTTTTGTTAGTAATGCCATGCTTGCTTTTCTTGTTTTTAACACTTGGCAGAGAAAATAATGGACACATATAGGTAATAGGATGAAAATCATGGGTTGGGTTGAGGGTGATCTGTGTGGTACATAGGAATCAATCTGGGAATATTTCCTTTGAAGGAGATAATTTGAATGATACTCTCTCAGGGGAGATGCAAAGGCACTTCCTACAGAAGCTCAGTGGTTACAGTAGTCTTTAGGTTCAGAAAAGAGTGAGGTGTAGACAGGAGTTTCTGTCCTGCCAAGTACCACAGCCATTCAGTCCCAAATAAACACAAAGAGGATTGTATTAATTATAAGCTGGTTGGCCTATTTGGCCTATTGCTCAGGCTTATTACTAACTGGCTCTTATAACTAAAATTAACCCATAGTTCTTAACTATGTTTAGCCATGTGGCTTGGTACCTTTTCTCAGTAAGGCATTCTCATCTTGAGTCCTCTATGTCTGAGTGACAGCTGACTCTCTGTTTTTCCTTTTCCTAGAATTCCCCTAGTCTGTTTGCCCTACTTATACTTCCTATCTTACTACTGATCAATCAGAATTTTATTAAGCCAATATAAGTGACAATCTTTACAGTGTATAAGAGTATTATCCCACAACAGTGAAACTTTATGTGCCCATCCTATATTTCACTTTATTTTTGAATCTATACTGAAGTATATAAAGTACATTTTTAATGAATTTATAGAAAATAACTTTATCATTAAATATAACAGGATTTTATATAGATAACTAAACTAATTCCGTTGGGGTCATGAGCTATTATAGTGAAAATAAATAGAACAATATGATATTTGGGGAAATGAAGCTTATTTTATATAAAAATGACTGGGAAAACACATTGACACCTTGGAAATTCTGTCAAAATATTTCTTAAAATTTCAGTGTATGTTGTGTTTAGAAATAGTCCAGTAATAAAGAAGTAATAAGGACTATGAGGTCTGGAGAAATGCTCAGCAGTGAAGACAACTTCCCTGTCTTCTAGAAGACTAGTAATTGCTTCCTAGTGCCAGATCAGGGAACTCACACCTTGTAACCCCAGCCTCACAGGATTCTACTCCCTCTTCTGACTTTCCTAGATATACAATCATACACATACACACATTTAAAAGGAAAAAATCCTTTAAAAGATTGCTTATATTTGTGTTTTTTTATGTTTTCATAAAACACTTTAACAATATTTTAAAATATTATAATTTTGCTAGGATGCTTGACAAAGATGTAATGGAATTACTCAATGGTCATGTGGAATGCCTTCTGCTATTATAAACTCAGTTCATGTTAATTTGTATGACTACATTAAACAGTATATATAATTGGTGTTATATTCTGCAAGCACTTCTTATTATTCTGGTACTGGTTAATTTTTTTGTGGGAAATTCCTCCTTCCTGATTTTATTTTACACTGCATCCCATGTGATTCCACTAACAACCCCTCATGCATATAAAAGAACCTACACTGAAACACAGAAGAGGCAGTTCCCTCAAGTTAGGTTTACTCTCATGACTGTAAAACAAGTCACCCAGAAGACTCACTAATGAATCTAGCAGAATGGAATTCATTCATTATCATGTTTCTTATGCTTTTATGCAGAATAGGACCCATATGAGGCTGTTGAAGAAACCACTGGGAGGATGAAACTCCCTGTAAATGGCATTATCTCTTTTGTATCTTGTTTTGGCTTCCTGTTTCCTTCACTATCTCTCACTTCCCTTATATAAGTATAGAGCACAATTTACCATCAACATACTTTTTCTTGTATTTGTTATTTGGGTACACATTCTTCCACAGTTTTCCATTTTATGAAAATAACTCTAAAGTTCTCTTCTCTATTGTCCTATTTTTTCACCATAATCACCACCCTTTTAGATTACTACAACAAAATACCTGACTGTGCTATTTTACAAACATCAGAAACTTGCTCAAAAGAGGGAGGTATCCTGAGACACCTTCCATTGTTAGAGTCTATTCCCTGGCATCCTATTCAGGAGGGAACCATCCTCATGAACTGATCATCTCATAATAGCTCCACTTTGAATACGGATGTATTGGAAGATTACACTGGGAGGGAAATTACCTTTAGACAACAATATGCACACATGCCTAAATAACTCCTCTTAAATGTTCAAATTTTCCTGTCTCATATTGTATCTCCTACCTTCAGAATCATGAGATTAACTTTGACTTTTCCTTTGAGTTTATGTGCAAGATTCAATCCCTTGCCTACTGAAATTGTGAACAGATTTATGTAACATGAATTCTAGATGGTCTTAATAATAATAACCCAGAGTCAGATGTAAGGGTTAATGCTGAAGGTAAGAGAAGCAGAGTGGCCAGCCACTAGAGAGTTCTTTTACCTCTACCAATGCTCAGACCATAGGGCCGATACTGTCCTCAGACTGTCTCCGTAGACTTTGTGCTCTGCCTGCAGGTGCAATCCTCAGACTACCGCTTTCTCAAACAAATCTCAAGCTGCCTAAGTTCCTGTCCACTTCTGCCGTATATTTCTTTCTCCACCCAGCCATATCACTCCTGTCTCCTCCTCCATAGTGTTGAGATTAAAGGTATGTGATCTTAAGTGCTGGGATCACCTTTGTGTGAATTTTGTTTCTCTTTTAGACAGATTAGATCTTGTCTATCCCAGGGTAGCCATGAACTAACAGAAATCTTTCTGCCTCTATCTCACAAGTCCCAGTATTAAAGGCATGTGCTACTACTGATTTAGCTCTGCACTCTGAGCTTTATTTGATTAAACATAAGCAAAAATATTACTATAGATTTAGAGTATTAAGTTGCCATTCACTGTATATGACAGAGGTCACCTGTAGTACCTTTGTGTGTATTACTAGCTGCATGCACATGACAGTTAATGGCTCATTAATATGCAATAAATACAATGCTTATAGTGTATAAATCACCTCCTTATGCAGTTGGGAAGCTTGGTAGATGACATCTCATGCACTTCTATCATTTTTGTCCTCTTAGTTCCTCATAAGGATGCACCTTCTGTTGTCTACTATGAGTTCAATGTCTTACTGTTTCAGAGTAACCCGAATTACATCTCTATCCCCATGAATTCTCAACAAATTTTAAATGTTAACTGTTTGTAATTTATATGCAAATTCCTTAGGTTTATCAGCTAGAGATTGAGCTACTAGCTATATCCAATAGACTCTGGTTCTGATCCAACCAAATAAAATGGAAAGTTACATAAACATATACATATCTCAAATACATACATTACACATGCACATATTTTTATTGGGAAAATACTGAGTGACCCATTAAAGCAAAGAAGTAATAGGGTCTTGAGGATGCCAGAAAATGAGAGGAACCCAGAGGGCCTAAGCCTAAAACATGCTGCAACCAACTGACTAAGTTCCAAGATTCCAATCAGTTCCCTGAGTGACAGTGACTGATCTATATCTGGATGCATTCACATATTGTCTCAGGCTGGGAATGGGGAGGGAAGAATGTTATCATTAAAAATCATCATTGAGTATAAGCTACAGTGAGTAGGTGTCCAAGAAAATCTACTCTGCCAGGTGTAGGAGGCAGAATTCCCAAAGGGAGCAGCAGTATCTGGTGTCATAATGGACTGGCACCCACTCATAAGTGTTCAAGTCAGCTGCAGCTCTGCTTAGTATCATCCTTAATATCTATAGATTAGGCAAGAAATCCTCTTCATACCACACAGGCTGTATGTAGGCCGTTCAGGACACAGATCCTGTCCATATGTGCATGAGTGTGAAACCATCCACTGGAGTGTGGGAAACTCACAACTATAGTGATATTTTCTTTGTATTTTAATAAACAAAGCTTGCCTGAATATCACAGTAAAATAACCACACTGATTAGCCTTACAGACCAGGAAGTGGTGACATACACCTTTAATCTCAGTAGCCATATTAGTTTGCCATAGAAACCAGGCGGTAGTGGTGCAAACCTTTAATCCCAGTCCTACAGAGGAATATAAAATGGGAGGAGACAGCTCTCAATCACAGTCTCATTCTGAGATTCCTCAAAGCAGGATCCCCATTTCAGACTGAGGTAAGAGCCAGTGCCTGGCTCTTTCTTTTTTCTGACCGTTAGGTTGAACCCCAATTTCTGTCTCTGCATTTTTGTTTATTGTACTACACACAACTCTCAAAAAGAATGATTCTTCTCCCACCCCAGCAACTACTCACTGCCAATAGCTCCTCAGTAGTGGGTGGGGCCTGGATCTCTTTTTCCTTCTCTGGGCAGGAATTTTGGGCTTGATCTTATGCAAGCAATCATAGATTTTGAATTTATGAGTCTGATGGTTGTATCATCTCCAGAAAATAATAGCATTTTATAGCACTCCTCTTGATCCTTCAACTTTTACATCCTATCTATTTCCTCTTCCTTTCTACCCAAATGTGACTAGTGGGCCCATTAGAGTCATGCCATTACTGCACCTGTGACCCCATCTTGCCTGGCAATCTGTAGCGTAGCATGCAGAATATAAGACCAGCAAATCACTTGAGAGGCCAAGCCCCTCACTTGAGGACCTTAAATCAAATCGGTTCCACCCAAAGAACATTTTGATTATCCCTAAGGCCTGACCTAGCCCCTACCATACAAAATAAAATGTCCAAGTTCTGGACTTGAAAACCCACTAATCCCCACCCTGGAAAGCTCCACCACAAAGAAACCTTATGTAAACCCTGTTTTCTGCTCAGTTCTCTGTTGCTTCTGCCCAAGTAGAGGTTTTCCCCGGTCAATAAATCTGTTGTGTGAGGTTTATTGTGTGCTTTGATTTTGTGGTATTCCTTATCTCCTGACCGCAGAATACCATCTGAGTTATAATACTTACACAAGGACCGTTGCTGGGTAACACTATTGATGACTTTTCTCCTCCAGAAGTCTGGTAGCCCCTTTTGCAGCTATGTTAGTGGTTGGGAAAAGTCTCTGAGACTGATTTTTCTATGTCTCTATGTCTTCAGAGAGTGTGTGGTATCTCCAGGAATAGGGTCTTATTGTCCTGGTGAGTAACCAGGAACATGGACATAAGCCTGTGTTGTAATAAAGATTTCTGAAGCCCATATAACCAATAACTCATAGGAAGTTATCTCCTATCTAGTATTGTAATCTTCATTTAACAACACATGTACTTTGGGAACTACATTGTCAACTTCTGTAAGGTAATTCTAGCCCAACTCCTTTTTGTCTGTATTTTGGAATTAGTTTACAAACTAGTGGATTTCCACAAGGCTTTTGCATACTTCCTTAGTATCTGTTAATCTACCTAATTCTCACTATTCAAATCCATTTAATTATTTAAGTCCAATATCCCCTATCTAATAATTAATTTCATAAAAAACTTATTAGTATAGGACCTGCACAATCAAACTTTTAAATTTTTTCAACTATATTTGGTTATCCTCTTTCTCAATCTTTCTGTCTCTCCACCACCGTGTGTGTGTGTGTGTCTGTGTGTGTGTGTGTGTGCGCGCGCGCACGCGGGCATGCACACACATGCTATGTATATGTGACAGTCAGAATACAAATACCAGAAGTTGATTCCTGCCTTTCGTACTGTGAGGCATGGAGATCAACTTCATAACATAGGTCTGACAGTGAGCACCTTTGCTCAGTGAGCTATGTTGCTGGCCCCCAAGAAAATAGCAGTTATAACATCTGACATTTTCTATAGTTAATAGTCTCTCACCTTCTTTTTTTTCTCCCTTGCATATCCACCCTTTCAAAGTCAACATTAACTTTTTAAAGTTTGCCTTCTATCTTTTGACATGTGGTGTGGTTGCTTTGACAGGAAATGTCATAACTTCACCCCAGCATTCTCTCCAATGCAAAACCTGAATTGATATATATGTTTTAGTGATGAGTGTTTACAGGCATAAGCATTTTTCTTGTGTCTTTTTCTTACTGCTTGTTCCAAATGATGTCAGTGTAATACAATTCATTACCATCTATTTCCCTATTCATTTTGAGTTTCTGTTTTTGATGGGAAATTACACATAGTATTTAAAAGTATTAACTTATACATAGTGATGAGTGAATGCATTAATTCAGCCAAGGGTTAATAAATTTTAGACACTTGGCAACAGGTGATTTAAAAGAGAAACATAAAGCCACTAAAAGGTTAAGGGAGAACAGAAGCTAATAATGACTACACATATTAAAAATACCTAATCCCCATAACACAGTTATGAGGTTGGTTATATTTTTCTTATTTTGTGCATGAGCAGATTGAGGATTATATGGTATTAATTTCTTAGCGGTAATAATATTTAGTTCCACGTTTTGTCAAATATTCAAGATTGTTCTTTCAATTAATTGAAAATTTTAGAAATCCAAGGCAATGCATACCCCAGACTTTTAAAAATAATTCAATAAAACAATGAGCTTTGTAATGAAAACAAGAATTCTTTACCCTACAGTTCAGGATCCCTGAGGCAGCCACATGGTATGATTTCTCCTTTTCTTTTTGGGGGCCATATCTACTTCTCAAGAATATTGTGTGGTCCTTCTTCTTGACAATTAATAGATATCTGCATGCCTTTTATAAGACATAGTAATTAATCTTGCAACAGGTAATAAAAATAGGCATAAGTCCAGAACATTGCTAGATAAGAACAAGACTCATTAGCATATATCCAAGTAAAAGGAGAGATATCTTAGAAGCAGGATTATACTTCTCATGAATGCAGTTCATCACAAATAACTAATCTAATAAATAAAGATAGAATTTTTCTTTTAATTGTGAGGTCTTGTTTTCAAGGATTAGGTGAAATTTAGGAATGAGATTTAGCACCAGTGGTGTGAATAGTGAACATCAACAGACAAGCAGTGTGAGATGGGAGCATCTTGTCAAACAAATAAATGATGCATCATTCACCTACTCTTCTACCCCCATGATCCTCTACAGAGTATCCTAGATATACACTGGCCAGACAGCGTGGGGGATATGTGCAGGGTTGTTTATTGTCATCCAACTCAATGTGGAAAGTATTTCAGCACAATTCTCATTCCTAAAAACTACTTTGTAGATGGAGTTTTTGTCCCACTAAGTCCCACAGCCATTCAGTCGCAAATAAACACACAGAGGTTTATATTAATTGTAAACTGTTTGGCCTATTGTTTAGGCTTATTAATAACAATCTCTTACAACTTAAATTAACCCATAATTCTTATCTATGTTTAGCCATGCTGCTTGGTAACTTTTCTTAGTAAGGCAGTCTCACCTTGCTTTCTCTGCATCCGGCAGATGACTTCATCTCTGCCTTTCCTTTAACTAGAATTTTCCTAGTCTGGTTGCCCCACCTATACTTTCTGCCTGGCTGTTGATGGCAGTAGATGAGATGCATAACCCAACAGGAACTCTGATGATCAAGCAGATTTTGAAAGAACCCACCCGCACTCCATACTCCATGCACATCTTTAAATTACTGCTGCAAAGTCAAATATATCTTTTTAAACAATCACTTTCCCTTCCATGAATGGCTACCAGATAGACTGTGCTTTCATTTACTCATTAAAATGAGTGTGCACTTGAGTTTTAAATGAAGCCGAAGGACTGAGGGACCAGGTGCTCAATGAGGAGCAAGACAATTCTAGGATCAAATTGATCTACATCTCCAGCATAAAACCTATCTCAGCTTTGGTATCTCAGCGATAAAATAAGAAGGAGAGGAAGAGTTTGAAGTAGTGAAAATAAAAGAATATAAGCTAAATTTTACGCTCACATCAGGCTACACATTAGGCTCATTCATCCCATAGGGCCTCTCTGTTTTCTGTTACTGATTTCTTTCTTTCTTTCTTTTTCTTACTTCAAAGTACTTGACCCCAGGCTAGTTCACTTCATTCTTCTTGTCCTAGAGAAAAATACAATAAATGATTTCACTCAATTGTATATCTCAGGAGGAGATATGCTATGTATTAGTCTGCTTATATTGCTAACACAAAATATCAGATAATTACAAATACTACAAATTGGTTCATAGTTCTGGAGGTCAGGAAGTTTAAATTGAGACAAAGGTAGCTTTATTGACTGCTATGTGCCTCCTTTTCGTGGAAGTGTAGCATGCTCCTGCTACATCTTCAACAGATGAGAGGTTAATGGTGTGTCCCACACTCCTCAAATTGTAGGACCAAATAAATGTATGAGGGGATCCCCCTCAACCTTTTTCACAATCACTAATTGATCATAAGAGCCTTTCAGAAGGGTTCAGTCAATTTTGATAACTCTGCTTTGGGTGTTAAATATAATTAACAATTTCAGAAAGTACAGTTTTATATTATATTGTGCTCTAATTTTAAAAACACATAGTCTGATGGCATTAAATGGAGAATCAATGAGCAAATCTCCTTGTATATGTCCAGATGATTTTTGAAAAGGATACCAAAGGTATTTCTTGGAAAAATAACAGTTAGTTTCAACAAATTCTGTAAATAGGAAGAGAAAGTTACATATTTTAAAATATAGCATTATATATTTACCTCTATCAAATAGAAAAGGTCATGTAGAGACTAAAATGCAATAGGTAGGTAAAATGGTACAGCTGCAATGGGAAACATCATTGTCATCTCTGAAATGTCAAATCTGTAGGTTCATAGACAGGGGATATAATTTTTTAATCTTCAGATTTAAATACAGTAATTATTAGTACAGCAAATTCAAATATGAAAGACAGATGGAACTATGGTTTAGAGCCCTGCATATATCACCATAATCTACCACAGGCAAAAGGCAGAAGCAATAAGTGTACATGAATGGGTAAGCTGTTGGCAACTGATGGTTAGGTAACATATATGTGTACTTGGTGGCACAGAAAAGGATTTCAAATGAGGTTTTGGTATATATTAAGTGTATGTATATGATAAAAACCATGCATTTTGTAAAAGACAGACAACTATATTAACCTAGAAAATTTAAATAAAATAACAATTAGTACCCAAAACCGATTTAAGAGAAAGTTAAAAGGACAGATAATTAGGTCCTTTCATTCAATGAATTACAAATATTAGTCAGAATTTTAAATATAGGGACAGGGGTTCAGAAAAATCAGATACTGTCTCTGCTCAATTTAATACTCAGTGAGGAAAGGAAATAAATAAAATAATTAGCAGTAACAATTTTATAAATATACAAATTGAAGGATATTAGCTGTACTCATATTTTATGAATATTAAAATGTGTATCTTTCTCAAAATCTCCTTTTGAATCCATTTTCTTGATAGTCTTTCCTAACACTTTTGGTGATAATTGTCAAGGTTCAAAAAGCTATTAGACATGTTCCATTAAAATTATGCAGACTCCTTTTTGTCTACATTATAAATATTGCAAATTTATATAAGAAGCTTGAAAACAAAAGGAAATATATGTATTGAGCTCTTTTCTCTATCTCGGAACTTTCTTAATCATAGAAAGCTCAGAGATTAAGAGTAATAATAAATTTTTATTCTCTGTGATTGTCTTTTTCTTTTAGTCAGTTCTTTGAAACTTTTATACAAAGAGTTTTGATCATATTAACACCCTCCTTCAACTCCTCCAAAATATACCTTCCTTCTCTACACAATCAAATTTGTGCCATTTTGTAAAAGCCCTTCAACACTTATTTATGCCCAAGTATAGTTGTATAGCCTTGGTTTTCTTTAACTAGACAACTGCTACTTTGTAAAACTCTGGGAATATACCCTAAGATAGCTGAAATAAAATTATGGAGATGAGGGCAGAAAAGGTGGTTTTAGCTCACAAAAAGTAACTACATCATTGCAGATTCTCTTTGCTGTGTCAACTCCCTACTCCTTTGGGAGCCTCTGTAAGAACCTCAATCTACCTAGTTCAGTTCCTTTGATTACTGATGAGGCTAGTTTTAATTTCTACTGGTCCCCAAAGTCCCCCTGCATCAGTCTATTCATTCAGTGGTATCTGAAGGCACTTTTAATTGAAGTTACATTTTCCTAATGATAAACTTTCTCTGAATTCATTCTTTTCTGATAGGTCAGCATCATACCGTCTCACCACATTTTGGTCTATTCCCTTCCAATGTTATCTCTTTTTTTCACTGGCTAAGATAAGCTTGTTTCATCACAATGGCATTGGAAATAGTATCATTAAGATAACTTTCTATAAATAACCAGCATGAGATGGTCCTCCCAAATTGTTTAATTTTTCTATGTATCTTACAACTAAACAATGATTTAGTGCTTCAGTGATGTTATGGCAACATCTTTAAAAGTTATAAACAAGAAGAATCAGTTTTCTGTTTAAGCTACTATAGGAAAATATCATATCCTAGCTACTTTAATCAACAGATGTACATAGGTCATGAGTCCTAAAGTTTGGAGGCCCATGCTTAATTATTTCCTAAATGAACTTTTGCTTTTCCTTTTTTTATTGAGAATTGCTTTCTAGATGGGCCCTTTCATGATGAAGAGAAAGAGATCTTATGTCTCTTCATAAAATGTCTGTAGCCTATACATATTGAATATTGGCTGACCACATTTAACCTTTATCCTTCTTTTCTAAGTAATATATTCAAGTGAAATCACATGAGGGACAAAGATTTCAGTGAGTTTGAATGAGTTAACACACACACATCCCTTCCATTACTATTTATCCCAGGTAGTTCCAGTTTGCATTTATAGTAAAAGCTTAATTTTAATAGCATTCCATTTTAATCAGATAAGCCATGCCAGTGTAGGTATCAACAAGCACACAAATATCAACAAGCACACAAACACTCTCTCTCTCTCACACACACACGCATGTGTGTATTCTGAAACTTTGTCAAAGTGTGGATATATGCTACCCAACCCATTGTTTTAGTCTTTGGAAGATTTGGGAAAAGATAGAGATAAAGTTGTGTAGTTAAAATGATGCTTATAAAATATTATTCATGCTATAATGAATTCTACATAGAATAAGGGGCGACACAAAGAATCTACTACAGGAACCAAAAATAGTCAAGAAAGTGGATGGACAAGCACCCATGAGCTATGATTGTCGGATGAAAGGAAAGCATAGAGGATCAAGAAGACTGTACATCAGGATAAAGGATGCTGCAGGCAAAGTAAATGGTGCAACATGAACATTTATATTTTAAAGAAAGCCAGTCTCATTCTTTGACAGGACAGATTCTTCTCACATCTTAGATAGTTGCTCAGCAAAGAATGCTTGTTGTTTAAGACTCAGTTAAGATTTTCACTGCTGCCACAGTTTAGGAGTTTAGTCCTTCCAGCTGAATCTCTCTGGGTGTGCTCTGTAAACAGAACTGCAGATTACTCCACATGGGTATTAGCTTGCAGTTCCATTAAGAAACAAGATATCCATAAGAAATAGTTAGGGATCACATGCTCACTCAGTCCCAGTCCAGCTGGCCTTGGTGAGCTCCCATTATATCAGTCACACTGTCTCAGTAGGTGGGTGCACCCCTCGTGGTCCTGACTTCTTTGCTCATCTTCTCCCTCCTTCTGCTCTTCATCTGGACCTTGGGAGCTCAGTCCAGTGCTCCAGTGTGGGTCTCTGTCTCTATCTCCATCTGTCGCCGGATGAAGGTTCTATGGTGATATTCAAGATATTCATCAGTTTGGCTATGGGACAAGGACAGTTCAGGCACCCTCTCCTCTGCTGCCCATGGACCTATCTGAGGAATTCCCCTTGGACACCTGGGAACTCCTCTAGAGCCAAGTCTCTTGTCAACCCGAAAATGGCTCCCTTAAGTAAGATATTTTCTTGCCTGCTCTCATATCCACCCTTCTTTCATCTCAACCGTCCCACTTTCCCAAGCTCTCCCCAGTCCTCCTCTTCTCCCTTCTCTCTCACCCTCTCCCCTACCCCACACCCTACACCCACCCCCATGACCAGCAATCTTGTCTACTTCCAGTATCCAGGAGCATAAATATATGTTTTTCTTTGGGTTCACCTTATTATTTAGCTTCTCTAGGCTCACAAACTATAGGCTCAATGTCCATTGTTTATGGCTAGAATCCACTCATAAGCGAGTACATACCATATTCATCTTTTTGGGTCTGGTTTAGCTCACTCAGTAAAGCATTTTCTATTTCCATCCATTTGCATGCAAAATTCAAGATGCCTTGTTTTTCTGCTGACTAGTACTCTAATGTGTATATGTGCCATACCTTCTCTATCCATTCTTCCATTAAGGGGCACCTAGGTTGTTTCCAGGTTCTGGCTATTACAAATAGTGCTGCTATGAACATAGTTGAACAAATGCTTTTGTAGTATGATTGGGCATCTCTTGGGTATATTCCCAAGAATGGAATTGCTGGATCCTGAGGTAGATTGACTCCCAGTTTCCTGAGAAACCACCACACTGATTTCCAAAGTGATTGCACAAGTTTGCATTCCCACCAGCAACGGATGAGTGTTCAAACTGGACTCTCTGAATGTGGCTGACAATGGGGATGACTGAGAAGCCAATGATAATGGCACTGGGATTTGATTCTACTGCATGTACTGGCTTTTTAGGAGCCTAGTCTGTTTGGATGCACACCTTCCTAGACCTGGATGGAGGAGGGAGGGCCTTGGACTTCCCACAGGGCAGAATACCCTGACTTCTCTTAGGACTAGAGAGGGTCGGGGAGGGAGAGGGAGGAGTGGGAGGAAAATGGGAGGAGGGAAGAAGATGGAAATTTTTAATAAATAAATAAAGAAAGAAAGAAAAAATCATTTACAACATGAAAAAAAGAAATGGTTAGGGAAAAAATAAAAGCAAAAAATGGAAACTGCAAAATCTTGAACTCTTTAGAGCCAATCATGGAATTCCTAGTCATGCTGTCTGTGATGGACCTGGTATCCCATGGATAAGGATGCATAAACTGACTCACCTGTGGGGAGTGTGGTGGGAGTAAGTGAACACTACTCAAGTATATAAAGAGAAAACACAACAGTGGTAAATCCTTACCAATTGAGTTTGTTTAGTGGACTTAGTAGAATCCTTTTAGCTATTTTCTAGCACACCAATGAGTAAGACTGATGGCAAAGCATCCATTTAGTCAGAGCTACTTAGAGGACCGGGCATACAGAGATGAATACCTGCTTCTGAAAAATCATCCTTTGTTTCCTATAAAACAGAACCCAAAGTCTCTGTGGAAAGTCTAACCAAATCTACTAACCTCGGCACACAGAAAAAACCCACTGCAGATATAGGAAAAACATTAGAAAAAAAAAGTGTTTATCTTGGAGATGACTTAGGAAACAGTACATTGTAATTTAACTTAGAGATGTGTTGATACTGAGTAAGGGGATCAGCAGCAACTCTGACCCAAGAGCCAAGTCCAAATTCAGGTACAAGGCCAATATTAGTTTCATTGTGAGATAATTACACAAAAGCACCATTAACATAAGAATTTAACTTTTTTTAAACCCATGATGTTATACTACCTTAAGACAGTTTTGCATTATCCCAAATTAAATCCCATAATTCAATTTAACTCTCTGATTTTGTGTTGACTGTCAAACAAAACACAGATCACATTACATTTGGGTATTAGTGCCATGATGTTTTGTTAGGCTTAGTTCTGTCAAATATATGCAATGAAGGTAATTTCTATCAAAGTCGGATTGTACAATCACCAGCTTCAGGGTGATGAATGTGTAAATTCTAACAATTGTCAGAATGCACTATTGTTTGAACTTCCATGGGGCATGAGAAAGAAGGATTGCTCCTCTCTGGAGAGGCGATTAGTTTGATTGATTTGTTCAATAGTTTGGATCTTTGCTACAGATTGCAAAATTATTGCAGCAAATAATAGACCAGCTTACAGTGTGTTTTTGGAGGGAAGGACTGTATATTTTTCACACTTTCTCCAATGCAGCATGTTAAAAATTCAATGGACTCGAATATCTGCATATTTTCCAAAAGAGCCATGCTAAAATTCACAATGCACAGTAGGATAGTGCAGGAACTCCAAGAGCTAACTAATGCCACTACAAGAGAAGTTTTACATGGTGATGAATAGTGATTTGTATTTCCTTTCTCTTCCCTTTTCTTTTTTTTTGAGGGTACAGCAACTTCACAATGCTTTATAAGTAGTTAACAGGTTTTTCCAGACAGCAAATCTACTGATATCTCACTTTTGCACATTCAGTCTCTAGAACTATAAAAAGATCATTCCTATTCTTTATAATTAACAGTTTCAGCCAAATTGTTATAGCAGTATAATTGGACTTAGAAATTAGGTATGGATCTTATTTCTTGCCTAATTGACATTGCTTTCTTTACATAGTTTTGGTGGTATATGTTATGTCATTTGAAATAAATTATTTATTTGCAATCTTTGTCTTTCAGGTCATTTATTATTTTTTAATGATTTTTTAGTTTTATGGAAATGAAAACCCTGGAAAACAAACTCAAGCATATAAAGAAAACAATTTATTTTAAGCAACTTTTTTTTTACAAATACATTCTTGTATGCTTATTATAAGTGAAAAGCAATCAACATTAAACTAACTTGGAAAGGACTCTGCTGCATTTCTTCCATGAGGCTCCTAGGTGTTCTTAGATATTTTCAGCACCATGGATAGTATTATTGATGGAGGGGCTATAATAAAACTGATTTTCTAACCATGATCAAAGAAGAAATCTAGAATATATAAATATGAAGCATAATGATTATGTAGAAATAAAAAAATGTACATTTCTGGAACTATATAGATATTCAGTAAATGAGTTTGCAGAATTTAATATATTTAATTGAACAATCTATTTCCCTTGGAAAAGTCATTGCAAGAACAAAAACTGCTCCAATGAGTGTTCTCACAAGTGAATAAATTACAGGTCATGAACAGTTGTCTATTAGTACAAATAATCTAGCAGCCATTCTTCCAGATTATAGATACAGGGCTTGAAGGAGTTTTTCATTGTACACACCTTACAAATGTCAGGGCACAGGGTGACAGAACCCTGATGTCCTTACACCTATGGGGGTTTTCTATTTCTGGTGAATTTATGATCCAGTCATGTGGTGGTGAGAATGCTGCTTTTTAAAACTTAGGTTTATGCCACAGGGTTAGTATAATTTTTTTTTTATTCTTAGACTCTCAGTTTTCTGGAGACAGCAGAACTAGGTGAAGTGCATAATTTAACATGATGATCTGGGTGCTCTAATAACTACCTTATTTACATACAGAAGCCACAAGTGGTTATCAGTTTGCGTAGGTTTGTAATTGTTAATGTCTGTTAGAGCATGGACAGTTATTCTATAGGTAGTGGCTTCGCAGGTTTGCAATCAGAGTAGCCACCTTGATGAGAGGCAGGAGAGAACTCCCTTGTGGCAATAACAATATCATAAAAAGCTTTCTTGCAGCTTTGTATGATGATTATAAGTTGTGGCAAACATTTTAACCATGTTTCTAGAGATTTCCATTACCATAAATGACATCTTGCATCACTGATGTTAGCATGGCCTGTCACCAAGCAATGCAAACTCACATCAACCTGCCCCAGAGCTATGCTAGTCACTCAGACAATTTTGTCTTCTGATGAGACTTATTTTCAGTTACAGAAAACCCATGTCCTGCTCCACAGCTACACAAATCTCCCCCTCAATCACCGCAGACAGGTCAGGTGGCACATTTGCTGGCTCCTTGTGGAGGAGAGAAAGCTTTTAGTTTGACTATCTGGGAATGCTGGGGTAGCATTTTAAAAGAAAATCAAAAGGAAATATTTATACATCTGTAAATAACATCCATGAAGATGATTGCATTATTTTTTATGAATGTCTTTGTCCAAAAATCACTCTCAGATGAAGGGCAATAAGCTGTCATCTTTTCATAATTAAATTTGGAATTCATTCAAAAAATTTCAACGATAACATGAAATAAAGTGGCAAAGGAAATTCAAAGATAATGTGCGATGTGATGTATTGATAAAGAGCTTCAAACACTGAGTCAGAATGGTTGGATTGTGACCCTTTAGTTGTCTTCATGATCACAAACAAGTCTTGTAGTCTCTAGGGTGATCCATTTCCTGATTGCTAATTAGTTTGAAACTTCACCTTTCTAAAATAACTTCTCATTGAACTGTCATGGAGATCAGGTTCTTATAAAGAGACAGTACCTTTCCTAGGATTCAGTCTGTACTCAAAAGAAATGTATTTCGTTTATATTTTTGCTGTGTCTATCAACTCTACAAATCTCTTCTAAGTTACCAAGTTCATATGCATATACACAATTAAGTAAACAATCTCCCTATAATTCTCATAAAGTAGGATGATTCATACTAGCTAGGAACTCTTAAATCTCTATCTTCAGACTCACATGAAAAGAGCAAACCCAAAGTGATTCCTTTGCACTTTAGATCAAAGTAAGCAGAAGTCTGGCTTCCAACTCTGTATCACTACCTTACAGAAACACACAACTTTAGAGCTATAACTTGAATCCCTAAATTTACTTTTCAGTGATTTTTTTTAATTTTATTCTCTATGAGCATCGTATAATTAAATATGAGCAATTTCTGGGATTATAATGCATATTTTAAATTTACAAATGACCATAATCTGTACTATGTTGAGGTTACAAAAAAACAAGACATAGGTGTACTGTGATCAAATCTTATTTAATCTTATGTTTTAAAGACTAAAACGCCTCCCATGCTTTTAGATCCTACAGTCTATGAAACTCTAATCTTTGATATTCTCATCATTATAAGCAAAAGCAATATTTTATGTCTTAGGTCATTGGTGTCTCCAAATGTCTGTTTGCTACTTCTTTGCATGAGATACTGTAGAAGGGTGTTGGGAGGTCCTTCTGGCTATAGGTCATGGTTGCAGTCTACCATGACCTGGCAGCTCTCTCCCTGAGATCAGTCTTCGTACTCCTAATGGATGGATTCCTACTCTATCTGACTTTATTTGGAGAATGCCACTAAGCTCAGATTCCTGACTTACCTCTATCCAGTGTGATTCCTGACACAGTTCCCTGCAAGTGCTCTTTCCTAATGTCCATATGATAATTAGGTAACATGCTCTAGCTATTTTGATAACACTGTGCTACTGCTAATCCAGATATATGATAGGAGTGTGCCAATTAAATGCAAATTGGGTGATTCCCCAGCTACCATCCCCAATCCTATATATTCCCTATACTATGGAATAAAGCTGAGCTGCCTCACTGAAGCTGTATTCTTGAAGGCTATTCCACTGTGCCTACGGACTGGTCAAGTCCCTGCCTGCTGATTCTATCCCCTTTGCCCTCATGGCTTGGTGGCAGATGAAGGAGGAGAACTGTATAAAGGGTCTATGGTTTACCTTCTAAATAACGAGCACCGTTTTAATCATCTTCTATGTGGCCACAGGAACAAAGATGCAAGCTGTGAATCAGCATTTGGATATTCTCTGTGTAAATTATGCTTTTATTTTCCTAATTCGTATGGACATTTCAGGAGTTTCACACATTCAGTCATTGGTATGTCTTGAATCCCATGACAAACTTGTGTGTAAGAATATCTACAACTTTACACAAGTCTGTTTCCAGAAACTTTTACATCAGTTACATTAGTTTTTCAGCCCCTGCAGCATTTTAAATTTTTTAAAACAATCTTTTCTCATTTTAAATACTAATCCCAGTTCCTACTCCCTCCCCTCTTCCTGCTCCCCCCATCTTTCCCCCACCCTGCCCCATCCACTCCTCTGAGATGGTAAGGCTTCCCAGGGGAGTCAACAAAGTCTTTCCCATTAGAAAATTGATCTTTAAAGATTTGTTTATTTGTTGTGTACATAGCATTTTGTCTGCATGTATGCTTGCAGGCCAGAAGAAGGCACCAGATCTCATCACAGATGTTTGTGAGCCACCATGTGATTGCTAGGAATTGAACTCAGGACCTCTGCAAGAGCAGTCAGTGCTTTAACCTCTGAATCATCTCTCTAGTCCCTCAGTTAACTTCTTTAGATAGTCACCAGTAACCTTATAATTTTTTAATCCTAGTGTAAAATACTTTTCACTTGTGAAAGGTAATTTATATGTAAGAGTGATTAAGTGAAGTCATCATTTTTGTTTTAATTCATAAAATTAGAATGGCAGTGCTATGGAAAGGTTCATCTCTCAGGAGAAGAAAACCTAGCATCTGTAGAATATCTTCCTACTCAGGATTCAGTTGTGCACAAGAATACTGTGCGGGGCGGCGGGTGGGGGGGGAGAGGTAGAAAAAGAGACCCAGCTGCAACTAACTTTGACATCTGGTTAATTATTTACACGTTAAAGTGTCTAAGTAGAAGAAAGTCTCTTCTATTTTTTCTTTTTTTTTTTTTAAACTTCAAGTCATTTAGGAACTCAAACGATCTGAATTGTCAGGTCTGACCTTGCATCTTGACCCCATTGCTTCAGTTAGAAAACCCGAGCCAACTAAGTGTTGTCTAAAAGAGAAAAAAAAAAATGCCTTAACAATCAAGCTCCCCTAACTAAAGGAAAGAAGAAAACCGGAGCACTTATGCAGACCACTTAGGAAAAGACAGATAAAGGGTTTGAGATGTATTCCAAATTAAAAAAAAAAAAAAAAAAAACAAGAAACAAAACCATAAATGTGAAATGTTGGATCAGTTCACATCACAGCTTGGTCCTTACCTTGCACAATGCTTTGCAAATGGTTTCCCAGGATGTGAGTATTGAGGAGATAAGGAATGACTACAAGCCATTTGTTTATGCTAACTGAATCAGAAGGCCTTCTCAGACTTCTTTACTCACTTTCTGCTTTAGCTCTATGAAAACCTGGATCCACAGCATTCTAAATCATGGTCCAACCCAACACCATACAGATGTATTCTTAGGGAAATCAGAGAAAAACTGTCAATGCTTTTCTGTATCATCCACCCTCACTTTCTCCATTTCTTTCTTTCCTCACAGTTGTTGCCAGGATGAATTTTTGTCACCCTTTAGACTTTGCATTCTTGTAGACATTAATTTATGGGGATTACACTGAACACTTACTCTGTCATTATGTACTATTCAACACTATTTTTGAGACTATAATTTAATTAGAATATGTATCCCTCCCCTGTGCTCCCTTCAAACTTTCCCATATACTCCACTCTGCTCTCCTTCAAATCCATGGCCTCTTTTTTCACTAAGTGTTATTATATGCATGTATGTATTTGTATAGACATATATTTATATTCTTAATATAACCACTTGAAAACATAACGTTCTTCACCATTCTGTTATTAGAGACAATGCTAACTATCCAATGATAGAGAAGTCATGGCTATTGGAGGAGAACCTACAATATTCTGTTTACTAAACCAGCATAATACCTAAGAACTATCTATAAACATTTGTTTTTATACCCAGAGATATGAATAATATTCACTCCTTATCAAGAAAAATTTGCAAAAGACAGAGGCAGTTATAAAAGTTACAACCAATCAAAACTGTATAGTCTAGTTCATACAGATAGATACATCTTCAAAGCACTCCTACACCTATTGTTCAAGTACCATTTCAGCAGAGGGAGTGGAAAGATTGTATCGTACATGGGATCAGGGTGTCTGCCATCAGTTTGTGTTTCCTAGAGACATGAGGTGCCACACTTTGCAAAGTTTCACCTACATGATTGTGATCATTCTCTAAAGTCAAATATTGAAAAAGGAGGCAAAATCACCTTGCAGCTGGTAGTCAATGTGCTATGCTAGATTAACTTGCCATCTTCCGGGTCAGCTCAGGCTTCTAAATGGACATTGGTCTGAAATTGAACTGGAATTAAAGTGGTGTGATAATGGGGAAACTGTAGAACAAGTAGACTCCTTTTTCTCAGACCCTTTATTTCCCACCCCAGTAGTTAATAAATAGAGCTGAAAGTCTGATAAACCTCAATCAGAGTTTATGTCTTGCTTTATATTATGCTAATGTAACAAGTAATCACTGTTATGTCAGGCCACTTTATACTTTCTTAATTTACCTCTCTCCTTTATTAATTATTTCAGTATTGCTTTATATACAAGTCTAGCAAAGAAACAGTTTTTGTGGCTTCTGATCTATTAAAATCTTATTTACCTGACCACTCAAATAAAGGTAAAAGGGGAAAATCCACACAATTTCCTGAGCAGAAGGAATACGAAAAGGAACATAAGAATATCTAGTGCTTACTTTACGACGTTTAGCAATTCCAACACATCTTGTAAGAGGTATGTTTGGTGGCACACACCTTTATTCCTAGCATTTGGGAGGCAGCAGAGCACAGATCTCTGTGAGTTCGAGGCCAGCTGAGTCTACAGAGCAAGTTCCAGGGCAGGCTCCAAAGTTAGAGAGAAATTGTGTCTCAAAAATAAACAAACAGACAAACAAACAAACAAAAACAAAAAAACCCAAAACCCCCAAAAGCAAACAAACACAAAAAACACAAAAACAAAACAACAAAACACAAAAAACAAAAAGAAAAACAATCTAAACTTTCATTTTTAAAAAATGGGCTTCCTTTAGTCCTCTTCATTACTCATTATGGAAACGTCACAAAAATATCTGACCTTTCTGGGCCTGAATTTAGTCATTTTTTTAGTGTATGGATACTGTTATTTATCTTGTATTTTTACAGTGGGGATTGCGTGTGACATGTATGAATAACTGACTGCTGTGAATGCCCTATGTTCATGGAATAATAGCCTTTAGTATTTTAAAAGAATTACTGGCAAATGCTATTGTTATTGCCAAATGTTTAGATATAGACATCAATTTGGATGGTCATCTTTCTTTAAGACATTAGCATGATGGCTGCAAAGTAAATTGATATGGAAACAGCCATCATTCTGAACATCAAGCAAAAGGTGATATTATGATAAAATTTGTCCTCTTCACTCTGTAAATACTAAATGAAGGCTTAACCCTGAAGTGTCTATACACATTTGTATACAGAGTGTTTAAAAAGGTGAATCTGGTTTAATTATGGCAGATTATAATTACAGATGTGATCTGGAAAGTTATCTGCAAGTTTCTGCACGGAAACTTTAGGAAACACTGTCTGGTGAATATCTTTAGGTCTTTGGAGGACTTCTCCTTGAGGTGGATTGTATAATCAAAATCCGTTTATTTTTGTTGTTGTTGTTAATGATGATGATGTTGCTTCCTCTTGGCATGAAGTGATATAGATGCTGAAGCCATTGTTGTCATGCTGAGGATACTGGGCTCTCATCAAACTGTGATGACGAAGCCCTTGGAAATAAAATGTATCCTTGTTTAAAAGATGAGAAGTCCCGCTCCCCATCTCTTCATTTCTACATCTTAGGACATATTGAAGATCGTCCAATCTGCTGACCAGATAATGGGCCTATGTTGAAACTTTTGGTGTTTTAAGGTGAAACTACCTTGGTTTTGGACCACTTAGCCTACAGAACTCTGAGAAATGAATGTTTGTGGTCACTCACTCCATGGCCATTTTTTTAAACAATAACTGGTACTGACTGATATGACCATTTGCCGAAAACATTCCTCTGAAGATTTTCCACAGCTTTGCCTCTGAAATCAGAAGCTTCTCCCCTGCTGTGTGTCTCTTACAGAGTTGGACAGATGTGCTTAGCACAATCAAGTGTCTGAGCAGTTGACAGAACATAGCAGGTCTCGAGAAGAGAGCTTCAAATTAATTTCCGTGCAGTGAAGCTGTTGCGACACTGTCCGTCACTGACAGGCACTGCATTCTTGTTATGTGACCAGGAATAACAACGAGTTCTCCTAAGAAACCAGCCTACTGCTCCCATCTTTAAAAGTAAGATCTAAGCAGACATCCCATAACAACCTGACCTCACCTCGGATTCCTTTAAAGAGTTCATTAGGCCTCATCTAGTTGTTCTTTATGCATTTATTCTTCCCACCTTGACTTGGTGTAATATTAGATTTGTTTTCCTGAATTCACTGATGCAAATAATTTAGTGGATTGTTCAGACTACCTCTTAAAGAATTCTCTATAATTACCAACAGTTCAGTTTAGTAATAAGGGTTTATGTTATTCTTTAGTGTTCGATGCCCTCTGCTTAGTTACACAGGCTTCACTGACTAGCATTTATACTTCTGTTCAGATTTAAAAAGCTACATTATACCAATAGTCCACCCCTCCCAAATCTTCACACTTCTGACAGTAATATGCAGGATTCTGTTGCCTTTTAAATAACTCTGAATGAACTTGGTTATAAAAAAGCTATCATTCACATAAAATACATGCTTAGATATGGTGATTTTACTATAGAGTCAACTGTTTTCCTTGTGTTAAATATAAGGGGTTAAAAAGTAGTTATCCAGAGCATAGCAGAGTCTTAGATTGTTGATATTCACATCTCATTTAAGATTCAGCTCCATTTTCGCTGCAAAAACCTTCAACAGGCAGGGAACCTCCATGCGCCTCAATTTTCTCTTTGGTAAAACGGGGATAATAATGTTACTAGCCCACAGGCTTGCTGTGAGAATGAAACGGAGCAACTTGTTAAGTGCTTTGCAGAGGCATCCACATCCAGTAAGGGCTCAGGACAGGTTTCCTGTCACTTTTGTTATTATTACCTTGGAACCTCAAAAAGAGATTCCTGTAGAAAAAAAGTTAAGATACTTCTTCAGTGATGTACAGACAGACCACTAAGTAACTGCATGCTGCTTCCCACATAAAGTGGGCTTAGCATAGGGTTATGAGCTAATAAGCACATGCAGGCTTTCTCATTTACTATACAGGCCCAGGTGAGATGGTCAGACCTCTGATGTGCTGACTAGAGTGGGAATAATAGATACTGAAGCGTCTTGAGCAGGAACATCATAATTTAAACACACATACAGAAAAATGTCGACAAGATTCACAAGCCTATGAATGGAGACTTAGGAGTGCCATATGTTGTTTGTTTCATAGAAAAGCTTGACCACTGACTGACTTATTATGTTCAGCTATAAACATTATATATAGGAAGAAATGTATCGTGCTAGAAACAATCTTATACTTTTCTTACAAATTCTAAGTAGTAAGGAATAAGCATAGAATAGAAATTCTTACAGCTTCAGATAAACACCTCACACTAGGGTGGAAATATTACATAGAACAGCACTGTGGTAATACTCAGCTAAGTAGTAATGTGTACCAGATGGCAAACACACAGCTCTGGGCTGATTGCAGGCAGTAGTCATGTTTTCTTAAGCCTGCAAAGAATTGGATGGGATAGCAGCTTAAAGAGTTCAAATTGTATTTCATTAGAAACAGAATACCATGTATTGAAATCTAGAAATACATATGCATGACTTATTAAAGAAAACATAAAGCAAATTCAGGGGCAAATGGGGAAACCCCATAGTGGCAGAATAGTTCATTTTTAGCTGCATGTTTGAGTCCCCCCTCCTAACCCACCTTTATCCCCTAGGGTGTCAAATTCTTGGTGAAGACCAGGCTACCCCAGTCCTTCACCACATCCTCATACTTGGCTAGGACCCAGGTTAGGTAACGGCAATAACAACAAAAAGACAAACCCACCCAACAAAGATGAGATCAGGAATCTACATCATGTAGTACCCCAAACAATGTAATTCCAACTGCCTAGATCCCATTGCCAAAACATGAACATAAACGTCTAAGAAAATAAGTCCTCTCCAAAAGTCAGAAGCCACACTCTCATAGGCTCTAAGAAACTCAATTGAACTAAAACACAAAACAATGACATCAAAAATGCAATTATGAATACATTCAAAGATTTTAAAGCAGGTATGATTACATGCTTTAATGAAGACATGGGAAAAAAACAGGTGAGTAAAATAATGAAAATAATTCAAGGCATAAATCTAAAACTTAACAAAGAAACAGAAAACTAAGAAAAACTAAAAGTGAAATAAAACCAAAAATGAAAAGCTCAGGATGTAAAACATAAGTCTCATCAACAATTTAAAATACATGAAAGAAAGAGCTTCAAGTCTTAGAAATAAGGTAGAAAAATATGGATAGCTCAGTCAATGTGTAGCTCAGCCAAAGAGAATTTTAAATCTGAAAAAAAAAAAGGACTCAAATCTTCCAGTGAATTTGGGACATTAGGGCAAGTTCAAACCTAAGGATAATAAACACAGAGGAAGGAGAAGAAACGCCAGGTAAAACACAGAACATATTTTTAACAAAACCATAGTAGAAAATGTTCCCACTCAAATAAAGGACATGCCTATCAAGGTAGAGGCACACAGACCACAAATAAACAGGACCAGGAAAGAAACGCCCTGTGATAAATAATAACACCAAATTGGATGAAACCACATGAAATCATGTACACACTCAACTGAGGATATCAAACTGGTGAAATCTGAATTGGCTACATACATTGAGCCAGTGAGGCAGGGCAATAATGCCAGCATAAGTAAGCGCTAGCAAAGTCACCATGCGTAAACAAAATTGGCCAAGACAACCAGTCAGCAGACCACACACACTCCTATCCAGTCATAACACACCAGTAGTAACCACCAGTTTCTAAAGGACCAACCAGAACATTCCTGCAGCAGCTTGATTTCCCTAAGCCCTTAAACCTGTTCCCCCCAACCATTTTACAATAAGGAGCTTCTGTATTGGAATCTCTCCCAGTCTGTGTCATTGTTCTGGGACATCTCACTTCCTGTCCCCTGGGAAACAGAAGTCACACAACAAGCTGCAACAAACATGCCTTCAAAGCTACAAACCACAGTTATTTTTTTATCAAAATAACTGTAGTAGTATTTGATATTTTGATAGTGTATTGTATAGCAACATAAGACATTTCCATTGTGGAGATTGAGTCAGCAGTATGCAAGACAACCCTGGACTTTGTTTCTAACTTCTCGAAAGGTACAATCATCTCTAAATAAAACATAGTAATATTATTTTAGCAAGAATCTCTGACAGCAGATACCCCATATGCTAGTATTCTTTGGAATAATTGAGCAGGTTCCCTATTTAAAAAAGACATGAAAGTGAAAATGGGAGAAATAAGAGAAAAAAGGGATCGAGGAAAGAAATGGAGAGAGAAGAAAGAAAGTTGAGGAGTTAGGGAGCAATGAAATCAATGTGCACATTTGAAAATTGACAAATCTAGGTGTATATAGGAAGCATATATATTTATTTACATGGGGGATAAAAATTAAATCAACTACTTCCAAATAGGCAAGTAGGAATAAAAATAATATTAACTGTAAAAACAGGAATCTAACAATATAATGATAAATAAATAAAATATATCATAGATAAAATGATGTGTGTAGGTAAAACTATGAGGTAAATTCTATCAGGCTGACTATAAAATATAGGTTTAAACCATTAACAAGAAATATGTCTGAAACGTAATAAAGAGAAACTATTGAACACTAAAATTTGAATAAATTATTTTGGCAAATACCTAGGGAAAACTGATGTATACAAATGTCTAAATGACAAGAGGAAAAAACTATTATAAACTGGAGTATTTTTACAACTCAAGAGCTCCAGAAAAGCTTCATCACAAAACATGAAGGACATAGCCAAGTAGAGTGGGATGAATGCCATGGAATCTTAAAATATTCATGATTAAAAGAAAGACAAGTTTTATGTATGCTGTAAATCAAAGAGAGAAGCCTATTACAGTTACTTGGAATTCAGTGGTCATTGAGCATTTTGTATGTGCTTTCAATTATTAACTGCACCTCATTATCTAAAACAGTGTAATTATTGATGTAGGAAGAACAAGATCAACAGAAACCCAATACATGAAAGTGCCACCCTTATAGAACATCGAGAAAATTCTTGACCTATTCATAAATGACATTGGGGTTAATGAGCTTTCTTTCAAAAAACATTGAAGTTAGATTCTTAGTTCACATTCTATAATAGAAAAAATTCTGGTGGGTTAAAGAACACCAAAGGAAGACATAGTCAAATACTTGGAAATACGACACTCATTCATCAGGAAAAAAATAAAAATTAAACTATTAAAGTAAGAAAGCTAAATAAGCATCCTTTATTTTATTTTATTTTTTAAAAGAGAAAAAAAAACTATATTTTTCCATTTTTACATTCCAATCCCAGTTCCTAACCCCTCCCCTCCTCACATTTCCTCCACCTAACCCCAACCCCACCCCTCCAACCACTCTACAGAGGCTTTGGGGAAGGTCCAAGCCCATCCCTACTATATCTAGGCTGAGCAAGGTAGCCATCTAAAGATAATAGGTACCAAAAAGCTAGTAGAGGCAGTAGGGATAAATACTGATGCTATTGGCAGTGGCACCACAATTTGTCCAGACAGACATACCACTGTCACCCACATTAAGAGGGACTAGTTTGGAACTATTTTGTTTCCTTCCTTGTCTTGCTGGAGTTAGTGAGCTCCTGTTAGCTCAGGTAAACTGTTTCAATGGGTGTTCCAATCATGGTTTGACCTCTTTGTTCATATTCTCACTCCTCCCACCTTTTAGCTGGACTTTGGGAGCTCAGCCCAGTGCTCTGACACAGGTCTCTGTCTCTGTCGTAATATTTAAGATATATATGAATCTGACTATAGGGCAAAGTCTTTTCAGGCATTCTATCCTCTAATGCTTAAGGTTTTAGCTGGGGTCATCCTTGTGGATTCCTGGGAAATTTTTTTGTTAGCCATATAATGACTCCTCCAATCAAAATATCTCTTTTCTTGCTCCTATCTCTGTCCTTCCTTCATCTTGACTATCCTGTTCCCTCAAATTCTCCTTCCCCTTCCTCTTCTCCCTTCCTCGTCCACCCTCTTTTCTACGCCTATCACTAATCTCCCAATTTTGTCAGGTGATCATGTCTATTTCCTTTACCCAGGTAGATTTATGTATGTTTTTCTTATGGTTTACCTTGTTACTTAGCTTCTCTAGGATTATAAACTATAGACTCAATATCTTTGCTTTACAGCTAGAATCCACCTTTGAGTAAGTACAGACCATAAGCGAAACACTCCTTCATTGCTGGTGGGAATGTATACTTCTAAAATCACTCTGAAAATAAGTATGACAATTTCTCAGAAAATTGGGATTCACACTACCTCAGGACCCAGCGACACCACTCTTGGACATATACGCAAAAGATTCTCAATCATACTACAAGGACATTTGGTCAACTATGTTCACAGAAACATTATTTGTAATAGCTAGAACCTGTAAACAATATAAATGTCCCTCAACTGAAGAATGGATAAAGAAAATGCGGCACATTTACAAATTAGTGTACTACCAAGCAATAAAGGAATGGCATCTTGAAACTTGCATGCAAATGGATGGAACTAGAAAAAACCATCCTGAGTGAGGTAATAAGTATCCTTTAAACATGCAATGAAAATTATACAACAAGTAGTATGAATTAGTCAAGGTTATATGTTCTGAGTAATATGCCTGAGTTACGTAGACGTAATTGTTTCAAAACTCCTCCCAAATGAAATTGTTTTATTGTACTATTTACCTAATTTTAATATATTTTTTATGAATTCTTTGAGAATTCCATACATTTCTACTATTTATTTATATCATATTTAACCCTATTCTCTCCCTAATTCCTCTATACCATCTCGTCACCTAGTCTCTCCCTCTATTTTTTTAAACCTACCTACCAATTTGCTTTATTTTAGCAAATACCCAAATGTATTAAATGTATTAACATCTGTTCTATTGAGAGAGGTAAATCAGTTTACCAGAATTTGAAATTCATGTAGAAACCACAATCAGAATATATTGATGAAAATATATAAATGTAGTAATTGAGAATCAATGGTGATAAACATAAACAAATACATAAGACAGAATCAGGAAAGTTCATATTTGTAGATTCTACATCATTTTTGGTTTATGATGTTTAGTCTTGAGGGCCAACTGGGTGGATTTAAATTATAGTGGATATGAACATCTAGGCATATCTGTGAAGAAGTTTCTAGAGTGTATTAACTGAGATAAAAAGACCCATCTTACTGTTGCATAGCACCATTCGATGCACTGGAGCCCTAAACTGGATAAGGAAAATGAAGTTATCTGAGCAACACCATTATCTCTCTCTCTTGGCATTTGGACAATGGACACAGTACAAGTGATGGAATCATGCTCCTGCTGCCTTGTGTTCTCTGAAATGATGGACAGTTTTGATGTAATGTGGGTCCAAATAAATACCCCTTTTTAGACTTTTTTTAAGAGACATTCTACTGCAGCAATTCAGGTAAGTATTAAAATGCTGATTTACTGCTACCATGAATTTCAAAACAACAAATATACACAACTCTCCCACTCCAAAATTAACTACTAATCCACTGTTTCTTGTCATCATACTCTGAAAGGATAGAAACAAGGATACAATAAGGATGACAGTAAGAAAAAAAAATTAGAGGATGGAGTAGGATACAGATCACACAGTAATTTGTGCTTATATTCATAATATCCAAAGCAAAAGGCTACCTTCCCCCATAACACATGAAGATGGAAACAGGAGATCTGTGGTCTACTAATCCTATTTATAGCAAGCAAGAACTTAAAATAAATAGTGTATTTTGTTAGGATGAGACGATTGTTGGTTACAGGTTGCCTGTAAGCTCCCCATACATGGGATGCAGAAATATATTAGATATGGTGATTTAAACTCCATAACTCATCAATTAAGCATTTTAGAAAAACTAACAGAAAAAATCAATCTCAAAATGAATTAGACTATTTTACAGTGTCAAATACCCAATATCTGGTTTTGATGACTCAATGTCGTCAATGGACAAATATAGAAAATACTTAAGCAAATGGATATTTATCAAATTTGCTTCAGAACATTAGATTCTATAGACATAATTGCATTATTTTCTTGCCAAATCATGCATAATAGCTGAGTTTTTCTTTTTATGTTTGTAACACAAAAGCAAACTGAAAAGAATCAAGAAAGAAATTGTACAAGGTTTTAAAATACACTACCTTTGGAAGGAGAAAATGAAAGTTACATTGTATAACTACTTAACTTATGAGCAATTGGCTGTAAATAAAACACGAAGTCAGAATCTTTATTATAAGAAATGTTATGGTTGAGGACTTAGATGGTCTTGGTGCCAGGGTGAATTATTTGCTTTCTCTCTAGACAACCAGAAAGGAAGATAAGTCAAATGTCCAAGAAGAAAAACATTCTTGAAAGTCATTATTTTTATGAAAGGAAATTTCAAGTAATTCAAGATTTTTAGTAGGCTGTCCCTGCTTGAGAAAATGTGGTATACAGAAGAAGGCACT
This sequence comes from Microtus pennsylvanicus, assembly GCF_037038515.1. Taxonomy (NCBI): domain Eukaryota; kingdom Metazoa; phylum Chordata; class Mammalia; order Rodentia; family Cricetidae; genus Microtus; species Microtus pennsylvanicus. Next base: position 24,746,687 of record NC_134599.1, read on the forward strand.
CTTCACTAATGTATGGGCTCACTATCATGTTCTCCTCGGCTGATGCTCATTGTACAGTAGCTGGCGAATTAGACGATGCTCTGTATGAATCAAATGCCTTACAGAGAAAAGAAAACACCAGAAAAGTTGACTTTTGTGTGATTTGTAATTCTGCCTTCTGGACCTGTATTTCTATATTTTCTATTAGATTCTAAATATGGTAAATGACATTTCTACTTCAGTAATTCCTCCAGTATTTTTATAAGGACGTTGGAATAGCAAGTTGTTGACTTTGTCTAAGGATGGATGGCACCCACCCACACAAATACACACACACACACACACACACACACACACACACACACACATATATATATATATATATATATATATATATATATATACTTGGTTTGTGTGTGTGAGTGTGTGTATGTGTGTGTGAGAGAGAGAGAGAGAGAGAGAGAGAGAGAGAGAGAGAGAGAGAGAGAGAATGTGTTTTATCCCCTTACAAATGTTTTCTGGTTTTGGTTGCTTTTATTTTGTTCTCCTTTGTAGAATAATTTTTTTTTGAGATAAAATCACACTCTATCTCTGAAATAGAAGGATTGCAAACAGGTTGAGGGTAGTCTGGACTAATTAATGAGTTTTAGGCCAAACTGAGCTAGAGTGTGATATTATCTCAAAACAATTATCCTACAAAGGAGAAAAAAATAAAAGCAGGCCAGGCGATGGTGGTGCACGCCTTTAATCTCAGCACTAGGGAGGCAGAGACAGGCGGATCTCTGTGAGTTCGAGACCAGCCTGGTCCACAAGAGCTAGTTCCAGGACAGGCTCCAAAACCACAGAGAAACCCTGTCTCGAAAAACCAAAAAAAAAAAAAAAAAAAAAAGAAAGAAAAAAAAAACAGATTTTAGGTGTGAGTTATTTTTCTTGGATTTTCTCTACATTTTCATTGTAATTTTATACAAAAGAGTTAATTCTAACTAAGGACACGGCTTACTCAATTAAACCAATAATCTATTAAATGGTCTAGGTAGCAGATGCCTATAATAAATAGTCTTCAATCAGATAAAGACATTTAATATGTGATATTCTTTCTTTTTGATAATCAGAATAAAGTTCTTGTACATTGCTTCATTTCAGATCATACAAATAGATCAAAACTGTAGCATTCCCACAACAGGGGGATTAGTTGTCTTTAGATGTCTCTATTGACCTTCTCTGAAGATGTATACTTGGATCTTTCAAAGTGTACTTTGTTTACTTGCATTGTTTTGAAGGTTCAAGACAAATATTTAAATGATAATTTTAACATTTTGCTTTTTGCCCTGGTAATGCTTAATATTCAGTCTGAAATACTATTCTATAGTATCTCTTTACTCTGTACAAATATATGTAATTGGCAATATGTCTCTCTCACTCTATTTTTAATTTTCTTCAGCATAAATATGAAGGGATTTATCTATTTTCCTTCACAGCTTTACTTTAGGAATTTGGTATTAAGAACTTTCTTGCTGATTCTTTATTTTTTTATTTTATTTTATTTTTGGTTTTTCAAGACAGGGTTTCTCTGTAGCTTTGGAGCCTGTCCTGGAGCTAGCTTTTGTAGCCCAGGCTGGCCTTGAACTCTCAGAGGTCCACCTGCCTCTGCCTCCCGAGTGCTGATTAAAGGCATGCACCACCACCGCCCAGCCTCTTGCTGATTCTTATGTTAGTCACGGCTCTCCAGAGAAACAGAAAGAATAGAATCCCTATGAATACTAATAAAGATTAGACACAGATATGAATGAACAGATTTCTAAAGAAAACTGACTCAATGTGATTAGCCAGGTGAGGAAAACCTCAGTCTACCATTCACTGGGAGAAGAAACAAGAAATTGGATGTAATAAACAGCCTAAGCCCAAAGATATGAGAACCAGACAGTGATGTAATTACCAGTACAGGAAGCTAATGCTCTGATGTCCCTAAGAGATGGTAAACGTTTTAGTTCAAAGCTAGATATTAGTCACACTTTCTTATGCTTCTTTGTTCTACCAAAGCCCCAAAGATCTGGATAAGTCCTTCTTCTTTTAGGAAAAATAGATCTTTACTCAGGAGCAATATTTGAAAATTAATCTCTTACAAAAATTTTCTTACAAACCCAACCTTTTTTGGGGGGCATGTAAGTCCAGTTAGGTTGGCACACATAATTAAACTATATAGTTTCGGTCTTTAACTTTATTTTCACTTTATGAGTTTATGCATTAATATTTATTTTATTATGATTTAACAATGCTCACTCTGAGATTCAAAGAGAACGATTGTGAAATATTTTTATTTGTTTTGCTAAAATCTATGAAAAACTCATGTATTGTTATGGATTATCTTTCAAAATCCTTATGTTTTAAATAATTAATTAGTTAGAAATCTGCATCCTATCAAGTGGGCCTAAAACTTTAAGTAGATTCCAAATGGGTTGCTGGAGTCTTGTAGTTAATTTTGTACTTCTACTTAAGAAAAACAAAGCCACTTGCAAAAGGAAAAAAAAAAACTTAGTTGGAGTTAAGTATTTAAAAGAAAATCTCAACACTATAAAACAGGCCTTAAGCACAGGCATTGCTGACTGTGACAGCAATGCAGATAATGCAATGAGGATGCACATGTGTAATGACTCAGTACCTCTAATGTGGTGTTTTAGAAACCCAGTTCACATGCGCAGGAATAAAGCTAATTGGCCTGCTCATAAAACCATTTGTCAAAATCAGGATCTCAATAAATACTCCCTGAGGTAATAGTCATTTATGAAAAAGAAAACTGTTACATTTTTGTTTCTGTTATTTAAAAAGTGGTTTTTAGCTACTGCTGTCTTTTTTTAAATTATGTCCTTCCCAATTTCATCTTTCCAACTCCCCTAAAGAGTTGCCCAGTGAGAATTTTACAGCATCCATTGCCCTTCATCCCATCCTGTCTGAGTATTAAAATTTGAGACTCACTATAGCTATGCAATACTTAGTAGGAGGTAGTATGAAATCTAACTACTTCCTACTAAGCCAAGATGCTGAGTTCATCCAAGTTTGATTTCTACAAAAAGCCTGGTTGTCAAATACCATATGTTTTGTGACCACAATATCTGTTATTATTTTTAAACATTTAAAAATGTAAATGTAAAATTTAAAGAGCCACCACAAAAAAATCCAGTAGACCTTCTTTATGGAGATGATAAATGGGCTAAGAAAGAAATCAAAGAAACATCACTCTTCACAATAACACAAATAGCATAAATTATCTTGGAGTAACTCTAACCAAACAAGTGGAAGATCTGTAAAAAAAAAAATAACATTAAATCTTTGAAGAAAGAAATTGAAGAAGACACCAGAAAATGGAAAGATCTCCCATGCTCGTGGGTAGGTAGAATTAACATAGTAAAAATGGCAATCTTAGCAAAAGCAATCTACAGATTTAGTGCAACGCCTATCAAAATCCTAGCAGAATTCTTCACAGACCTCGAAAGAACTATATTCAACTTCATATGGAAAGACAAAGAAAAAAGAGGATAGCCATACCAATCCTGTATAATAAAGGAAGTTCTGAAAGTATCACAATCCCTGACATCAAACTGTACTACAGAGCTACAGTACTGAAAACAGCCTGGTATTGGAATAAAAAACAGACAGGAGGACCAATGGAACTGAACTGAAGATAGAGATACCAATCCAAACACCTATGAATACTTGATTTTTGACAAAGAAGCAAAAAATATAAAATGGAAAAAAAGCATATTCAACAAATGGTGCTGGCATAACTGGATATCAACATGTAGAATGATAATAGATTCATATCTAATACAATGCATAAAACTCAAGTCCAAATGGATCAAAGACCTCAATATGAAACCAACCACTCTGAACCTCAGAGAAGAGAAAGTGGGAAATGCACTTGAATGCATTAGCACAGGAGACCACTTCCTAAATATAACCCTAGTAGCACAGACACTGAGAGCAGCAATTAGTAAATCGGACCTTTTGAAACAGTGAAGCTTCTGTAAAGCAAAAGACATGGTCAACAAGACAAAACAGCAGTCCAAACAATTGGAAAAGATCTTCTTCACAAACCCGACATCAGACAGAGAGCAGATCTCCAAAATATACAAAGAAGTCAAGAAATTGGTCATCAACAGAACAAATAATACAATCAAAAGTGGGGTACAGATATAAACAGAGAACCCTCAACAGATGCATCTAAAATGTTTGAAAGAGGCTTAAGGAAATGCCCAACACCCTTAGCCATCAGAGAAATGCAAATCAAAACAATTCTGAGATTCCATTTTACACCTGCAAGAATGATCAAGACCATAAACGCTGATGACAACTTATACAATAGAGGATGTGGGGCAAAGGGAACATTCCTCCATTTCCAGGGGAAGTGCAAACTGGTGCAGCTGCTTTCAAAATCAGTATGGCAATTATTTCTCACAAAATTAGGAAACAACTTATCTCAAAATCCAGAAATACCACATTTGGATATATATAGTCAAATGACATTTAATCATACCACAAGGACATGGGCTCAAATGTGTTCACAGAAGCATTATTTCTCATAGCCAAAACCTGGAAACAACCTAAATACCCTTCAAACAAAGAATAGATAAAGAAGATGTTCTACATTTGCAGAATACTACACAGCAAAATAATAATAATAATGACAACTTGAAATTTGCAGGAAAATGAATGGATCTAGACAGCATGATATTGAGTGAGGTAACCTAGACCCAGAAAGACAAGTATCATACATACCCAGTCAAAGAAAAAAAATCAGCCTAAAATTCACAACCTCAGAGAACCTAGAAAATGAAGAGGACCCTAAGAGAAACATGCATGGATCTAATTTACACAGGAAGTAGAAAAGACTAGATCTCCTGTGAATTGGGTGCATGGGGGTCATGGGAAAGTGTAGAAGGTGAGAAGGAGGAAGGGAGGGGAGCAGAGAAAAAAATATATAGCTCAATAGAAGCAATAGAAAATATAAAGAGCTTTCTTAAATTTGCTGTATCCATTTCCATGTAATTTGTGGGTTTCTGGACTATCACATCATAATCTTTTGATCCACTTGTTTTCCTTCAAGTATTATCAGTATTCAAGGACTGTTTTCAGACAAATAGTTTCAATGTTCATTACAGGGACTTTACCAAATGCACTTCCATTGAATGGAAACTATCATTGGAATAGTTCTCACTTTGAGTTTCTTTATATCGTTCCTTTTAAATTACCTCCATGACTTTGTTGATGATGTTTCCTCATCAACTCTGAACTATTCTTTTGATCTTTACTCATCCCTATCAAACTCTAATTTTAAGTGTCAACAAACTAGTATTACTTAGAAAGAAAGTCTTAATAAAGAATAATTTGTTATATTTGTCTTTCCGGGTCTAGGTTACCTTTTTCAATATGGACTTCTAGATCCATTCATTTGCCTGTAAACTTCAAGATGTCATTATTTTTTACTGATGATTAGTACTCCATTGTGTAAATGTATAACATTTTCTTTATCCATTCTTTGGTTGATGGGTATCTAGGTTGTTTCCAAGTTCTAGCTATGGCAAATAATGCTGCTATGAACAAAGCTGAGCACATGCCCTTGTGGTATGATTGCACTTTCTTTTGGGTATATACCCAAAAATGGTATTTTTGGGTCTTGAGGTAGATTGTTTTCTAATATTCTGAGAAATCGCCATACTGATTTCCAATGCAGTTATGCAAGTTTCCTCTTCCACCAACAATGGAGGAATGTTCACCCTACCCCATATTCTCTCTAGTATAAGCTGTCATCAATGTTTTTGATTTTGGCTATACTGTCAGGTGTCAGATGGAGTCTCAGAGTTGTTTTGTTCTGAAATTCTCTGATAGCTAATGATGTTGAGCATTTCCTTAAGTGTCTTTTAGTCATTTAAGATTTGTCTGTTGAGTGTCTTCTGTCGAGGTCTGTACATTTTTTTTATTGGATTATTTGTTCCTTTGCTATAAAGTTTCTAGATTTTTTTGTGTTATTTTGGAGATCATTCCTCCTCTGATGTGGGATACCCACTCATAAGTAGCTTTTAGACATAGAGCAAAGAAAAACCAGCATACAGTCCTCAACCCCTGAGTACTTAGACAATAAAGTGGATCCTAAGAGAGACATACATGGATCTGAATAAGAAGGAGGAAATGAGAAGATCTCCTGAGTAAATTGGGAGTGTGTGGGGTCACAGGATAGGTTAGAAAGGCAGGGGAGGAAAGGAGGAGAGCTATAAAGAATGTATAGCACAATAAAAACAATAAAAAAGAGTTATTTAAATTAGGTAGGCCTGTTAAAAGTCTGGGGAGAACTGTATTGTTTGTAAATTAAGGTTTGAAGGTTCATCACAAATGTCACAGGGAAACCACTAAACTATAGATGAGTAAAAAAAGTCAAGCATAAGCAGCAAGTAGGTGTGATGTGTGCATTTGTGTTTCTGCTTAGTGATGCATGGGATGTGTCTAGCTGCTTGAGTTACCACTCGGATGTCTCCTTAACTATGGGCAATAACTTTTAACCCAAAACAATCAAATGAACAACTAACAAACTAACTAACTAACTAACTAACTAACTAACTAACCTTTTCTCCCTAACTTGCTTTTGGCCATGGTATTTTTATTACAACAGAAATGAGGCTAGAATTCTCCTGTTTTTTTTTTCACTTCTGCTATCAGTGAGAGCCCCTTGTAAGGACAAATTTAATTCTCAATAAGTTGCGTTCTTGTTTCTCTATCATGAGACCTCACTTAATTATATATTTGTAGCATTTAGCCCTAGCATTAGTGACATCATCATTGTTTCACCAATAAGTTGTTTGGTAATAGTTGTTCACTTAATACTTGGGTTTCTGTATTCATTGCTCAACAGAATGAGTATAATTTTGCTATATTTTTGTATAATAAAAATAGTAATTATTAATAATAAATATAATAAATTTCCCTTGTCCATAACTAAATAGGTTTATGCCTGACTCTCCAATAGAGTTTATAGTTCTGGTTATCAGAAATTGCATGTTTATGCTATTTATTATGAATTCTGCACAGAGTAGGTGCCAGTTGTTTTTCTATGTAGCAATGATGTTAAGGTTTCCTTTTACTGAAATATATTTATTCAAATCCGTCTTTTCTTTTGTTGCATATACAGCTGGCTTTATGAATGCGCCATTCTTGTCTGCTCATGTACATCACATAATAAAAAGGAAAGATGTTTGAAGACCCGTAATTAAGCCTTCTTACAATGTCCCTAGGAATAATCAGTGCCATTGCTCTGCAGGATATTTTCTGTGATAGTGGCAGCACTTCATTTCTAGAGAACTTTCTATCTTCAGCTATCCCCACGACTGGATCAGAGCATCCCTACAGCGAAGATCCAATCAAGGTAACACTGTGTTTCTTTAGCTTGACAAGAGGCAGAGCAGAGACACAAGAAACAAAGACATTTCTCACTAAAATGTTGCAAAGTCTTCCTGATGAGTGCTGATCTGGTCAAGGCAGGCAAGCTGGTTCTATTGTTGGGATTAATGCCTAATTACCCAGGTGTATGTCTCTACTTCCTCTGGTGATTGCTGGGAAGCAATAGGTATTTTCTCAGTAGACTAAAAGAAGAGTCGTTAGCTGGAAAATCTTGACAGGAAATAGCATTTGAACTGTTCATTCCAGGGATTCTGTTGTAATGCTAGCTGCCTGCATATAAAGATATTTCTCTCTCTCTCTCTCTCTCTCTCTCTCTCTCTCTCTCTCTCTCTCTCTCTCTCTCTCTCTCTTTCTATCTCTATCTTTCTATCTCTCTCCCTCTTTCCCCCTCCCTTCCTCTTTCCTTCTCCCCCTCTCTCTCTATCGCTTTCTTTCTTTTACCTAAAAGCAGCTGTTTTTGCTTTGTTAGTTGCAGACTATGGAGATGAAACTAAATATTCATGATCATAAAAAGGGTCAGAAGTATATTAAAACTGAAAAATATAGCAGAATGTTTGTAAGCATGTAGCTATATGTATGCTTATTAGAGGTATGTTGTTGGCTAAAGACAAATAAAATGTCGTAAATATCAGCATATTAAATATTCTTTTTTTTTATCCAGAGGACTATTTTCCAGAATACCTAAAGGAAAAATGTTGATAGTCGGCAAGGGAGAGTATTTCAGAAGTCCTCTCAGCAGTCAGACAATCAACTGTCCCCTATTGTTATACTAGAGTTTTTAGAAAGGCAATGGCCTTGTGATTCCTCCTTTAAATGCATATCATATATAAGCTTATAGGTCTTAAGACATACACCTGTTTATTTCTCGGTATCAACAAGAAAACAACAATAACACAGAGAGAGATGCAATCACACATGTACATGTATGTGTGCATACACACACACACACACACACACACACACACACACACACACTTACCAGAGAAGAGATGTTTGGTTACATTGGAGTCACTGGGGACAGATAAATTATGAGAAAGAGCTGCATAATTTTAAACTTCTTATATTTCCAAACATAGAGGAATGTTTTTGATCAAGTCATATCCCCACCTATGACTATGTTATGCAATGAAGTAGAAAATTTCTACTTCAAATAAATCTGGAGTGACTATAAAAAACCACTTTGGAGTAAGAGATACAAAGTTTTCCAGTATATCATACATAAAAACAGTGTGCAACTGTTTAAAAAATGAAGCAGGCTAATTATTTTTTGGCCAAAATTAGAAGGGATAAAACCCCTGAAATTCTGGTAGGTAACATAGAATCTTGGTGTTAGGCACAGGCACGGCAAATATGCAGACAGGAGCTGCAACAGTTCAGGGAAAAGAAGTTAAGTTTGTCTTTGTTAAATTGTCCCCTGTCAATTTAAATACAGAAGTTTGTACAGAACTAGTACCAAATGCAATTCCAAATATGTTGATGATTGTTTAAAAAAACAAATAAAAAAAACAGTTCAAGAAGTTCTATGTCTGCAGACTAGCAACTATGGTGCTAGTACTATATTTATTACTGGATGAACAAAGTAATCATAAATTTCATCCAACTACAAAACCTATAACCTACATAACATGCGCTCATGATATTCTCGTATAATGGTGACAGAAAGGTTATGGGAGCAACTGATCATAAATTACTAGATTTACAGTTCACTTCACGACATGGTACACAAACACTATAATGTTGATGAGGCCAAGAACCTAAACCTATATAGTTTATGGAACATATGGAAAATCATACTACTATTAGTCTGTTAAATGAACATATCAATTCAACAATTCCTGATGACCTGTGACTGAACTCAGAGATTAGCATAGCACTCAACCCTTCTCTTTGAGGTAGATGGTATTTAACACTTTCAATAGAAGGTCACAACTGGGTTTGCTGAGTGGACAAAATGTGGACAACTGTTAGTGAGATGTCTTTGCTAAACCCTCTTCTTAAGAGTATGTGTAAGAGAAAGTAGAAAGATTGGAAGAGTCAGAGGATGAGTCCAAAGAAAGCCTTTTTCCAAGCAAAATAGCATTGATGCATTAAAACCTGTACAAGTATGTTTGCTGATGGCACCTTTAAGAAGTTTCATGACTCAGCTTTAGTGGCAAGAACTGTGTTGATTTTGGTGGGGAAAACTAAACTGAATGTTGGGAGAAAAACAGGCAGAGTGGTGAGATGCCATAGAGCTGCCAGAGGGAAAAGATACAAGTTGTCAGCTGGAAGCTTGCCAGCAGGCCATGAGTCTCATGGTCAAATATAAAATAATGAAAATGGTCCATTATAGATGTAAGAGCTAGCTGGTGTGCCAGTGAGATCCTTCAGCAAGTAAAAGTGTTTGACAACAAGCTTGAAGACCCAAGTTCACTCCCTAGTACAAACATAGTAGAAAAAGCAAATAAATTCCTGGAAGTTATCCTTTGACCTGCATATGCATATTAGTGTACATGTATACACACATGCATGTACATACACACATACACAGACACACACTAATCAAAAGAAGCACATATATTCTGTAAAGCAGCTGGTTGTTGAGTTGGAGTGAGCCACCATACAGCCTCTCATTTTGCCATAGTTTGATCATCTTACACTAGTGATGAGAAGTTATTAGCATAGTCCATGAAATTGTCCCCTAAAGACTGCTTTTCCCTTTTCTCTTCCTGTCCTTCTCACCCCTATTTTCTTTATTCTCATTTGAAATTACAGAACACAATTGTTAGGAGAGTCTTTTGCAGATTCTATTCTACAAATTATAATTTGCATTAGCAGAGGGATTCCTTTACCTCAAAACCACTTACAAATATTTACCAATAAACTGTATCAGAATTATCTTGCCTAGGGATCTGGAACCAGCTCTGACCAAACTGAGAGCTAGCATAGCGACTCAGTCAAGCCTTTCTGGTATTTAGGTTTACAATCCCCAAAGAAGACTCTCCAGACTCCACTATGCCTTCAAACATTTAAAGAAGAATTGTTTATTTCTGCCTGTACATTGAATCGTGTCTAAACTGTGCTGAAGGACTATGCCTATTCAGAAAATTGGCATTAATTCAAGTATTTACACAATTGGTGGTACTGACCCTCAAAGGCAAATTGTGATGCCATAAATCAGCAAGTAAAAATATGTTTATTTGAGGCAACTAGGGACAAACACATGAATTATACTTGTGTAGACTAAGTATTCTTTCTGTCTTATCCAAGATGTTTGGTTAATATAGTTTCACAGGCAAATAAGAATTGCTCAGGGTGTTGATTATTTATGTATCAGTTATATCGTATGTTTCAGAAAACAACTTTCCTAAGCATGGCAGGGTTCTTGTTATCATCATGATAATTTCGAGCCATTAGAAACTTGTCATGTCACAGAGGGTGCTACCCTAGACTATTGAGCCTGCAGTGTGTGTGGGAGGAAGAGGGTTAGATTTAACCTGAGCTGCTGACACCTCCTGGGCCTGAATTGACACCAGTCACAAGACAGCAGATCAGGGGCAAGGAATTCTAACCCTGGTCAGCAGCAGAATCACAGCAAAGCACTGCCCCTCCCCATGCCATGCAGCAGGGTAGAGGACAAGCAGTGAAAGGAAGCGACATGTAGTGACCAGGAGCCTAAGGTGGTGGGTGTTATAAGAATCTTCTGGTGATGAGGACACAAGGCCCTGCCCTAAATCACGGTGACTGGGGGTGAGGCAGGGAGACCTATGCATCCACAGGCCTGGGGCTTCCGACCCTGCGCTATGAGAAAGTACAGGCTCACATATACCTACAGTACCAGCCTGAAGGCCACTATTAGAGTGAGCAGAAATATGGTAATGGATCTTATGGCAGAGAGAGAGAGAGAGAGAGAGAGAGAGAGAGAGAGAGAGAGAGAGAGAGCTAGAAGGGGTGGGGAGAGAATGGGTCAGGTTCTATGGACACAGACAAATTTGCAGAGATGAGAGAGGAAGGGACTGAGATGGTGAGGAAACTGACCCCTTGACCAGGGCGATACATTGGAAAGAGACATGCAGTTTGTCTGGGCAGCACAGCAGGCCTGACCCTGTTGATGAGAACACAAGTGAACCAATCTTAAGATAGAATCATGGGAAACCCCACCCCTGTCTGTCACATAGTGACATGGGTTGGGGAAAGATATCCACTCCCATCCCATCCTCTCAATGCCTGGGGCTGGTGGGAGAGTTAAGAGCAAGAGAGCTGTCCCTGTCCCACACCAACTACAACACTTGGGAGAGCAGGCCCTGCACCCACCAGGGCAGCACAACAGAGCCAAACCTGTTAGAACAGGTGCGGGTGAGCCAGCCCCGAAATCGTGAGCATGGGACAGCTGCCCCCATTATCTATATGCATTATGGCAGCATGGACAGAGGAGAGCTGCCCCCTGCCCATCAATGCCTGAAGCAGGTAAGAGAGATGGCTCTTTGGTCATAAGAGAGGGAGAGCCATCCCTGACACCCACCAGGAAAGCGGGTCCTGTACCTTGTCAGAACAACACAACAGAGCCAACCTTGCCAGACCTGAAATATGTGAGCGTGGGAGAGCTGCACCATTTCTCGTGCATCTTGTCGCGGCATGGGGGAGGGGTGGGTAATGGGGGAAAGAAGCCCTCCTTGCTACCTACTATGCCTGGGGCAGGTGCGAGAGCTTGTGCTATCATCATAAATGTGAGAGAGCTATTCCCATCCCCACCAGCTGCAAAACTTTGGAGAATAGGCCCTGAACTTCCTGAATGCCATCAGGGTAGCACAACAGATTCAACCCTGTTAACAGAGGTGTGGGTGAGCCACCCCAAAAATCACAGGCGTGGGACAGCTGTCCCCATTTCCCATCTGGTGGACCAACTGTATAGCTGCCCAGGTCGAAACCCAGAGTTATGACTTGGCCTGCTCCAACACCCACCCTACCTGTGATCTCCTGGAGCAGGTGATGAAACCTGACCCACAGACCCGAAGTTGCAGGATCTCCACAGCAGAGATTACTAGGGGCATGTCCTGGATGAGTTAGAGTGGGGACCCAGAATCAATCATAAAGTGGAGACCAGGGGTTTAAACCAGACCAATGACTCTTTGCTTTGAACACTTGCAAGCAGAGAAGCATGGACAAACACGTATATGGTGTGACTTATTGAGTCAGACTGTAGCTTCTCTCTCTCTCTAAATAAATTTTTTTTCATTTTTTGTTTTCTTCACCTTTTTCTATTGAATTTTGTTTTATTCCCCTGGTGGTGGTGGTGGTGGTTGTGGTGGTGGTGGTACAAGTCTGAAGGGCAGATGTGAAGGGATGGAATAAGCAGGATCAAGATATATTATGTGAAAAACACATGGAATTAATAAATTTATTAGTAAAAAAGAAAAAAGCTTGTCATGCAATGTCACAATAACCTAAGTGACTTGTCTTATAACACAATGTTGTGTGAGCTCATTCTTTTGACATTTTTTAAGTCCTTTCTCAATAAATGGTGCTCACTTTTGTCTTAGAGGGGTCAATAACTACTTTATTCCCATTATTGCCTAGATCTGCAGAGCAGGCTCATGGATGAATGGCACACCCAATTACCCGAGGCCCTCTGCTCCTGTGGGGTCCAGTGCTTCATAGTCAAAGTCATTGTTTTCAAATACTTAATCTATTTTATTTTATTTAATTATTCTTTTATTTTATCCTGAGCCTCACAAATGGCGTGGCCAATGTTGATATTTCGAGTCATTTCAGTGATTAAATGACTGCACGGCCTACTGCAAACAGTATGGTACTTGAGAGTGGGAGTCATTTGACAAGACCCCCACAGAAGTCTCAGAACCAGGCTGGCTCAGAGTGCTGTGTTCTCCTCTCCAAAGATTGGGTAGAAATATGACAATAGTCTTTAGTAGTGTAAGGACAATTTCCTCTGGTGCCAGAAGGTAAGAGCATTTGGAACCTATGTGCTAAGAGATGATAAACAACTATCATATGTTCTGCTAGGGCAGTGCAATGTCACTATAGGCAGATAAGCAGAGTGAAGCTGGTCAAGGGGCAGACAGTTCATCCTAACAACATACTCATCCCCTAAAACAACTTCATACACATATCCTAGGAATATTATAAGAAATATTACCTGAACATATTATCACTTAGGATGAATATCATACCCTATGCATTATTTCACAAGGGAAATGGGAATATTGTTGTGAATTCAGATGAGCCTGGAGTGTTCTCTAAGTCTGTATGCTCTAGCAGGATCTTTCAAATTCATTTCAAGTGCACATTTTATTCTTATGCTAGAGATATATCATTGAGGCTCTAGTTACAAGGTCTGCCCATATGATAGGGGTCTTATTAAAGAAAATGAATTGTTTTTCAGGTCCATTATGTTCCTCAATCCTTTAGCATCCATGTCAGCTGTGGTCTGAATGTCGTAATAAAATTCCTACCACTATAGCTCAGTAAAGTGGAATTTAGAGAGGTGAGCATGCATGTTTTGGGACAAGGAACTTATGAGGTGGAAAAGAGACCACACAGAGACCTCACAATTCTTCCACCCTGTGAGCACATAGGAGGCAGGTGTGGCCCATGAGAAAAAGTGGGTTCTGATCCTGAAAAATGTAAGGTCCATGTTTATTTATGGCATTTTGTCACAGTAAACTCAGAGAATTGTGTGGGGCCTGGTGAGATGGCTCAGCAGCTAATGATACTTGCCAACAAGCCTGACAAATGGCAATCAATTCATGGAACCTGTGTGGTAAGTTGAAAGGACTGAATCCTGCAAGTTGTCGTTTGACCTCTCGAAGCCTTCCAAGGCACAAAAATCCACACAGACCCATACATAATAAACAAAATAGCTGTACCAAAAGTGGCTTTAAAAAGACAATTAGGTAAATATTAGAAAGAGAGCAGGCTACCAAAACAAAAATTCCATTGGAAAAGAAGGACAGAATGAAAAGATAGGAAAGGAAAATCATCTATATTTTGGAATTTCAAAGCAAGTTTCTTGATCATTTCGTCAAATTCTGCTTCTCTTCAATCTCATCTGAGAAAAAGCCTCTCCCAAAAGCCACTGAGTGGGAAATCATTTCCTTTTCAAACTCACTGCCAACTGCATACTTCATTCTGTTTTCTTGTTGAAGCTCTCTAATAGTCCAAATACTCTGACTTTGGTTAAAATGAAAGCCGATTCCTTATAAGCTTGAATATAATATAGACTCTGCTTGCATGAGTAACGTAGCTGCACACACAAAATGCCCACATACAGACAATACATATTATAGTAGGTAAGTTCATGCCCACTGAACAGCTGGAAACAACTGTACTCCTGTGCAAGGTGGAGTTTCACATGCAGCTTCTCTTACAAAGTCAATGAATTCTAGTAGTTTGTTCATACAAAGAAAAGGTATAGATAGAAGTTGTCTAGATCTTAATACATTTCAAACTTTGCGTATCTTTAAACGTCTATAAATTCCACTTGTTTCTTTTTTATTTTCTTTTGAAAAGGTTTTGTTTGTATTGTGTTACTATATATTAAACCCATAGCTTCAAGAATGTCAAACAAGTGTTCTTTTAGAATAAATTACCTAAATAATTATTTGAATATTGTGAAGGATCCACATATTTCCCCACCATAAATATTATGCATGCTTTTACTCTAGCATGGCTGGTTTGCAGTCCTGCTGTCTTCTGATTAATGTGAAACACCTATTATAAACACACATTATGACTATGATGTGTCCATTGCGTCAACACAGAGACACAATTTACTGAAATCAAGACATTAACTTAGTTTGGAGTTCATGCCAGAACCGTCTGTTTGTTGATGTAATCTAAACTCGTGGTTCTCAACATTCTTTATGCTGTGATCCTTTCATACAGTTCCTCATTGGTGGTGACATTCAACCATAAAATTATTTTCATTGATACTTCATAACTATAATTTCGCTACTATTATGAATTATAATGTAAATATCTAATATGAAAGCACTTTGAAATGGTCATTTGACCCTACAAAGGGATCAAGACACACAGGTTAAGACCCATTGACAATGACATGGTGTGCAAAGTCCTTCTGTGTATGTGTTGCTTTTATGGGTTAATGAATAAAGAAGCTGTTTTTGGCCAATGGCTTAAAAGAATATAGCCAGGCTGGAAGAGATATATATATATATATAGAGAGAGAGAGAGTATGGAGAGTCGGTGAGATGCCGTGTAGCCCCCTGGAGACAGATGCCAGAACTTTACACGGTAAGCCACAACCTCGTGGCGATACACAGATTAATGGAGCTGGGTAAATTTATTAGCTACCCAGCAATACACTTAAGTTATTGGCCAAACAATATTGCAAATAAAATGGTTTCTTTGTGATTATTTTGGAGCTGAACAGCCTGGGGTGGGGGGCGGGGAAACAATGGCTTCCACAACAATGACATTTTGAAAACTGATGAAAAAGGTAGGGGTCTGGCACTGATTTGTTCTCTAACATTAAGAGAAAGTTCTCACTAGATCATATTTTATCTCCTTAGTATTTCCCCTTATTTGTGTGCTGGTTTTGTTGCCAACTAGATTAACTTCTCACGAAATCATTTCAATTAGAAATATGCCATAACTGATTACAAAAAGCAAATAAAAATAAAAATGAAAAAATTAAACCCCAAATGTGTAAAATAATATTTTATAAAACCTACATCATAGTTCCAAGTAATCCGAGAAGGTGCTTTCCTTAGCTGGCAATTGGTTAATCAATGTCAGGATTCTTTGTCTCACCCTCTGGCTTGATGATGAACCTAGTTTTATGACTCCACTGGTTCCTGAGATCTTTCTAGCAATTTCATTTAGTGTGGTTGAGGCAAACTTTTCATTATGTACTGCAGCTGAACTCAGCTTGATCATAGGAATTATTACATACTTCCTACAAAATCCATCCAGATTTCTTGATTGTCTATAGTTTTGCTGAAATGGCTTCTTATCCGCAGATTGCAATTTTCTCTAATGGCATCTTTTCTATCTTGATTTTATAAAAAAAAAACTCAGAACATTTGTTTAATCTCTCATTTTCTAAGTGCTACACCCTTTCTTACAACAGCTCAGAAGATGATATTTGCATTTATAGTCTCTTTAGCATTTTATTTTGTGCTTTCTGAGTTGCTCACTCAAAATCTTAAATTATTTTGTCATTTATTTGGTGCTACAAATACATTTTTATGATGAAGACTATTGTCCTGACTCTAGAAAACTAAACTTATGTTGGATTTAAGTACAAAGAGTGTCTACATCTTGTGGCAGTTGATTTCATGTTACTTCTTGAAACTTGAACTCGTTCTGGCTTACTTTATAAACAAATCCCTGTAGGATAAGCTTTGTTATTAGTTCTCTGTGAGATTATATTTCTTATTCTATTTTATAAAGATCTTGCAAAATCAAAGATTTTTGTCTAATAGTTTTGACATGCTGCATAGGCCTACAGTTGCTAGGCTTTATTGGGTACTTTAAATTTGTTTTTAATCTCCAATATTATAAGAAACTCTAGCTAAAGAATGCTCCAATGTTTTTGGAAATGAAGCCTTTAAAATGGAAGAAGGGCACTCTTTTCTTTAAAGAAAGCACTACAAAGCCTACATTACACACACACACACACAACACTGAAGGAAATATACTACATGTTAGGATAAAAGTGATTATATTTTCAGCTTGACCACTCCAGGGTCTTTAATTAAATAACTAGACCTGAGTTTGGCGAATCATCTTGAAGGTGACTTCAAGTACTCTATTCTATATTAACTATTCAATATTGAGGCTTGAGCAGATTGAAAAATATGTAGAAGTTATAAGCATGGTAGAAAATATAATAAAATTGTTTAGAATTCAGCATCCAAAAATATTCAAAGTGATAGATTTAAACTAGTATCATTCTTCTATATATGAATATCCAGTTTTCCCACTATCTTTTAGTGAAGATGCTTTTTTTTCCCCACAATGTATGTTTTAGGCATCTTTTCCAAATATTAAGTTGAAAGAGTTTGGTGTAGTCATGTTTTAACCATCAATTCCATTCCATTGGTCTACATGCCTGTTTTGGGGTAAGTACCATATTGTTGTCATTACTATGACATTGTGATGTACCTCAACATATGGAATGATAATCTCTCCAGAATTTCTACCTTTTTCAGGGTTGCTTAGGTAACCAGCATCCCAGAATGACCAACTACCAGGATCAAAGCATTGTCAACATTGTGACAAACTCATTGTTGTAGTTATTCAACCATAAATAATAAACTAATTTAATAAATCACACACACACACACACACACATATATTCTTAGGAATGATTCCTCTTGAGAATACTTTCTAATACAATGTGTTTATTTTTTCCCAATATAATATTTTTATTAATGATTTGGGAAATTGAAATATGAAGTATAAACCCCAATAATACTTCTCATTCATCTGTGGTCCAACTCCAACCCATTTGGCCCTTCCCCTAAATAAATATACACCAAGTCCAACATGTGTGACCCATATACTCCCTGGAGCACGGTCAAACTCCCAGTAGCCAACCCTTAAAAAAACTGAGTCTACCTCCCATTGTCACCAGAAGCCATCAACTGTGAAGAACTACACTTAAGCTTCTTTATCACAGTTTTTAAGGACTTTGTTAATAACTTCCCGTTTGGACTGTTTCTTTTCTCTTTTAGGGGTGGGCCTTGTAACAGAAAGATACACTGCATTTTCTTTTCATTTATGAGTCTTCAGTCACTGATACCACCACAAAGGAAGCTTCCCTGCTTGGGGCAGCTGGTGATTGCATAGATCATGGACTTCCATTGGGTTCCAGTGCATCACAGATCACGGACCCTTATTTTTTTTTAATTAATTTATTTTTATATTATGTGCATTGGTGTTTTGCCTGCATATATATTTATGTGAGGGTGTCAGATCTGAGCATTACAGACAGTTGTTAGCTGCCATGTGTGTGCTGGGAACTGAACCTGGATCCTCTAGAAGAGCAGTCAGTGCTCTTAACCACTGAGCTATCTCTCCAGCCCCCAAGGACGTTTTTTATTTTACTTTTTATTTTTTTTATAAATTCCTTCATGTATGCATTTCATAATTTTTTGGTGTTAATACATTCCAAGTGCTTGCCTGGAATCTCAAACTCCATTAAACTCATGATAGCCTCTATGTAATGTTAACTATGGCCCCTATATATCTGTGTGTGTATAAGTATAATTGGATATGTATGCTGTATTTCTGAGTTTTTGTTTATTATTTTATTATTTTAAAACTAAATATTATATAATTTGTTTAATTATGTATAGCTATTTAATTTTAAACTAATTCTGGATTCAAATAGATAGGAAATTCTCATGTCTTATTACAAATCAGACTTCCATTTTGTTTAAATAAGTTACCACTTAATTAAACAGTTGCAAAGATTCTTGGGAGTTGATACCACTTGAGAACATATGATATTTTATGATTTATGTTTATTCTATTTGGTCCTTGTTAAAATGTCCATGATGCCTGTCTTCTGCTCCCCTGGGTAGCCCTCACTGAGTCCCATGGTCAGACCTAGGATATCACACTATGTTCCATTACTTCATGTTTCTGATCCCATGATAGAAGGTAACAAGCCTAATTGTCTTTTCTGAATGAAGGCCACTTTAATATGTACCAGGCCCTTGCAAACAAACATAGTGAATATTGTTTGTGGCATCACAATCTATAGTGTGTTTAGTGTAGAGTAAAAACTCAGTAAAACTAGCATGAATTTTCATGTCAGGTAATGTTGATTTCCTCACTAAAATAGAAAATAATTTACTTAGTGCACTGACTTGCATTTAGACAGATTGGAAGTTGTTGACCCCTTCTTTAAGGGAGATAGCATCTTTCCTTGCTGTTTCCTGTGCATTTTTAGATTACAGTCTATTCTCTGAAGCGTGTAGTATGATTGTGCTGTGCATTGTGTAGAACCATCATCTCTTAAAAGAGGTTTACAGCTCTTAAAATCAATCAAATTATATTCTCTTGTTAATAGTCTGTCATTAACTCATTATCCATTGCTTTTATAATTTTGATTTGTCTCAACTATGTTACCATCATTTTTCTCTGTGATCAGATTTGATTTGGCTAAAACAAAAGATAAGTAATTGGAAAAAATAATTATACATGCATTTTTACACAATGGTTTGCAATTTATTGAGTGAGCTTCCCAGACGTTAAGGTAACGAAACCAATTTCAGTCATTTCTACTGGCAAATGTTTACGTGAAACAATGAAAGTCATTTGTTCTCGCTTCAACATTAATACATTAAATGATTCTGAGGAATTAAACCAGAAGGGATTTTATGATGTGCTTGTCTCAGAAGATTTCCAATCCATTTTTTGCTTGTCTTGCCTGAATGATTGCCAAGCTGATCTTAGTTTTTAGAATGAATTCAAGGAAAGGACCTAAAAGACTTATGATTTATGAGTTAGTGTCAACTATCTTGTCATCTTTGAGCCACCACTCCCACCTTGAATGTATTGGCATTGTTTGTACAGTCTTAAAATTGAGCCTCAGGGTATTCTTCAAAGACAGTATTCACTGGTTTCTTTAACCAAGTCATGAAAGTAGTCCTCTTGTCATTAAAATAAAAAATAAGGAAACAGTCTGCAATTAAAACAAAGTATGTGTAGGGCTTGTTGCTACCATGTATAAAATGGAGTGCCCTTACTATTGGGCTTAGAGAGTAGAAATGTGAGAATAACAGAATATTTACTTACTATTACATATTTTATTCTTGATAGGATCATCAGTTTAAACAGATCTGGAGAGCAGATTTAGGTGGCATTTTATACTCTGCTTCTCATAATGAGAGGCGCACATGTTTAACAACCTGTGCACATGTGTGCTTAGGTGGAGGACCTCTTCCTGAGCAGTTATGCAGTTATGTGTGCTCAGCTTCTCAAAAAGACTTTGCTGAATGGCATGTCATCCTTTCCCTTAGGTCAAATGGGGAAAAGGTTTCAGAATACATAAATTCTCATCACTTTAGGTATGAGCTCAAGCTAAAGGATGCCATCCAAGTCCTTCCTTGTCTATAATTCTAAGCTTCTTTGTGTCTCTGGAAAATATTTCATGAAAATTCTTAACAAATATTCTTTTTTTCTACTAAATTTCCACTTTAAAAACGTCTTAATTGATGCCTGGTTTTGTATTCACCTAGAATAATTTTAGTGAGGATTTTTCAGGGTAGGTGTTACAGTTAATATTAGTTTTACACTTCACAAGATTTATAGCCACCCAGGAGACAAACACCTGGGAAACTCATGAAGGATGATAAAGATTAGGTTTACCTTCATGCATTACTATGAGGGATTTTATGGATTGGTTAACTGAGGTGGGAAGAAACTCACATTAACTGAGAAGATGCATCTTATGTGTTAGAGTCTTAGACTGAATAAAATGGAAAAATCAGATTGAGGACCAGACTTCTCCTTGCTTTATTTCTTTCTGTATGCAGATCAACAGATAAGGTGTTCCAGGTTCCTGCTCCATGACCTCCCTTCCATGATGGACATACCCTCAAATCTATGCTAAAATAAACCCATTTTAGCTGCCTTTTATTATATTTTAAAAAATATTCATTTGTGTTTTATATATAATATATATTTATATATATATAAATAATATATACATATATATATATATTATTTGGGTGTATGTATGTGAACCTGGCACATGCAGTTTGAGGAGAGGTCAGAAGAGGGCATAAATGACTGGAACTGGAGCCTCAGGTGATTGTAAAGAACTGTGTGTATCCTGGGAATGGAGTCTTCTTATTCTACAAAAGTACTAAGTGCTCTCACACTGAGACTCATCACTACAGACCTTTATCAGTGTTTTCTCTATCATAACAGCAGGGGAAGTAAGAAAAACATCTATTTAGTGCAAGCTCCTACATTTAAGGCCGGAGTCATGGTTCAGCCATTAAGAGTCTCTACCTTTCGCCAGGCAGTAGTGGTTCATGCCTTTAATGCCAGCACTCAGAAGGCAGAGTTTGAAGCCGGTCTGACCTATAAGAGTTAATTTCAGGACAAGCACCAAAGTTGTGCAGAGAGACTCCAACTCAACAAACAAACAAAAAAAACAAAAACAAACAAACACCCCCCACCCCAATAAAAGAGTCTCTAATTTTCATGTAGATGACCAATTTCAGTTCCAAGATCCATGTCTGGCAAATTAGAACTGCTTATAATTCTAACTCTAGGGACTCCAAGACCCTCTTTTGACATCACATGCAAATACCTGAAGAAAATTCAGAGACTGAAATTGGGATTCAACCTGATGATCCAAAAAGCAAAGCAGTCAGCCACTGACTCCTACCTCAACCTCAGTCTAAAATGGTGATTCTGCCTCCAGGAATCTCAGAATGAGACTGTGCCTGGCAGCTGTCTGCTCCCATTTTATAATCCTTTCTAGTTCTAGGATTAAAGGCATGCACCATTACCACCTGGTTTCTATGGCAAACTAGTGTGACTACTGGGATTAAAGGTATGTATTATTGTTGCCAGTTCCGTAAGGCTGACCAGTGTAGCTGTTTTACTTTTTTGATCCTCAGGCAAATTTTATTTATTAAAATACAAGTGAAATGCTACTACAAATACAAAATTCCCCAAACATACACACACACAATTTAAAAGAAAATAAAAATATTTTAAAATTTATTTAGAAAATTACCCACTTTTGATCTGACTTAATTTCTCATTTACCAACCTCAATATTTGAACATATTGGAGTTTTTCTAGCAATTATGTCCCCATTTTTGCTTTGGAGTGTCCTCTTATTATCTATCCACTGAGCCCCAATAATACCTCATGTCTGTAAATCCCATTCCTTAATTTTGCTTGAAATATTAGGAACTAATTCCAATCTCTCAGTCTCTCTTTCTCTGTCTTTCTCCTCTCTCTTATGATAAAGGGAAAATGCCATAGAAGTAGGCCCTGCTGCTGTTTGAGTGAATCCTCTGGTGCTGCTATGGAATGGTATATATCAATAGTACTGAGATATTAGAAATTTAATGTGACTACAGTATTTTAATCAGGACTTTGACAAATGTTTCTGATTAAACAAGATCATTATGCTAAAGTACATGTGATTGAAAGCCAATGGCTTTATAAGAAGGAAGTAGAAGGTCGGAAGTAGTATATCCATGCATAGTCTCCCTTTACTGGCATGTGGTGTGCTATGCTGCCTTGGGACTCTACAGCAAGTTGGCCATTGCCAGGCATTATCCCTCAACATTTAAGCTGATATTAGTTTCTTTCCTTATCACTGTGTCAAAATATCTAAGTTAAACACTTGAGAGAAAGGTGTATTTTGGTTCATCATTTCAAAGACTTAACAACATCACACCATTTCAATTCAGGAATCACACACACACACACACACACACACACACACACACACACACACACACACACACCAGAACAGCAAGAACAATAATGAAAGAGAGAGAGACTTCTGTTAACAGGCTCTCTAGTGTCTGGTCTGGTTCCTCAGCCTATGGAATTGTCCTGTCTATAGTCAGTTTGGGTCTTTTCCCTATCATTAATCCTCTCTAGAAAGAATTCCAAGAAACATTACTTACCTATTTCACAAAAATGCTTTAATTATAATAAAGTTGACCATCAAGGATTAACCCTCAAGGTTTCTAGAACTCTGATTCAAATAATCCTCTATGATTTGTAAATTAGCGTGCTTTAAATCTTTTGCTGCAATTTAAAATAAAATAATGTGCCACTGTTCAGAAAAGACTTTCTTGGTGTTTTAAACAAGTACTTGGAATTCTTTTTTCTCTTTAACACTGTCATAGAGCATGGCCCCAGCAGGCATGGATACAGTTTCCTGAACTTGATGTACCCCATTGAACATTCCAAGAAAACATTTACTGCTGACTACCTTCTCTCAGAAATTACAAACAAGAACTTAATAGAATTTAGTGTTCTTTCTTATCACCTTTATTAGACAGAACATGACAAACAAATGAAATAGAAATAATAATTTCATTTTCTTCTAATTCCTAGAACACACTATTATTTGAGGAGATGCAGAGGAGGACGGGAAAAAGGAGTAAAAAGTGAGAGATAGTGGAATACATTTCACAAAGACAATGGATAGATATCACTTCCTTGAAAGTAGCTCAAAGAAGATTACAGAACTGAGGAGCTTAATAGGAGTCTAAAACATGCTTGAAGAACAATAATTGCATCTTTAATTTTTGAGTTTATGGATGCAATTAATTATAATTATCATTTGTAACACAGAGGTAAGAAATATTTTGCAAGCGGATAAACTAAATCTCCACAAATCTGTTACGTTATGGGATTTTTTTTTCAGACAAAGTCTAGCTTGGATCTCAGGCTGGTCTTGATCTCATCATTCTTCTGATTTGGCTTCCTGTGTGTAAGGGTCTAGAGGCCTGTACCAGGATGATTGGCTTCATATGTTTGTCATTTTTATTATAAACAATTAACAATTTTAATAAGTGGAGTACTTCATAATTTGTATTCTCAATAGTATATTGTCATTCACTTTAGCTATCCTGGAGTACATCAGATTCAAGGTGACAGAGATTTTCATTTGAAACTTTCCATCTTCGGACTGGTACCTTCCTCACATCCTCCCTCAACACTGCTTCCACTTCTGCCCTTGCCACTCTGCTGTCTAGTTGCCAATCCTTTTTGACAAACATGGCATCTCATGATCTTTGGCTTTATTCATGCTGCCCGTCTTTGACACGCGCTTCAGCCTACTTCACATGTCCTTTTTCTTTCCTTCTTTTATTGAAAACATATTCTTCTCTTAAAATACATTATGACTATGGTTTCCCTTTCCCCAACTCTTCCCGGCAGCCCCCTTTCACTACCAGGATCAATACCCTCCTTGGAAAACAGGCCATCAGCTAAGGGCTAACAATAAAATAAGGTAAAGATAAAACCAAACAAACCTAAATAGTACACAACAAACAAGCAGAACCAAAACAGCTAGAGGAAAAAGCACAAGAAACACATATAGAAACAGAGACACACATGTTCACATCCACGGGATTCCCATAAAAGCACAAAAGCAGAAGCTATAAAATAAACCCCAAAGACCTGGAAGGTTAAAAAAAATGCCCTGATACAACATTTTGAGACAAAGGACTTCCAAAAATTACCTTTAAGCTTGCTTTTTACTAGGGGTGAATCTTACCCATATAGTCATTTGTTTCCTGAGTGAGAGTCTCTTGCAGCAAACTAATCTTTTTGTTTTTCAATTGGATATCAATTAGATATTGGAGATAGCTGATGTATAAAGTATGGGGGTATGCATCCTCTTTTCTACTCAGCTCTAGAACACAATTGGATATAGACTTGTGCATGTCCTCTATGGGTTGTCACAGCCTCTGTGTGTTCATTTGTTTTTTGGAATGCATTGTATCCTTGGTGTTCTCCATCCCCTCTGGCTCATAAATTCTTTCCAGCTTCTCTTCTCCAGGGCTCCCTGATCCCTGGGCGGAGGGATTTGATAGAGACATTCCATTTAGGGGTGAGTCTTCCAAAGCCTCTTGCTCTCTCCATGTTTTCTGGATGTATGTCTGTATTTGTTCCCATCCATTGCAAGAGGAAGCTTCTCTGATGATGCCTGAGCAAGACCCTGATCTATGAGTACAGCAGAATGCTATCAGGAGTCTTTTTATTGCTATGCTCATTTAACGGAACAGTACTGTTTGATTTTCCCCATCTAATCAATGTGATATTGTAACTAGATTTGAGGTAAAGTAAAAGTATAGACACTGGGTTGGATAATAGTGATTTCCCAACCCCAAACACTGTGGAGACTTCATATTCAATATCTCTGATAAAAAAAAATTCTTGTTGCTTTTATTTGTTTGCTTGTTTTTAGTTTAGTTTCTTAAGATACTTTTTGGGGGGGAGCAGAGAATGTTTACTCCCCCAACCCATTGTTTTGGGTCTTGAACAAACCTGTTTTATTCCTTCCCCATCAATTCTCAGTTTTTATGTATTGACTTTTGAGAAATAAGATTAGTAAGTACCTCATAACAAACTGACTGTCTCCCTATTCAACCAGGTAGTGATAAACTTCCATTGCTTCACAGTCATTTTAGTATACCACCTTTAACATAAGTAAATGCTTATTTTTGAAATTATGCATAAAATCTACAATCTCCTTTCAGGCATATGGACCTCTGACAGAACATCAATGTCTTCTAATTTTAACACAACCTCTGATGTCATAACCATAGCACAACTGGAAATACTGTGGAGTTTGTGTTGAAACTCAGAAAAATAATACTGAAAAAAGTACTGCTGTTTTTGTTTTGGTTCTGTTTATAATCTCCTAAAATCAGATCATATCCTTTGATACTGTCTATATTCTTCATTTCTCTCAAGTGAAGAGGGTAGACAAGCTTATAAGCTTCTTTTCTATGTGGTAGCCTCAAATGTCATTCCTCCACAAATAATGGTTATTAATGACTTGCACACTTTTCTCTTATAGTGAGTCTATTATAAATTGAGAAGGAGGAGATAATTTTATTATTCTTATAATGACAAGTTCTTGCAGGGGTGTCCAACATCTTAATTTTGTAACATAATGGTGTCTTATATAAAATTCATACTTAAGAGACAAACAATAAAATTATCAAAATCTCACAAAAAAATCTTATGATTCTTATGATGTTATAAGTTTACTCTATATTGAACCATAGTCACATCTGTCTTGTCTACAAGAAAGATTATGTTCTCAATTGGTCATAGCTTGAAAATATTCAAAGAGGGGCCCTGTCAAATATTTCTACTGTAGGGGGCTAGGTCCTCTTGTAGAGGCCATGGTTTGATTCCTAACACTTCCATGACAGCTAATGACAGTATATATGGTTCCAAGAGATCTGACATCCTCCTCTGACCTCCAAGGTCACAGCACATACATGGTACACATATACATGCTATCAAAAAACTCATGCATATAAAATACCATTTAAAATCTAAAAATAAACTTAAAAATATTTAGAGTACAATGTCATTACAGTGATTTATAGCCTCAATTTTCACAGACTGTGGTAACTGTGTGGAATGTGTCACCGCCATCTGCAAGCTACAGCAGAAGGCTAATAAACTTTCATAAAAGGCTAGTTCGCAAATATGTTCAACTTAGCAAGCTATCTAGCTTCTCTTGCACTTTCTCGATGTTTTCTCTACAGTATGAAAGCAACCATACACAAGATATAAAGGAACAAGCATGGCTACAGTCTAGGGAAGGTCTTTACAAACAGTCAATTGGACAGATTTAGTCTGTGAACAGTAGCTAGCCAAACCCTGTTCTAGACAGCAACAGCTTTTATCAGGCAAACCCAACAGACAGCATAGATACCTTTGTCTGTTCTTGTCTACTTGTATTCTCTATTTCAGGAGCTTCTCACAGATTTCTTTCTAAGAATACAGACTACTTTTGTGTATGCACGAAAACATAATTTGATAGTCTTCCTACAAGCCATGTTAACGTTAACAAAATATTTTATTTCAAGATCCACTTAACTCCAAGATATATCATGCTCATGTTGAAATCCATACTTAACACAGTTTCAGTGAATTTTATATTTTTGACATGTTGTTTTCCATGTTAATTCCTGTGCTATTTATTGCTTTCAATGAGGGACATCTTCTATTGCCTATTTCCAGGGTTAGGTAGCATGTGCATGACTGATTAATATTTTATACTGATAGTGACTCAGAGATAGCCATTCAAATGCCTTGGCAGCGCTCTACATATTTGTTAAGGTTCCTGTAATAAGAGATTATGCCAGTTTATATCCCAACCTGTCTCTGACTCTACCAAATGTATGTGTTGGGGGGGGGGGCTAAATGTTAACACCACTCACATAGCTGATAATTTGACCATTCACACTCACCATACATCCATAAAACGTACATTATCCGAGGGAACTAATTGTTAGCAATTCAATTTTACCATTTTAATTTGCATAGTAAGGACAGAGAATTTATCTACTCTTCAAGGAAGCCTGGTATTAATGTGCAGAATTCGCAAATTGCAAATAACTACTGACTAGATGCAGTTGATGGCACATGTTCATTCGAAGACTAATAAGAACATTACCCTTATTAGTTAAAGTATAATTGTCATCATGTTTAAATATGTCCACATCAGTGGCAAGATTTGAATCAAAGTATACAAAACCAATTACCTAGTTATAATTGTTATCTAATGTTGAGGGACTGAAAACACTTCCAAAAATGCTTTCTGACAATCATTAAAGTCTCATTTGTAGACAAATGTAATTGTAGAACAGACATATCTATTTTATTTCCATAAGAATATCCATGGCAATACTCCTTGGCGTCTTTGTGATTAGACTCTGAAATGCTTCTTTGTTTACTGTGCTGTTTTGTTAGGATTTTGAATATAATATATCCTATTATATCAAGTAAACAAACAACAGGAGGCAACGATTAAAACTCAGAAATGCAGACATAGTGAAAAGGAAATTCTAGAGGTTTATTACCCACTCTCTCTACTTCAGTACACTGTCTTCTTGCTCTTCCAGTTTTCCCTTGTACCAATAATACTCTCTGCACACCTCAAATTATTGTATAGACTTAGCAGAAAGCATCTCATAATTCAAGTTCAAATTCTTTCAAATAAACAGGGGGATACTAAACTGAAAGCATCCACAAGATTTTGTGTGTAACTGCTCAATATCTACAAATGATTCTGAGGGATCCCTTCAGTATATCGGAGCATTTATTGTGGCGTTTTATAAAGTTTGTAAGGTTAATTGTGAGCATGATCTCAGCTTTACTGTTGCAAGGTCAGATTTACCTCATCTGTAAACCAGCATCTTCCTTAGACTTCAACCTTCCTTTCACAGTAATATGGGAGTACCATGGAAGAAGTGAGGCTTCAAGAGTAATTTTGAAATTGCCTTTGCACCTTGTGATGTCTGGGAAGTAGAAGCCACAATTGCAAAGCAAGCTGCAATTTGCCACCAGGAGACATTTGCTCATGTCTAAAATGTAAGCAGCTAAAAATGCATTCGCAGGAAGTAAGATCTGAGTGGAGCACAATTACTTATGCATTACTGCACATCTACTGGGTGCCAGGACTGCAGAGTGCAATAATAAGACTCCTCTCTTTCTTCATATAAGGCATAATTCTCTGGTTTGCTAGAAAGGTCATGAAATAAGATTCACTCTTTGATATTGCTTTTTACAGTCACATGCAATAGCTTGCCACAGCCTTACTGAATGCTGGCTTATTCTACTGAGTATCAACTTTATGTATTTCACTGAAATTTGATTACTAATTTACATAAACTCTGCTTATACTTTCTGGGACTTTTTATATTTGTTTACATATATGGGGAAAGGAAATGCAATATTCTAGAATAAAAATGTTAGATTATATTTTAAAAACAAGCTGTACTTAAATAATTTAAAGGTACTTTCTCATCCAGTTACAAATTCATTGTCCTGCATTTGGTTGTTGAAGAAAAACACAGCAAAAATATTTATTGATTCAGTTTTATATATGGAGTGGTTGTGACGCTCCCACACATTTCTTGTCTCTTCTTTGGAAGAGACTACACCTCTCGACATTCTTCATTTCATCCAAACTAACCTCTAAATGCTTCCTCTAGATACCACATTTTATCAGGTCTCTCTGTATGTGGGGAGAAGTCTTTAAATACTTCTCTTCTTCTCTTATCCAACTTGTCCTGTAATAGTCTGTAAGTCTCCTGCTTCCTATCAGCCATAACCACATTGGGATTCATTCTGAGCATTATTATGCTTTGTTCTATCTTTGAGTTACCTTCTACTCCAGTTTTAAAAACTTCTTTTATTTTTTGAGATTATAACTGCATGATTTCTCTTTCCTTTCTGCCCTCCAAACCATCCCTTATACTCATCTTACTCTTTTCTAAAATAATGATCTCTTCTTTTAAAGAAATTGTTATTTCATGCATATAAATATATAACACTGAATATAACCTGTTACTGTATAATATCTGTATAATGCGACTTTTGTGTATGTTTTCAAGATTGATCATTTGGTAGTGAATAACTAAACACTATATGCTTCCCTGGAGAAGACTATTTCTCCCATTCTTGGCATTCATTTGTTGCCCGAGTTCTTTTGTGTGTATGTGTGTGTGTGTGTGTGTGTGTGTGTGGAGCTGAAACCTTGATGTGGGCCTTCTGTGCCAACTTCAGCATGTATATTGTTGTTCATATTTGTGTAGTCATGTTGGTGAGACTGTATGGGTGTAGCTTCTGATATTACTAAGAGATACAATCACACAGCGAATGCCAAGGTTCCCTGAATGTTTCAATCTTTCTGCCCCCTCTCCTGCACTGTTCCCTGGACTTCAGGTTATGGAATTGTTTGACTTTCGAAGATGTTTCTCTATTCTTGCCCTTTATTTCTTTGTTGGGAGTAATGTGTTGCTTCTCTCTATATAATATGGGGATGTAGTAAATATTTATTACGTGAAAGGCAGATAATATTACAACAAGACTATTTGCTTCAAGAGGAAAACTTTCCATGAGGGTATAAAAAAAACAATCTTTTCCCACCCTCATGAAAATTAACATATTAATTTTAGTCTCAGATTAATGCTGATTATTTTCTGCATAGATCAAACCCCAGATCTACCAGAGATGTGCTTACATATGCTGCACAAAAGACTAAGATCTCTCCTGTAGATTCCCATACTGTGGTCCTCAACTATTGAGGCTTAACTAACAATATTGCAAAAACCCATGACTAGGGAATAAAAGGCCCGAGGGAAGAATATACTGATGATGTTTTGACAAATAGTTGTGTTGTCCCGCTACCTTCTACATATTTACATGTGTATCCATAGATCTGTTCTACTCTAAACCTCGATCAGTGAAATATCTTACTGAAGTGTGTAGTGAAAATACAGAAACTCATAAAATTTAAAGTATTAACAGGAAATGAGTTCTCAGTCTAGGTGAAACATAAATATCCATCCCCTCCTCCAAAGCATGAGGAGCACCTCTGAAGATGGGGTGGAAAGAATGTAAAAGCCATGAGAAAAGCTTCATGACGTGTTGTCTTCTAGATGTGGCTGTTCTACACATAAACACATAGTAATTGTGGCCACATGCCACAATCACAGATGCACAAAGCTGGGGTAGAGAAAACTCCCATCATGGAAAGAGGAGAGAATCAAGATGTCCTGCACCCAGATGAGGTGCTATTGAAAGCTGATGGCTGACAAGGAAGGGATAATTACTTTTCCTTGGGGAAATAGTCATTCTTTTCACCCATTGGATGATCCCACATCTTTTCACATATGGCTAGCACTAATTATACTCCATGGGCTATTTTTAAAAATATGTTTTCTTTTATAAATGAGATTACAATATGATTATGTTATTCTCATTTCCCCTTCCTGTACTAAGACTTAACCATATACCTCTCCTTGTTCTCTTCGGAATCCATGTCCTCTTCTGTCATTAATTAGTGTTTTTGCATATAGGAGTGGGCTTTTTAAAAATAAAAGAGGACAAGAAGTTAAGAGAGAACTGTGTTGTGGCCAAGGGACAGGTGAAAGGGTGGGTATAACCAAGATATTTTAAAATATTTATTTATTGTGTATAGAGTGTTCTGTCTGCATCTATGCCTGCATGCCAGAAGAGGACACCAAATCTCATCATAGATGATTGCTAGCCCCTGTGGTTGCTGAAAAGTAAACCAGTACCTCTGGAAGATCAGTCATTGCTATTAAACTCTGAGCCATTTCTCCAGCCACATAACCAAGATGTTTTATATACATATATGCATTTAAAAATAATTGAACAATAAACATTCAAAAGGTGTGGACTCAACAGGGTATACTTTTCAAGAGACAAGTTTAGTTTTTTCCTGCTCTTTGAATGTGATCTCTAAACTTTTCAAATATTATCTCTAATAGCAGTTTCCTTCTTCTTTTGTGACCTGAACAGTATAGGACAGTCTGTCTGTCAAAATGAACTAGTCATAGAAGAAGCAGAAGACCAAAGTGAGACATCACATGTTCAACCGTTGCTAGCAGTGACACTTACCAGGTATGGACCTCAAATGATTCTTTTATTTATTAAGGAAATGTAAGTAGAGAAATGACTCCATTTCTTGGGTCTGACTGTGCATTTTTTATGTATTGCAATTGAAAGTACAAATTCTTTTGTGTGCCCTATGAATTGCTGTAAAAAATCTGCTAATGTACAAGATATTTCATACTTATAAGATATTGAAACTAAAGGGTGTAGAAGAAAGTATAGTGAAGGTTTTGATCATCTCTGTTTTTCCTAAAGCATCTTATTATTTCCACCTCCTCCTCTCCTCCCATTTCCCTCCTCCTCGTTTCACTACCCCTCCCCCTCCCTCTCTCTCTAGTCCAAAAGAGCAGTCAGGGTTCCCTGCCCTGTGGGAAGTCCAAGGTCTTTCCCCCTCTATCCAGGTCTAGGAAGTTGACCATTGAAACAGACTAGGCTCCCACAAAGCCAGTACATGCAATTTTCTCAATTATTCTGTGTAGATAATTCTCCTCACTTGTTTATGTCTGTATTGTGCATGCATGTGTGTAAGTGCAAGCATTTGTGCATGTGAAGGCACAAGGACAATGTTCATAGTCTTTCTTTGATTTTCTCCACTTTATCCATTGAGTCAGGGTCTCTCACTTATATGGCTTTTCTGGCTACCTGCTTGCCTGAGGTTCCTCTACAAAGGGGCTCCCATTCCCACCTTGCATATAAATGCATTCTGTGATCTGAACTCTGCTCTCACACTTGCATGGCAAGTACTTTAATCAACAGGCCACCTCAGCAGCCTGGTCTGCCTTCATGAAGAGTCTGTGCACTCTTTGAAGTTATAACTACCTTTTTTTCATTGGTGACAGAAGTAATCTTTAAGGTATTTGGAGTTTGAAACTCAGCGTCAGTGCCTATAAGCTGATGGAAATCCTCCAGGGCTATTTTTAGGAACTGATATTAAACCTTCACTGCCACAAGCTACTTGCCCTTTTGTTTTAGAAACCTTATTCCACCCAAAATGAATAAGAACACCTAAGAATGGTGCTTGGAAAACCCCTCTGTCACTAAGGGTGTAATAATTTAGTTCAGAAAAATAGAACCTGACAGTGTTAGCTGAATTGCTGTAAACTGATTTTTTTAAGCAGGCAAAACGTGAATCTCCTTTTTGTAATTTGACCTTGACAAAATACCAATAAGATATTCTTATAAGTGTATAACTTAAACATAACCATAAGAGAATGACTGAAGTCCTCTTCCATCTCTAGTCCCCAGACAGTCTTGGTTACATGATTCAGTTAGTATACTCTTCCCTTCAAAGTCCTTGGGAACCCGGTGTCTAGAACTTGTGTGGTTGACCAGCAAGTCCCAAAACACATGAAAGAAAAACAACAAAAGAAAAAGGGACTAACATTCTTTGAGCCAGCTGTTTCTCCTAGATCCAGTTCGGACTCCCTGTCCAGTCATTGGGGTAGATCTGCCCAAAGGACACAGAGCACTTAATTCTTACTTATCATGGACACTACTGCCATTCATCAACAAGCCACCTGGCCAGGATAAGTAACCTCTTTTAAATTAGCCAGGTTTAAACTTACTTCTCTCCTTGGCTGAACTCTAAGTGTTCTGAAACTTGGGGCCGGGGTAAGCTTGTTGAATACTGCCTAAGAATGTGTGCTCTGTTCAATACACTTGCATGTCGTCCCCTTCAGAAAGTACATGGCGGTACTTACATGGATCTACAGGACCACAGACAGTTCTGACACCATGTCCCATTGCTGCCATTCTTGAGGGTGGTGTTTGCACCCGGGCTTCTTTTCTACCCCAGAAACAACTGTTTTCCTCACAGTGTCCTTTCACCTACCCTTCTCTTTAGAGTATGTGCTCTCAAGAGTCTGTATGGTTCACTTCTCCACTTTATTGGAAAGTCACTATACATGTTGTCCTGATACTTCAGGCTGCCCTATTTCAAATTCAACCCTTTTATTTCTCTTCCATGAATTTTCTTCGTACTTCCAGTTTAATTTTTTTAAAGGTAAAGCAAAGCACACAACCCATTTATCTTCATTTATGTCCATTTTTTCTTCTCACCTGAAAATAGGCTCATTACTATGTAGCTTATCAGAGTGACTGTAGCAAGTAGTAAAAAGGGGATTCAGTAAATATTCATTCATGCTTCTGAGTGACAGGCTTAGGATTATGATGTTGATAGCTTTTCCTGTCTTCTTATGTAGATCATGCCCTCCTTTTTCATGTGAAGACCTTGAAACCAAGAGAACTTAAAGCATGTGAATCCAGGTCTTCCTGACTTCACAGCTGACACCCCCTGTAATACCTTAGTTACATCCACTCAGAAAAAAAGACTAGGTGTTATGTGCCAGGTCTTTGGGTCTTTATATTTCCCTTTTATCAGGGACTCTATTCAGCCTCCCTTTTGCTTTCTGACTTTTCATGTTAACACTGCAAAGGCGACCTATTGTGAGGCCCGGTTTCGCTGTCCTGTCACCTTCTTCTTTTAAAAAAATCTCACTAGTTAGAGGAGAGCTGTCAGACTTTTGTGAACAGAGCAAGCCTCTCAGTGAAATAAAAGGCCAATGACATGATGTACCTTGTAAAAGCTATCCAGTGGAAAAGAATACGCTACAGTGTTCACACCATGGAGAGAAATATCACTAGATGTGTATGATTTTGAAATTATTACCTATGTTTTTACGGATGATACTTGGGTTAACAGTTATGAGAAAATAAAATAAAATCACTTTGTTCAGTTCAGTTCCTTGAAATGCAGGGAGAAAATGCTCAGTAAAACTGAATTTCAGGTTACTGGTCTCTGAAATATTGCCTATTGATTGGATCAAAAGAGAACCTTCAAAATGAGTATCATCTAGACTTATATGCCATTTAGGGTAAGTCACATGCTTAGTACTTTAGAGCTAAAAGTTTTATGAATATTGCATATCAGTGGCAGACACACCAAGGACAGAAGAGATAAATTTGGAATAAAAAGTGAGGCCAAGAGACATGGTTTGAAGTTAAATCAATAGGAATAGAGGAGAGGAAGAGCAGAGGAAGTGAAACAGTGTAACGATTTAAGTAGGAACTTAACTTCCTATGTCAGTCCAAGACTGGGGGAACAAGAATGGTCAAGGAAGGGCAGCAGAAAGAACAAAACGAAAATGTCTCTCCAGCGCTCCCAGCTCGTTGAATTTAGATTTGTCCTTAGGTTTGTTAAACATTTCCCAAACAGGAACAGTAAAAATATAAAATGAAAGTTAGATGTGTCTGGTTTTGTATATGGATGTGTATTTCTCTTTTCCATGGTTCTACATGCTAGAAAAGATTTCTGTTCTCACAGCAGATATGCGCTCATACTCATGGCCTGTGTTTAGCAACGTCACTCCCCCCTCATGTGTAGTACATAAAATAGATGCCCTTAGTCAGCAAGATGACCCTCTGATAGAGTGTGTAGGAAATCAGGTCATGCTGAAATCTCTGCCATTCTACCCAACCAAAAGGGGAATCGCACAAGGAAGGCCACACACGGTTACCTGTTCACTGTTTCATATAAGTGAAATCAGACTTCTTTTGGTCATGTTACACTGGCTACAAATATATTTGACTTTCCTCACATGTCCTGACCTGTACACAGGAAGAATGAAGCATGATACAGCAGCTTCCCTCAATAGAACAGAATATGTGTATTGAGCTCTGCCATAGGTGAGACTAGCACAGGAAGATTTTGTTATTGTCTTTAATTGTTGAAAACCTAATGATACTGTGTAGTTCTGGATGGGCTTGAACCGGAGTTCCCTCTTCCATAGCACCTTGAAAGTGGAATAAGACATGTGCACAAAGACGTGTGATGCTAGCATTGTATTGACTTTCCACAAATATTAAATTTATGGATTTGATAACGTAACCTCTTTTGAAATGCAAGACTATGGAATACGTTCTTATGTAGTAGAAAAACATATATTTGGGCTCATGTTCCATATTTAAACAAGATGTAATTTGACAAAAGAAATTCTGGAAAACTGAGAACTTTTGTTTCTGTTCATTTGAATTTAGAAAGCTATTCTCTATAGATTATTTGGGGGCATTAACGGAGTCATGTAATTAAAATGCTGAAAAATCTAAATTAATTGGCTTTTAAAATGAGACTGGTATAGCAAGTAAATGAGGTCCTGGAGGGTCTATTTTCATTCAGCGACAGAATAAAAGGAGAAAGTGAAAGTGTTTACACAGGTTAATGGAATAATTATGTAGGATTTATCAATAATATTAAAATTACATTTAAAATACAGAGCTCTATTGTATACCTGAAATTATAAAATGAAGTATAAAATGAGCTTTATCAGAACTGAAAAGGAGCTGTTTTTGTATCATTGTAAAAAAGTAACTAACTGCCTTTTAGCAATTAGGAATATATTTACAACTTTCTGTTCCAATCCATTTTCTAGTCTTTCGTACAAAGACTCATCTGTCTTCAAGGTGAGTTCATTTAAGGCCTGGAGGAGAGAGACACAAGTGCAGAATACAAAACAAAGCTACAGCCACAAAGCATGTTTCTAAAGTCCTTTCAAAGAGAAATGCAAGGGATGGTTTGAAATGTTAATACTTGCAAGGTCATTGCCTCCCTTTCTCCTTCCTCTCTCTTGTCCTCCCTCCCCCTCTTCCTCCCTACCTCCTGTTTTCTCTTTCCTTTTCAGTTCCATTAAGTTTTTAGGTTGATTTTGCAGGTCATGTTTGTTCCTGTTCTTTGAGATGATGGCTTGTTTTGTAACCCACACAGTCCTAGAAATCCTCTTCCTCCTGCCTCAGCTTTCTGAATGCTGTGGTCAGAAGGTTGTATCTCTTTACCTGGTTTCCACTTCATTCTTTACTGTACAATACACGGAGTGGAAGCCAAGTGCTTGCCTTCATTGAATTCAGCAAGAACATTCATGCAGGGATTCCGCAGTCTTTGGCAATGTTTATTCTTTATTCTTTTGTACACACAAGCCATTTAAACTACTCTGCAAAATGTATCAAGGAAATGTCTATATCTCTCAAAGCAATTTTAAGACTGATTGTCTTCTAGAACAGCTTCAATTTTACATCTCAGTCATTTGTATTTGCCTAAGATAATGATTATTTTTAATTGTCTTTTTAACTTCACTAGTTAACATATACTCTAGAATGTGTGTATGTTGCTGTGTGTAAGAGAACATGTGTGTGTGTGAGCGTGTGCATGTATGTGTGAGTGTGTGTGTGCATGTGTGTGAATTTATATTCAAGCATGTGTACCTGTGGGGGCTAGAACCCAACCTCAGGTTTGGTACTGAATTCACTCCACCCCCCAAAAAATTATTTCTGTTTTTGCCAGTTACTTTTTCTGGCCTGGAACTCACTTAGACAAAGCTAGTTGGTCAATGGCCCTCAGGGGTTCACCCGTGAACACCATCACACTCACAAGCTAGGAAAACTTTACAAACAAAATGTTGTTCTACTGATAAACTGATAATAAAAATGTTTTGCATACATATGCACCTTGAAATAGTGTTTCATTTTTTTTTTCAAAGAAAATTGAAATCATGAAGTTCAAAGCAAAGAGACAGACTCAATGTAATGGGAAAATTACATTGAGTGAGATAACCCTTACCCAGAAGGAAATTTCCATGCTTTCTTTCATTTATGAATTTTGATCCAAACCTTCAGCTATGAGTTTATAGCCTGGATTAACTACAGAAACTAGAAAAATACAAAAGTCCTGAGGTGGGAGATTCTAGCAGTGAGGTTTTAGTTTTCTTAATGAAAGAGAAACAAATTGTTTTGATGTGTTTAAGCCAGGAAACATTCTAAGTTGGCAAGGAGTAGCTATGATAGGGCAAATCATATCCACACAATTCTATAATGAATTTGCAATTTCATAATAGAACTAGGTTTTGGTCAACAAAGGAAATAAGAAACAAAAGTCATGTGTCTTTTTATTTTAAAGTAATTAAGATAATTTTCTATGCCTCTTAATCTGTTTTATTAAGTTATCACAGAAAAGTGATAAAGTGTCTGATGAAATTCAGTCCTAGCATAAATTCTTTGGAATAAATTTTATCCAATAATTATTATAAGTTATTTATAAATTTCAGGTATAGATTTTTGATGTTTTATAGAGTCACCTGGAATTCTTACGCCCTCTGTTATGACTAACTTTGGGGGCCACTTTACTTCCTAACAAGTTCTGTGTGTGCGAATAAATATGTCTTAGAAATAGGAGACTACACAGTAGTGTTTGCGAGTAGTAAAAAGAGAGCAGGCAGCTGAGGAGTGAAGAGAGAGGAACAAAATCTGTTGCTAATTCTCAGTTTTGAGATCTCACCTTCTTTAACAAGTTAGTTGAAGACTGCTCAGATAAGGATTAATTCATGCTTGCAGGCTTACGCAGATCTGCCTGTTAGGGACAGGTTAAATCTCCAAGGTGGGTCTCTAGTGTTATTTACACAGTCTTGGTATTTCTAGTAAACACAAACTGAGCAACTAATTGTTCCAGCAGGACTCTAATCCAATCGCACAGTCGTGTTTAGATGTCTCAGGAGTACTCTAAGTCTCGGTGAAAGTGTGAAGCGAGTGCATCTTAATTGTTTCACCACATACTGCATTTTTTTAGCCTAAAAGCCACCTCTGGAGACTCTCTTCTGTCTTATATTTAGACTTTGTATGTGGATAGAGTATTGACCAAGTTAAAGAAAAAAAAGACAGGCTTTATTTTTCAAGCTTACTTGTGGCTTTTAAAGCTTTAGAATGAACTGTCCCCCCAAATGTAGCAAAGATGATGCATTGATTATTTTCAGCAAGTTTTCAGAAACAACTACTACAGAAATAACTCTCTAACACTCTCAAAGCAAGTCAGAATACCCTCCTGAGTAAGAAGCCCTTGGGGAAGGAAAACTGGCCTGGAGGATAAGAGGACCAGTAGAGACTGTCCTAATGATCCAGCCTCACCTTGTCCCCTATTACTAGCCCTCTTTTGTTCCTCTGTTCTTTCAAATTCCCCCACTACCCTCTCTGTCTTCATCAAACATAGCATGAAAAGTACCAAGAATTATCACCTTTTTATGGTTCATTTTCTTATGATGCCTCCCACATCATAAAAATTAATATCAAGAAATGTGTATATTTACTGTTGTTATTTTGTCTTTTATATAGCGGTCCCAACTGAGAGCATAGAGGAACAGAGAAAAATTTTCCCCTCTCAAGACATGACATTCACTCCCTGGTATAGTTTTACTTAAAAAAAGAAATAAAAAATGAACAAAGAAACAAACAAGTACATTTTTTTTTGGAAAAAAATGTTTCAAAGTACATCTCAAATAAAACATTTTCAATGATGTACTTCTTTCTTCCTGTCATGCAGTAGAGGGTTACACTCAAGCTGAACACCTTAGTCAGTGCCCCATATAATTTTAAATTTTAAGTATGTATGAATTTTTATACTCTGCTTAATTCCCTGCAGGTGTGAGTGCTTTTGTCATTTATTTTACTAACCAATAAGCTTTTCCAAGAGACATTTCTGAATTTTACTTTGGATTTTGTCTTACTTAATTACTCCAGTAATGAGGTAAATACAAAATAATTCATCCTACATAGTGCCTTGACTCTAACACAAGTGTTAAACTCTGCATTCTGAGGGTTTTTTTTCAGGTGTTGGTGGGGACAGAACCTTACCCAATAAGCCACAGCCTAGTGGCATTACACAGATTAATAAAAATGGGTTTATTTAAGATATAAGAGTTAACTAGGAAACCACCTAAACTATCGGCCAAACTGTGATTAATTAATATAGATTCTGTTTGATTATTCTAGTCTGGCAAGTTGGGAAATGAACAAGCAGTCTCTACTTACAAAATGGTGTACCAGCGAGGGTCAACTACATCCACATAAATTTTAGGCTTCCTGACTCAGCATTAGGAGCAAAAACTGCAAATCCCTTTAAAGAGCTGCCTTTCTGGTTCACGCTAGTATAGTCATGGAGAATTTAAATGGAGTCTATGAGTAGCATCTTACAAATTGCTCAGTGGCAATATAGACCTGCTGTGTTCCTGGAGCTGGGGCAGTACATGGCTCACAAAGGTGTTGAACATGCCTAGGCCATGTTGGATCAGGCAGAGTCAACAACCAGGGTGGTGGAGTTAGGCCTAGTCATGCCTACTCAGCATTTGAAAAACAAAGCACTCTTGGTTACACAATGTTTAAAGATAAACAATAAAGACAGATTCAAAAAATAAAAGACCTGCAAATGGATCAGAGTGTTGGATAAATGCACATAGGCTTGAAAGAGAAAGAAAAAGAGTATAGACAGTTATAAAAAGGAATAGGTTAAAAAATAAGATAAAGTCTTTAAAAAGACAGTAAAAGTAATGTAAAAATAGCAGAGACAGTCACAGAGTAAAGTAATAATAAAAAATAAGCCACATAAAGATAGAATATGCACAGAGAGTCTGGATTATGCATATTATTGTCTTTTGTTTGAATTTTTTGACTGCAGAGAGGTATTTGATTGTGGGGTCTGCTAAGCTAAACTAACATATACATTTTAAAGGTATCTTAACTTTAAAATTTGGGTCTAAGGATCTGATGCTTTGGAAAAGCAGTTTCCAAAGAAGATGAGAACCTGTGGATTTGTTCTGGGCTAATGTGGTTTGATGAAATAAGACCCCCCCCCCAAAAAAAAGGTATCTATAAACTCATAAAATACTTATCCAACAAACAGCAGAGAACAGTTTAGAGAGAACAAAGCCCAAATTCCCAAAATGACTGTTTATAAATTTTTGTTTTCATTTTAAAAGGGTTGATTATAAGTGATGAATGTTCACAGTCAATTTCTAAAAAAAAACATAAAGGGTACGTATGATATAAAGATGTACATTTTGCATTGGTATGGATCTTGGTCAATTGATACAAATTTATGGTTGATTTTTGTTACACTGTGTATATGTATTTCTGCTCTTATTTAAGATATTCTGTTTGTGCAGCTCATTTAAAATATAATGTATAGTTAAAAATACAAATTAATATATAGTCATCTGTAATAATCAAACTTACAGTCATATTAGTTAGGTTTTCTAGATATACAGAGATACATTTTATAGGGATGGGTATTCTTCAAATCTTTCAAAGACCTACAAAATATACCA
The DNA here is from genome assembly GCF_037038515.1 of Microtus pennsylvanicus. NCBI lineage: Eukaryota > Metazoa > Chordata > Mammalia > Rodentia > Cricetidae > Microtus > Microtus pennsylvanicus. The sequence continues at coordinate 24,787,381 of NC_134599.1, forward strand.
TTTATAATGTTTTAAAAATTTAAACATTGTTCAATAGTGAGGCATGTCTGTTTCTGATACTACCAATTACTTCATAGAGGTTGATAGGCATTGAAGACACTTGTTATGAAATTTACCTGAAATATGACAAGGTTAGTATTTGGGGAAAGGACTGCCCTTGCCTGGACATCTTTATGGAATCTTATATAGCCTGGACATGAAGGACCCACAAAGAAGAGACTGCTAAACTTTCCAAAAGATGGAATGGTCCTTCAGGGTTCCTGCTTCACAGAATAAACTGCCAAACAAGAACACAGAAAAAAGCAACTGATAAACATTGCCATTACAAGCAAAACAAATCTTCAAATTTCCTGCTTCATGGAAAAGTCTTCTGGATACTATATGTATGTAGGCTAAAGATAAATGCCCCAATATTACAGAAAAATTTTTGGTGACTGTTCAGGCAGTAAGAGGAAGAGAGTAGGTGAAATCAAAGAGACATCATGTAGCTGCCAAAGAAGAAAGACACCCACCAGAACAGCCAGAACAGAACGTTACCTGATAAATCACAGCCTCTTAGTGATACACAGATTAATAGAAATGGGTTAATTTAAAGATATAAGAACTAGCTAGGAAATTGCCTAAACTATTGACCAAAAAGTGTTGTAATTGATAAAGTTTCAGTGTGATTATTTGGGTCTGGGCTGCTGGGAAATGAACAAGCAATCTCTCATTTTACAGCAATAGCTCTAGAGACTCATATGTGAGAATTCTTGGCCCTTAGGGAGTAGCACTACTAGGAGGTAAGGTCTTGTAGTAGTAGCTGTGACCTTGGAGGAAGTGTGTCACTGTGAGTGTAGACTGAGGTCTCGCATGTTCAAGTTACATGCAGTATGTCACGCAGTGTCCTTCAACTGGATAAAGAGGTAGAACTCTCAGCTCCTTTTACAGTTCAATGTCTGCCTTCATGTTGCCATGTTTCACATCATGACTATAATGGGCTAAACCTCTGAAACTATAAGCTAGGATCAATTAAATGTTTTCCTTTGTAAAAGTTGCCATGCACATGGTGTCTCTTCACAACAACAGCAATGCTAAGACACTTTCTGTACCATATGATTTCTCTGTTTGCCTCCTCTATGATGTAGTCTATATTGTTATATTAGTGAGAAAGCCTGACCAGAGGCCAATAATACAGGGCTCCCTGATCTGAGCTTTTATGAACCAAAATTATCTTCAAATAAATCACTTTTCTGTACAAAATGTACAGTTTTGAACATTTTGTGACATACACACAAATAAAACAAAATAATTTGGAGCACTTATTGTAGTTATTTGATAATTAGACACTAGTATCTCTCATATATATGTGTGTGCATGTGTGTGTATTTATCTATGTGTATATGTCTGTGTATATATGCATATATATGGAACAAATATCAAAATATGTTTATTTAACATTTTTAAAATGTACCTTATATTGACTAAAGATATGGTTCAGTGCTCAACAAGAGCAGGTGCTGAGAACTCATCGAGCTGAAGTCACAACTGTTTGTAATTTCAGTTCCAGGGGATCTAAGACCCCCTTCTACCCTCTTGAGCACACAAGGGATATAAACACATACATTGAAGGTAAGACACTCTTTTATATTAAAATAAAATAAATATATCTTTAAATTGTTTTATGCAACCAAAATTGATAACATCTATTGACTTGACCTTTGTATTAATGCATTAAAATTTAATCATTTACTTTTTGACACTATCACCTTTTCCTCACAAGCACTAAGATTCAAATCACTAATGAGGCAAAATATTAAACAACACAATTTGCAGTATGATGTTTAGATATAAAGATTGCATCTTTTCCTGAACTAAAAGGAAAGAAATCAAAATGGGAAAAGGGAATACAATAATAATGAAAGTTTCTAAGAAAGACTGAGTGTCTGATATGATTTATATATTGGAATTAAGAAGTTGAAAGCCAAATTGTAAAGCATTTCAAAATAATATCATGGAAATCAATTTGAAGGATGCATTTAATGCTTTGATTCAGAACCTGTCAAACCTGTCATGAATTTTAACTGAGTTAAGAAAGCATTCTGATATACATTATATGAATGTGGGAGTTTTAAACACCACAGAACTACACAAGATGTGATGCTACAATAGGAATCAATTACCTGGCAGTAATAAATTATTTCACTCTCAATTATGATGAGTGTCAAATGGAATATTTTGATGTATTCAAATAACAAAGTCTATTGTTTGAGAAACCTGCTTGGGCTAGATAATTTCATGGAAAATATTTCTGGGTTTCATTCCATTTAGTTTTCATTAACTTTTAATGATGCCTAGAAACAAGTGCTTACAGGTTTATTAAAGTCTGTTAATTTTTCAGAAATTAAACAATCATTTTGCAAACAATTCCTGGATGTTTTCATGCCAACATAGTGAATATTCCAGAAACTCTCACAATGTTTCTTTCCTAGTCTTATCTACCCTGTAATAATGACTACTCTGCTTACTGATAGTAAACATTAACTCACTTACTTTGTGCTTTCTGGGAATGAAAAAAACAAAAACAATATGGACTTCTCATGACTGTACACATTAAAATTATCTGTATTATTGCTAATAGTCATTAAATTTTACCGAGGGTTAGGGTTTCATTGGATAACCAATACATGATATACATATTCCTGTGACTGTTGATAGCTTCAGCAATATCAATTTTATGCTATTACAAATAACATTGCATATGAACTCAAAAACACATTTTAGAGATGATAATCTGATTTGTATTACTTATTACAAATATGACACATTATTATATAAAGTCATACATAATATTTTTTCTAGTAGAAGTAAAATATCCTCTTTAGATTCCTATTCATCAAACAGCATACCTGTAATTAAGTAAATACAGATTCAGATACCTAACCTAATTTATATCCTTTATCTACCCAGTGCTGATCAATACTCTGTGAAGTAAGTTATTTATATCCTTACAAAACAAGGAAGCTAAATATATTCTATGCTAAATAGCAAGGGATGGATCTTCCAGGTCACACATTACAAAGATAATTTTCATTTCAAATGGTAAAGTGAGTTATATTCTAACAGAATGCTTGGTTGGTAAAACAAAGACTGGAGAAGATATTACAAAAAGATATATATCAATCAGATGTAGACTCAAATTAGTAGAATTCCAGGGCTTGCTTTCTTTTAATTTAAATTTCTCTCAAACAATACATCACAACTGCATTTCCAGCCCTCCACCCCTACTATTTCCCTCTCCACATCCTCTTTTTTTTTTTCTAAAATTTGTCTCTGGCTATCCAGCCTCCAGTTCGTGGCCATCCATTTAGATTGTGTAGGGCATGGGATCCCTTTTGTCATATGGACTTTAAGTTAGAACAGTCATTCTTTGGCCAAAACCAAAAGTTCTGTGGATTCCATTGGCCCAACCCGTCTTGCAGGTAGGATAGGTTGTAGGTCAAAGGTTTTGTCTCTGAGTTGGTGTCTTGGTGCCACCAATGGGAGATGCCTGGCCACAGAAGATAGTCTGTTCAGGCTCCATATCTTCTATTACTAGGAGTCTACGCTAGACTAGTCCTCATAGAATTCTGAGAGCTTCTATTACACTTGGCCTTTTTCAATTTAGCATTTTCTGGTGTATACATGAGTTCCATTTCCAGTAGTTTGCTTACGAAGTGAGTTTTTCACATTAAAAAGAGAGCAGAAACTAACAAAACTATCAAAAAGTAAGAAATGAGATGCAAAAGGGTGTTTTTAATCAAACAAATTACCTTTGTAGAAAATGAGAACTCCCTCAGCCCTTGTAGACTATAGGCCTTTAAAGATGGTAAGGACTAAAGTATTTTTAATTTAACTCTTAGAGCCCTATGAAGTAATGAATTTCAGGAATGTTTTTACTTACATACTGTCCTTCCTGCCTGCTCCTGGACGGGAATGATCTTGTAGGAGGCCAATAGTTTGTTCCCAGATGCCCAGACTCCCAAAATAACCACACAGAAACTACATCAATTAAATTATTGCTTGGCCCATCAGCTCTAGCTTCTTATTGACTAACTCTTACATATTAATTTAACCCATCTCCATTAATTTATATTTTTCCATGAGGCTCGTAGCTTACTGGCAAGGTTTCCACATGTCTGTCTCCAGCAACGGCTCCATGGATTCTCCCTCACTCTGTCTCCTTTCTCTCAGTATTCAGTTGAGTTTTCCATACCTACCTCTATTCTGCTCTGCACAGGCCCATGACAGTTTCTTTATTAACCAATGGTATTCCCAGCATACAGAGTGAAAATTGGTGCACCAACATGGTTGACTAAATACATGTAAAACCTGAGAAAGCTTAAAAGTAATTATAGACACACGCACACACACACACACACACATACACACACACACACACACACACACACACACACACACACACACACACAACCAGATTTAAGCACAGCTTAATGTTATGGCTTTTTAAAGAGAGGTTTTCTTGATTCAGCAGTAGCAGAAAACATGCCACACAGTTTTAAAATTACAGCCTCCTGGGTCATGCTGCCAGAACAAACTCTGATGAGGCTTGACTATAGAACATTTAAATGGTGTTTGTGACTAGAGTGCTACACCTTGCTTAATGGCAAAATAGACCCAGTGTGTGCCTGAAATCAGGGCTGTGAGCGTGGTTCATGCTAAACAGACCTCCACCCCACCATGTTGGGCTGGTTGGAGCCAAACGGCAAAGGAGCCTTAAAAGCACTTAGCATTTTAAGAAATGCTCTTAGACAGAAAAACATTAGAGATACACAATAGGACAGATTTAGACATAAAAGAACTCTAAACAAGTTATGGTGTTGGATAAATGTAAGTAGGCTTGGGAGAGAGAAAAATAGAATATAGACAGTTATAAATATAAATGGTTTTTTTAAAAAGACTTTAAAGAGATAGAGTGCAGAAAGTCAAAGATTAAAAGAGTAAAGCAAATAAATGTTTAAAGTAATAGAATAAAAACAAATAAGCTATGTAAGGATGGAATATACACAAAGCACCTGGATTGTGTATATTATTGTGTTTTCTTTGAATTTTTGATGGTGAAGGAGCTAAGTAATCAATATATATATATAATTTAAAGGTATTTTGTCTTCAAAATTTTGGTCTAAAGATATGTTATTTTTAAAAAGTGCTACTTCTTTAGTTTCTACAGAGGATGAGACCCTGTGGATTGCTTCCAGACCAATATGGTTTGATGGACCAAAACCTTGCAAGGTCGCCATGAATACCTCGCTCCAAATTATTTCACCCCCCAAAAAAGCGGGAAGCAGATAAGACTGTGCCCAAATTCCCTAAATGATTGTTTATGAATGTTTGTTTACATTTAAAGAGGGATATACTATAGAAAGTTGCATTGGTATGAATCTTGATTTATTGATACAAATTTAAGGTCAATTTTATTATACTGTATATATGTATTTCTGATGTTGATTAAGGTATTGTGTTTGTCCAGCTCATTTAAAGCTTAATGTATAATTCAGAAATATATGTTAATAGATATTCATCCATAATAAATACATCATTCATAGTAATATTTCAGAAGTACTTTGAAGTCTGGGGGTGTCTAACGACCACTTTGTGGGTCCTTATATCTAAGTTGTTAATGTTGTCTCTCTGATGGATGTTTTTTTAGGACTCTGCCATGAACACAAAGATTCTCATACTTTGTTCACATTCTCTTCAGTGTGCCTGCTTTTCCTCACACCTCCACATTTCTAGGTTTATATTGTACATACTTCTGACCATTGAACTAGGCCATTCATCTCTGTACAGTAATTTATTAGTGCTTTAGGTTCATGTATTTTTTATTCTACATCAAGCTTTAGACCAAAGCCATTGTTTAAAGTTTCTACACCTTGTTCTTAAGGTTTCTTATCAATTCTGTCTTTGCAGGCACTTCTAACACTGAATTACTGACTTACAGTAAGTAATCTTTTCATGAAATTGAACCATGGTTGTTTCAACAACCTGGACATGGAGAATCCCATAGCAAGTTAGGGCTCTTTACTTAGGGAGGGATATTGGGATAGGTATAGGTGCTCTTAGCGCTAGGATTAATTAGTAGTGAAACTTACATATGGCTTCTGGATGTCTTGAGGCATGGTGACAAATATGTCATGTTTGTCCTATAATAGATTTCTTTTGTGCTTGTACAACAGTTCCTAATTAAGACCACCAGCAGCTGGAGATATCCTGACATCGTTTTTCACTGTCTATCAGGGCTCGGATAAGTCCAGACACAGCTTTGCTAAAGCTCTGCAATGTTCTACATCAAACACTCCTTTAAACTAGCTGTGGTAAAGTTACTTCTAGCATCTTGGAATATACCACACCTTGTAGACAAAGCTTTTTGGCTGCATATGTGACAGCTTAAAGCTCTCAAAGAAGCCTGTAATTCTCAGAGACCACACAAAAGGAACATACTCCTGAATTATCATTAACACAGATATCATCATGCATTTATAGGCCACTCTAAAAATGACCATTGTGTTCATTGTAATTTTTTTTAATTTGGAGGGAATGTCAAGATATGGTTATTTCACAAACTTCTCAAATGCATGCCTGGATTGAAACACTCATTAACCTGTATGCACATTATATTTTCTCCCTAACACCCCAGAGTGCATGGCATCCAATGTACATAGTAATTTCCATTAACTGGGTCCAGTGAAAATAATGACATTATTTGGAGACAAAAGTATACATCCCGCAAGGCTGTCAAGGGATCTGGGTTATTACTGAATATATTGTATGAGGAAGAGAAAACTTAAAACTATTTGAGACAAGACTCTAAATGTATAGTTTATGCATTTCCGGCAAATGCAAACTATTTCTTATCCTCTTCCCTGAATATCCCTGGAGAGAAGAAAGAGCACATTTGCTAGGTCAATAACTGTTTTTCAATTACTCAAGGATGTATTGATCTGTCCCAGTAAAGTTACACATCTGGCACAGCAGCTGCAATTGGAAATAACACCTGGTTGAGTTTATGCAACTTATTGTCATTTGACTTGCTCCGTTTTAACTTTGTTCTCTCTCTATCTCTATCTGCTTTTCTCTCTCTCTTTCTTCTGACCGAAAGAGAAAACATGCAAAATGATACACAGTTAAAATATAAACCACCATGAAGGCCTACTTAGGCATCTACCATTCAATAATGCTATATATTAATAGTATCATCTAAAATTTATTAACATATTGCTAAGGAAGATTAATTCAGGGATGGTAATTTACATTTTTTCTGAAGATTATTGTAATTCCTATAAGCAAGGCTATCAACAGGAGAACACTGTCAATAAAATGTATTCACCTTGCTGTTGCATTTGGAGCTAGAGAAGGGCCAGGAAGCCGGGCGGTGGTAGCACACGCCTTTAATCCCAGCACTCAGGAGGCAGAGGCAGCCGGATCTCTGTGAGTTCAAGTCCAGCCTGGTCTACAAGAGCTAGTTCCAGGACAGGAACCAAAACTACGGAGAAACCCTGTCTCGAAAATCAAAAAAAAAAAAAAGAAGAAGAAGAAGGGCCAGAAATCATGCTGAGAATCATCATGTGGCTCACAGTGAGATGACAGAGGCCAGTAGGCTCTATGTCATCTCTGAGCTTTTACTCTTGTTGGAATCTTGGATGACGTTTCAGGTTCCACAACCAGTATAGCTTTATACATTGTGTCCTGCAACTTTCAATTAAAGGAGTAGTCTCTAAATGTCTCAAGTTCCTTTTGAGGAGCATCTGTAAGATTTACTACTATGTATATTTTATTTTTCTTTTTACATATAAATTGTCAAGAAAGTGTTCCCTCTTTTGTAACAGGCACCAGGATCAAGAAAGTGTTCCCTCTTTTGTAACAGGCACCAGGAAACGTGTGTGTGTACTCTTAAATGTATATTATATATATACACATACACATGTGGATATATAGATATACACATATCTATATGTATATATAGATACACACATGTTTATATATGTATATATATATATATACACACACACACACATATATGTAGAGAGAGACAGACAGACAAACAGACAGAGAAGAGAGAGCTTTTGTACTATATACCTACATTTTATGTTTTTATCTTGTGTTTGTACTAATTCTTTCATTGTAAAAATCAGGCAACATTCTCAGGAATACAGTCCAAACAGCTCAAAGTTCACACAAATTAATTGCTGTTCCAGTCTATATGAGCTCACAGAAATATTTTACCCCAGAGTAGCCTGAGATTGGATGGAATTGCTGATCCTTTAATATGGCTCTGTGACACACTGAAGTAGAAAATCCAGCAAAGTCATTACTAGTCATAGCACACCAAAAATGTACTATGAATGTGCTGCCCTAATAAATTATGTCTATAATAATTCATTACACAGAAATGTATAACAATGACGGGATGAGCACTTGCCAAGTAGGATCAAAGTGAATCATCATTACAAAGGCCGGAGGGAAAATCATAATTACATAAGATTTCCAGTGCCGATGAGTTCTCTGCATGGTTTCCACAGAAGGGTCTGTTATTGTCTGGTCAGGGCTGGACTCTTCTGCTAGCTCAGAGGTTACTAGGAATTAATGCAAGTGCTCATGGTTAACAAATTATTGTCTTATATAAGTTCTGAAAGTCTTACTGTGCATGAAGGACTCTGGTTTCAGCCATTTGGCTAGCATAGAAGTTTTGTCAGGATGTGAACTCAGTTTTTTTTATAACTATTTTATAACTATTATCATATTCAGGTCAAATTCCTAAGCTTTATTATCCAGTTTCAGGAAATGATTATATCTTTGATTTTATCATTGAGGTTGCAACTTTCATCTATACCTGAGTGGAGATTCCCTTGAGCTCATTTTGCCTCTGCTTTGCTTTATAGATTTATGAAGAAACAATGCTTTGCCTCTTTTAATAGCTATTTTTCTCCACCTTCTTGGATATATTCCAAAGCCAGTACCTTCATTTTTTTCCCTAACTAATTTACCTCAGGCAGAGTCTCAGATACATAATGCTATAGTATTCAGTGGTTATTATTACCATACTTAATACTGTGATGATGTCTCAGAATCATTTAGTTACTGAGACACCCAAGTTTAGATGAAACTAGACTTTTATTCTAGACGTCAAGAATAGTGACTTTGTGAACAAAACAAAACAATAACAGCAACAATAACAACAAAAAAGAAAGACTCCAGGACAGGAGGAAAACAAACCTGAAAAAGGATCTTAATTTGGAGGATTTTATGAGTTGACACTAAGAAAATATTTCATAATCAATTTATTTACGAAGAATTTACATAAATTCAGCTGGTTCAAGCAGCATACTGAGATAAGAGCAGATGAGACATAGACAACAAGGAATGTTATCAAGATGACTTCCCCTCACAGGCAATTGAGCTTCCTCTGCATGGAGAATTCCAGCCATGCTCCATGAAACTGCAGGAGTACCAATAGTTATATATCAGTTTATATCAATTACTAATGGAGAGATCTTTGCTGAGCAATTAATTCCCTGTGCCATCCATTCTGTCACAGACAAAGGCTCTTTAATCCTCTATGTCCAGCCAAAGAGATTCAAATGTCTTTGAAGTTCTACAAAAATATACTAAAATGGTGACCCAGACAAGATCAAGCTAGAGAGCAATAATATCTGCTCTATTGTGTTATAACCCTTTCTTCAGAATAATACTGTTTGTGTCATAATTTAGAGAAAACAAGTCTACTCTGAACTGAATATTAAATTAATGGTATTTCTGGGATGTTTTATATCATCACAATAATTAAAATCTATGGATTGCTAACCAATTTCTTACTTGTTTCTCACCCCTTCCACCATAAAAACACTGCCTAAACTGTGAAAGGTGAGATCCTTAATGAGAAAAAGTAGGTTTGTCTTAAATCCCAAATTTAATCATCAATCACATTAAGATTTGATTTACGGATCTTCAGAAAATATTTGATGAATAAATGAATCCTAGAGAAACTACATGGCATTTCTTTAATGGTTTTAAATATTTAAATCAGAATCATAAGTCAGACATTAAATGGTAATAATGTCCCAATTTGACAAAAGAAGCTAAACTCAAAATTCAAATTATCCTATTTTTCTTTCAGGAAGAGAGGGAAAGGGAAAAAGGAAAGATGAGAAAAAGGATCAGAAGGGAAAGTGATGTGTAGACATCCGTATCTGAAGCTAGCAAGCCCACATGCAGTATTTGCATTGTTCCAGCAGGTACATTACAGCGGAGAAGGCTGAACAGGTTAATATTGCAACTAAGAGTCAGTTCCTTTGGAAAAGTGTGTGATGTTTCTTTTATATGCTGTAACAAAAATTCTTGAAAATAAAACAATGAGAATTATTAACTGTGGAGTGTTTCTTTTTTTTTAAATTTCAGAATCTATTGCTTCTGATTCTAAGGAAAAATCCTGTTAAGCACTACCAATTAAAGATTCAATTGTCGTCGTTGTCCCAGATTCAACAGCTGAATGCCTTAGTGGGGAGATTTACAATGTTTTAATGAAACATGAATGATCTGTGAATATGCAAAGGTGAGGCTTTGAAATTAAAGCCAATATCCTTTTCATTTTACTTATGTAATGCTATATAAGGTTTCAATTAGTTTTTACTCCCCCCAAAAGGAACTAACAAATGTGTTGCATTAATTGTTATTCCCAGAAATGGACTCAAGGAGGCCAGAATTGTAAAACTACAATCCTTGCAGCTGTACAAGGTCTAGATTTATCATTCTGCTATTTCTGCAGAGATGAAATGAAGCCAATACCTTCAGATCAAGTGTGAAGTTAGGCTTATAACTAAGGGACTGTAGATCAGAGAAAGAAAAAAAATGAAGTCACAAGGTAATGTCTACTATACAGGGCATATGATTGGACATGGTGTATGATATTTCAAAATGACAATTTTTATCCTGCTGAATATCATTGGCTATATATAAATTGTCCCTGAACTTTTAGTTATTTGAATATATCATTATACCCTTATTTTCCCATGTTCATATGGAGTAGAAAAGTATAATTTTTGTAGTGACATCAATGTGTTTATATTTGTTGGCACATGTGCATTCATGTGTGTGTGTGTGTGTGTGTGTGTGTGTGAGAGAGAGAGAGAGAGAGAGAGAGAGAGAGAGAGAGAGAGAGAGAGAGAGAGAGAGGTGTATCTAGAAAGAGAGGAGTGGAAACTTTTTCTATTCCTAGCCCAAAGAACTATCCCAGATAATAACACAGCAATCTAAAAATAGAATGCGTTGCTATGTTCATTTATGGTTTTCTTTTACTGTTTTTCATCCACAAATGAACAGAATAGCTCCCTTGGAAAATACATCATTCCAACAATACACCTTCTGTTGAAGGCAATCGTCAATGTAAAGGTTCACCTTATTTTAAACTTGCCATCTATAGAGGAGAAAATCCAGGGATAAGAATCTTATCTCTCTGTAGAAAGGGAACATTTTAAGAAGGGCTGTCACAGCATTTCTTAAGTCTGAGAAATAAGGCTTACTAGAATTATTTTATATCTTCAAATATTGTCTAAAGTATGATTGGATTTTTAAAATAAAAGCTATCAAGTCATTCATGTTCAGATATTGACCAAATATTATTATAAATCAAAAGTGCTTGCAAGCTAAGTGAATAAGATACTGGAACGACTCTGTATTTTAAAATATTATTTTTTACTTTTGATGAAACAAAATTTAAAAAGTAAACCACACTTGATTAGAAGTCATAGTAAATGATAGATAAAATTTAATTTAATAATGTAAGGGGATATTTTTTGTAAAGTACTAGTTAATAGAAAAAAATCATATTTGTCATATAAATAATTAAGAAATAAGTCATTGAAAGAGTAAGGTAATTAAAATTAGTGCACTTTCTTAAACTAGCAAATTAAATTCATTGCCGGACCTTATTTCAGCTAAAATAAATGGGCAACTAGATATTACTTTACCAAGGTCACAGACATTACTTCATCTCCTTTTGAGAAACTGTCACGTGCATTTGTGACAATTAAGTATTAATTGTGTTCCATTTTGCAAAAGTCATGTCATCTCCATCTTCCATCTCCTTTCTTTTTCAAATTCAACAAACAGAGTCAAGAGTGCAGCCCATCACCTAAAACTTTTCAATTAAATGAATATTCAAACCAGAACGTTGCACTCAGCTTTCAGTAAATGGACTTCAAGACATTTAAAATATAATGATGCCTTTTTTGACCCATAACTGAGGATGGTTTTAGGTGGAAAGTTCAGAGAAGATTGTTTCCTGGGGCTCATTTAATTGTTGTTGGTTTTATGGTATCTTTGTAAGCAGCTAATGGTTTGCAATTAAGGAGAGCTTACCATCCAATAACAGAGGAAGATGACTGACTTTTTTTTTTGAGTCACAACACTTCATTTAGGTCCACTCTGTCTGCTGTCCTCATAAGCCAGATTTTATAAGTCTATTCATTACTAACAGTCCTCTTGGTTTTCTTTGCATAACTATTTTATCTATATGAATATTATCTTCAATACTTTTCAGCAAAGATTTTTTATGGTTAGAAAACATTTTGTGAATGAGAAATGTGTGAAGGGAAGGAAACACAAGATAGTTAAAATAAAAAGCATGCTCCTGGAACTATCACATGATTTAAAAAGACAAGACACATGGAAAGCAAATTGGAGATGGAGGTAATCTAGTTTGAAAATAAAAGAGGGTGTCTTTTGTTGTTGTAGTTGTGTTTTTTTGTAAATGATTTGAATGACTAAAGATGAAATCCACACTGGAAGAATTTGAAGGCTCATTTCGGTTTTTATAATGCAAAACGAACTTTAGAGTCTATGGCAATGATATTAGAATTGTGTGCTCAAAGTGAAGTCTGAAGTGGCCTTTTGTTCCACAATACTGCAGGTCCTCTGTCACAGAGAGGAACCATTAGTTCATTGACTTTATTGCTGTTCCTTTCTCTCAAACCAACCACTGCCATTTACTGGTATAACAAAATGGGGTAAAACTTATCACAGATCTTATTTCAAATATTCCACACGAGACTTTTCATTTTATTTTATATCACTTTATTATTTATAGAGAAGGGAATAGGTGGACACTGCTACAATGCCCTTCAAAGCTTGAAGGTTTCTAGTCATAGAGATTTGGGATCAATACTGCGAATGATGGCATGCTTTTCTGAGTGAGAGGATTTGTTTCTTAATAACACCCACTAAGTATGAGTTACAAAGTGTGTGTGAGACAGAGACAGAAGGGGGACACACAGAGAGAATATGTGTACAGGAGGGCCATAAGCACACCAATACAAGGCAATGTCTGTTGTTAGGCATTCTTCTTGGTTATTCTCCATACTGGCTTTTTAACAGAGACTCTCACTGAACATGAAACTCACCAATTCAACTAGGTTTGAGATAGAAAACTTGTGGAACCTTCCTGCCTCCTCTTCTTCATCGTTGAATTATAGGTACCCATTGCTGTATACAATTTTTATTTGGGTGCAGGCATTCAAATTCATATTTTTGTGCTTGTCTCAAAAACACTTTGCCAACTGAGAAATTGTCCCACCTTCTAAGAAAGTAATTTCTAAACCTCATGTTTCTCTTCTACTCAGTAAAATTGATACAATAATACTTTCTAAGCTATATTACATATTAAGTTACACAAAGTACCAAAAACAGATAATAAAGATTAACCTCTGTCTTGTAGAAAATAACCAGTCAATGTTTCAAAGGTAAATCTGATATACAACGAAAAATGAAGTGCAGATAAAAATGGTTTTGTTTATTTGTTTGTTTTAATTTGGTAGTAAAAAATTATGACTATTTTTTTTTGTTTGAGATAGAGTCATAACTGGTTGCTCAGGCTGCTTTGAATTCAAGACCCTCCTGCCTCAGCCTCCTGAGTGTTGGAATTACAAGTGTGCACAAACACCCCACCTTGTAATATTAAGTTTTTCAAGAATGTCTTCACTATTATTTTAATAAAAAACAAGCTAAAGTTGTTTATATTGATATAAATTAGAGATATAATTTCTTATGTAGGTAGACACCTATAGTGGGATTTGTGGTTCATACTTTCTACAGTTAATAAATTTGAAATAGTTTAGGTATGAAAATCATTTTATCTAAATCAAATGAGAAAGAAATTTAATAATAGGAAGGCTGTTTATCATTTCATCTGCTTCCCTCCTTACATACAGTGGGGTGTTGGAAGGAACCACTAAGCACAATGCTATTTGTGCAATTGAAACTGACAATATTTTTCTTCCACTCAGTAAATGGTTTTGACCACAGTGCTTTCCACCGGGAAAAGTCATCCAAAATGTTCACTGTTTAGTAAGATTGTAATATGTTTGCAGAAATACTTATTGTATTTAATATAATTGCTTAGAAATAGCAACCAAGGGCTGGACTTTCACCTGTTCCATCTCCGTGCTGTTGGTGGAGTAGCCAACTACCTTTGAGTGCTATAGTAGGAGGACCATCTCTGAAGCCCCTTTGTAGGGACCTTTGGTATCTGTTTATTATATACAGTGCAATTTGTAGCTGTGTTTTCCTGCTTTATTCTCCAGCAGCACTTTAAGCCAAATCAGTCAATACCACAGCTTGACCTAAAACCCTTGATTACCCAGTGTGAGATGATGATTTTAACACCATCTCAGCAATAACTCTCTGCTGACTGTAATTCCAGTACTAGCTATATTGGTTCTGAGAGCAAAGATGGATCCCTTGCAGATTCCAAATTGATTCTTGTACATTACAACATCCCGAGACCTTTTTCATCAGACCTAAATGGAGAGGAAAATCCAAGAACTGGATTTTCATGGTTATTAAAATAAAGACTTATTCTGGAAGATTTTTGCTGGAATAATGGAGAGGAATCCATCCTCTCGGTACACATTTAATTGATAATTTTGATTACCATCAGGGGAATGGCGCTGACTTCTAGATGGTCAGCAGAAGCTAATCCACAAACTATCTACTAAGAGATTTGCTTCATGTATCAAACCTCACCTTGCCTGTTGATCCATTCCTTTTTTTCTCAGTATAGACATGTTTTCTTCACCCAGCTCCACACAGCACTGAATTATAAATCTTAAAGTCACCTTCAGTAAACTAAGAGAACCTGCCTGGCGTTTTCTAAAATTCTGAGTCTACTATCACACATGGATAAATATTATAGAGAAAAGCTTGTTCTGATATCTTACATTGAGTCTATCGATATGTTTTATTGAAACATGACACACCCATATGAACTGCGGCAGGTGTAGGGGCATGCTGATGTGTTCCTAGAGAGGTGAAAGAAAACAAACACTTTTTGTCATTTTTCATGTCTCAATTATTGTGTCTCCAGCACAGCTGCATCACAGACACACAGATGATAAAATAAAAGCATCAAGACTACAAAGAAAGGATCTTCTTATCCAGCAAGACTTCAGCTTGACCTGTTTATTGCTCATGCCCCAATGAAGAGGGGAGAGTAGCAGCTGAGTCTATAATTACTCAAACTTCTCTGTGGCGCTCCGAACTGTGGCACTATCTGGATGCCCCAATCAGCTTCCATACCCTGATTTAATGATTTACTGGAGTTTCTTCTACACGTGCATTCTCCTCTGGATCTCATGTTATCATTTATCATTACCTCACAGGGTGATAGATGGTAGCACAGCAGAAGTGTACATATAATCTCTGTTCATCTAACTTTTTTTCCCCTTTGTTCCTGTGGTAAGAGAAATCATTGAGATCCATGCCAATGAACTCTGAGGAAATACTTGCATAGAAAAATTCAAGAGAAAATATTCCTCAAAAAATTAGGTGGGTGATGTTAGTGTCAAGACATAAGCACGAGACTAGAAGGATACACTTGCGTATCCTTCATACAGAGGGCATAATGCAGAAGTAGCTTTAGTTTCCCATACATCTCAGTATGGATTTAAATAAATATTCTAAGAGCACTTGCCAAAAATCTCACTACCTAACCTTTAAAGCACAGCCATGCTAGTTTATTGTCCTTCACATATAGATGTTTTTCTTTTAATGAGTAAACAGACATCTAATTCAATTGGTAGGACCAGTCTGACTTTACAGATGTTAAAACTATAGAAAATTCAAGTAGGGTCCAAAGCTCTCCCCGATAGAGGCAGGCTGTTTCTCTCTTTCTCTTCCCATAATCAGTGTGATACAGTTCAGCAGATTCATCAGTCTACCTCTAAGATTCACACCTCTGTTTTCAAAACGGTATTGTTTTCCATTGACTCAATGTACAACCACACCATATTAAAAAGCTTAACATTTCAGAATTACTAAACCATAATGGGTTAAAATTGGCTAATTTATAGAAAAATTGGTTATTGGATTTATAAGTCTTAAAACAAACTTTTAACTAAGAATTTTAAGTCATATTTAAACAAACATATGTCCTGAAAAGTTGGTGAATGACCAAAGAAAGAATTATAACACATCCTGCAATGTTACTATATTTCAAGTTAGTAGGAGATTAATCTAAATTAATTCCATGACTTGTCATACTATAAGCTTGCTTAATTATTTATTTGTACACTTGCTTATTAACACAATGTTAGAGTTTTCATGTGTTATGTCCCATGCCTGTAATAACAGAACCCAGGAAGTGAACACGTGAAGATAGCAGATCCAAGGCTATTCCAAACGTCACTCCCTAGAGCTTCCCAAAGAAAAGTGCTTTAGGATTCCAGAGTATTTAAATGCTCCGCAAAATAATATTGCTTCTAAATTCAAAAGTTAAGGTTCTTCATCCCCCCAAAATCCAATGGGGCAAATAGACTATGAGACCTGAGTTGTTAATTATTAGTTTTTATTCTGTTTGTCTGACACTACAAACGGAACAATGGAAATTAAAACTCAACTTTCATTTAATAATTTGGAAAACACATCTAAAGTTTATAGTCAATTTATACATGCCGGAATTTTTATAGATGTTTCCTTTTGAGTAACTTTATAGATGAAAAGTATTTTTGTTAGTATGTAAAATATTTCTTCCCTTTATGTTCCTTCTCCAACCATCATCCATTTGTTTTTATCTTTTCTTTTAAATCTGTTTTTGATGATTGATATTTAATCTTGCTAAAATTATTTATTAATATTTTTTTCTTATTGTTTTGATGTTAACCTTCTATTTTCTTTTAAATAATGCTACTAAGGGATTACAATAATCCTTGATTTTTATTTTCTTCCATATCAGGTTATTTTTGACATCAGATTTATAATTAACCAGAACAATCTGAATATTTTATCTCTTTAAAAAATCCCTAATTAATGTTCTTGTTAGTAAATTTGAAAGCATAAACAATCAAATCTACAAATATAATGCATATATAATGTAGCCTCTTTTCTCTAAAAATCATAACAAAAGATATAATTGAAAGGTTCTGAATTCTTCTCCATAGGGACTTTCAAGTAATATTAAGCACCTATCTTACCACCTGCCACACAACATAAAATACAAACTACTTAGTTTGTTCTATAAACCTAATGTCATTTTAAGAGTTTGTAAGTCAGTCTCCTTCTGTAACTCAGAGTACCTTGAAACATGATCCACCTGCATCAGTGCTCTCAGCAAGAGGATTATAGTTTTCATGAGAAATTCTGAACAGGTCCAGATGATGCCGAAATATATTTGTAAGGCACATGGGGTCTGATTAGGTCTGTTATAAAGGAACTCAGAGGTCAGGGAACGCAAAATTTCTATAATAGAAAATAGGTAAATTTTCTGTCATTTTCAGGTGTGTTTCCTTAGTGTGTTTTATTTTGATCACTTTGGAATGATGTAATGGAATTGCTTGTCCATTTCACTCACTTATTGTAACCCTTTTTCAAAATAAAGTTATATCTAAACTTGTATTATGATATTATTGTCACACATTAATACTTATGAATATATATGTACATATATAAAGTTGATATACAAATTCACTAATCTTAAAATATTTTTAATTACAGTTAACAAGCTTTATTTTGAGTATAATGATGATTATATATTTGCTATATATCTTAATGATAATCAATTTATTGGAGAAAAAATTATTTTGATTATCTCAGTTAATAAAAAAATTCCTTAATATATTAAGAGCAGGAGAAATTTTTAATGATGTGGATTTTAAATGAAAGAGATAGCAATTTTATACTTGATATAATATTTTTCAATAGGAATTTTTGCCTTTCTTCAATATCAGTAAAAAAAATACGTGTGACACAGTATTGCAAATCCTGTTTAATAGCAAGGGAAAATAAATAAGCAAATAAGTAAATAAATAAAAGATTACAAAATTCAAATGTTGCAACCAATGAGTTAAAAACTGAGAATGCTATGAGTAGCTTGAATATTTGACACATTCATAAATGTCAATATCATTTGTTATCAACAATCACCAACCAATCTGTGTATTTTGGCAATAGCTGTGTTTGTTTCAGATTCTGGTTTACAAGGGTTACAAGTGTCTAGAGTCAGGAAAACTTGTCCATGTTCTGTTGCAAAAAGTTGGAGTTCTTTCTATCAGGGTGCTTACTCTGTAACAGCCCTAATTACTCTCAACCACACACACACACACACACACACACACACACACTGTATGAACAGACATTGTTTAGATCTTTTAACATTCTTGCATTGCAACTGTAGCTCAAAGAACCAGTGTAAGCATACCAATATCCTGGATAGTGCAGTTGTTGTGGTTAACCAATTGTCCTTTATTTCTGAAACAAAAGTTATATAGATTGTGCTCTGATTCATGGAAATGGCATTCCATCTCTGGGTCATGGAAAATACGTGGTCACTCATACACACGCACACACATGCAGGTGTGCATGCTCACACACACAAATATACATATAAACACACACATGCAGACACACACACACACACAGAGAGAGAGAGACAGACAGAGAGAGAGAGAGAGAGAGAGAGAGAGAGAGAGACAGACAGAGAGAGAGAGAGAGAGAGAGAGAGAGAGAGAGAGAGAGAGAGAGAGAGGCAGAGACAGTGACCGAGTACGCCTTGAGCCTTTATAATGTCTTATAATCTGCTTCTCTCCTTCCTGTTCACTGTGAGTTTTCTGTGTATGAATGTGTTATAATCAGCTAACCTCCTGCCAGCACAACTTTCTTGACTGATGCAATGTCTACCCTGCCATATATCTTCCTGGAACCATAAATAATCACAAGTAATAGCAAAGCCTCCATTCCTTTGGCTAAATTTGCATAGTATTTTACCGTGGCAAGGAGAAACTTACTATGAGAGCTACAATGTTTTAATATAGCCAGCCAGTATTTAGAAACAATGTTCAAATGACCATTATTGGGAAAAGTTTCATAGCTTAAGCTTGGCACGTGTAGGTGTACGGGTTTGAAAGCTCATGACATACTAGATTATCACCTGATGAAAATACTTAGAGGAGAGAAGGAATCTAATTAAAACATGTATAAATTTAAAAATTATTTTAAATAATGGAATACACACACACATATCATACACACATATAAAAGAAAAGTCTTCCAATAAGATTTAAACCTAATATTATCTGTTTTGGGAATCTGAGATTTGAGTTGACTCTTTCACTGGTGATTGTCATTTCAATGATTGCCAGCAATAGATGTGGTGTAATTGGCTCTGCCTCATGCTTCATCCTTTTCCTATGATTCTTTCTTGTAAGTATCATGTGCATTTTCTACTCCATATATCTATTGTCAACTGATGTTCCTGGATACTTTAGCCTCTTAGAATTTCTATGTCTCTGTCTCTGTCTCTGTCTGTCTCTCTCTCTCTCTCTCTCTCTCTCTCTCTCTCTCTTTGTCTGTCTCTCATAGCTGTCTCCATGCAGCTGGTCATCCTGAAATTCACTAAATTTACTCACTGTAGTATAAACCAAGATCAAGCTTTCACATATGTATAGTTGTCTAGAAAGAATTCTTCAGGATACATAGAAGACAACATTGAGCTATGTCTCCACTGCCACTGATGCCTTTTATAGGTCTGAATGTTTTTATATACCCGAAATTAAAATGTTGAATTTGCAGAAATTCGCCTGCCTGTGCTCTGAGTGTTGGGATTAAAGGCATGTTTCACCATGCCTGGTATTCTTGTCTTCTGGATGGTAATGTTCTATACACAGATCAATATGTTTCTAGAGCCATAGTAATGTTTTTAAATAATGTTAGAAAAGCTTTTGCCCTGGTATAGGTCACATAATTTAACACATTGTTTTTGTATGCTAAATAGTTCTAAAAGGCTAACTAATGTGGTTTGCATTATATCATGTATTGAAATGTTAGAGTAAAAGTCATAAGTTTGTAGATTGAGTACATATTAAAATGCATTTTAAAATCAATAACTTTAAATTCACATTTGTTTATTTAAACCACAGAAGAAGTTAATAAAACTTGGTTGACTTAAAACATCTCTAATTTCTTTTTAAAGCACATAGAGTCTCAATCAGTTTATTAGACCTTAATCTATTGGAATACTAGAGGCAGGATATTTTATTAATATAGCATGAATGAAAAAATAATATATTTTAGCTATTTTTTGGTAAAGAGCATACAAAATATCAAATCCTGTCCACATTTTAAAAATAAGTTTTCCCAGTAGTCCACATGTAAGTCCATGCCAGTTTGTTGAAGGACTACCAGCGGATTCACTCCAAAGAGTGTGTCTGACATCCCTGAGATTAACATGAAACTGGTAAATTGATATTGTAGAACCCAGTGAAAGATTAGAATTTAAATGGCAGCCCTTAAACTTTAATGCTGACTTTGCAATTTGGAAATAACATTTGTCACATTATTAGAAAGTGATTGCTTTTTCAGAGACAGATGGTATGCCATGCAGGGTTGTGATCATTAGCCCACAATGCTGGTTGTATTGATTGTTTGCTCAAACATGAGATCTCGTCATAATGTCATTATATATTTTTATCTGAAGCTCTCCTGATTGGTGCTTTAAGTATCTTTAATCTTAAAAAAAAAGATTGAAAACAATACTATAGGATAAAATGCTGTACTAAAAAAGTATGTTTCTATGTGCCCTAGTGTGTGCATATCAGCATATGTGTACATGATCTCATAGACACTAAAAAATGATACTGGATGCCCTGACATACACAAGAGCAATAAGTAGGCTAAACCACTGATCTATCTCTTTCTTCAGCCTGGGAATTGCTTTGCTTTAATATAGAAAATGTAGCTTCTCAAGCTTACTCAAATTATCATGATTCTTTGATTCTGTTTTAATAACTACATGTTAATGTAATGGGGAGCAAATGCCTTATTCATAAGATAGCTTATCCATGCATGAGAGAAATTTACACAAAGTAATCCAACATTATTTTCAACAAATGGCACCAAGACAAATAGACAGCCACAGAGACAGTGACCCCAGAGCTTCACTGATTCACAGATATGACACAAAATATTTATCCCACAAGGAAAACATATATAACTTGAAGTGTATGAATTTAATTTAATCAAAAATTTAAAATTGAATAGCTTCAGATAATATAAACAAGAATTCTAAATGGTAATCTATATAATGAAATATAAATATTTGAAAATTATATGTCTGACACAGAAATTAAATCTGGAGTATATGGAGAAATGCACAAACCTTTAAAAGAAAAAAATAAATAAATTTACAAACCAGTGCATTCTCTAGGGAATTTATGATTTTCATAGATCATATAAAATGTAAGAATAATTATGTAAACTTAAATGTAAACATGAATTTAAAGAAAGGAAGCCACAGGTAGTACATAGGCTGTGACTCAAATTATGAAATGTATAAAAACAGGCCAACTTGATTTACATCTTAGAAGTCAGAGCAGTAGACCCAGTGAAACCTAACTAATTATTCTTATCAATAAAAAATTGGGAGTCAGATATCAGAGTAAGCACCTGAAAGGTCAGAGAAGCAGGAAAGTAACCACCAGTAACTTCCTACCTCTTCCTTCCCTTCCTCCAAAATGGCCGAGATGCTTTCTCAGTCCTGCCTCACTACATCCTGTCTCCTATCTGTCCTCAATCCTCCAATCCTCTGTGGTTAATTGGTTTTGTTCCTCTGGTGGCTAGCTCTGAGCTCTGACTCCAAGCAAGCTTTATTTGTCTGAACACAATCAAGGAGCCCAAGGCGATGTCCCCAGTTAGTTCCTTGGACAGCCGAAGATGGGGAACCTGAAATGACCCTATCCTATAGCAATACTGACGAATATCTTTCATATCACCATAGAACCTTCATCTGGTGATGGATGGAGATAGAGACAGAGACCCACATTGGAGCACTGGACTGAGCTCCCAAGGTCCCAATGAGGAGCAGATGGAGGGAGAACATGAGCAAAGAAGTCGGGACCACGAGGGGTGCACCGGGGCTGATCTATTGGGAGCTCACCAGGGCCAGCTGGACTGTGACTGAAAAAGCATGGGATAAAACTGGACTCTCTGAACATGGCGAATAATGAGGGCTGATGAGAAGCCAAGGACAATGGCACGGGGTTTTGATCCTACTTAATGTGCTGGCTTTATGGGAGCCTAACCAGTTTAGATGTTCACCTTCCTAGATATGGACGGAGTGGGGAGGACCTTGGACTTTCCACAGGGCAGGGAACCCTGACTGCTCTTTGGACTGGAGAGGGAGGGGGAGAGGAGTAGGGGGAGGGGGAGAAGGGTGGGAGGAGGGGGAGAAAGGTGGGAGGAGGGGGAGGGAAATGGGAGGCTGGGAGGAGGCAGAAACTTTTTTTTTCCTTTTCTCAATAAAAAAAAATCATACAATAAACCATTTGTTGTTTTAGAAATCTACAATCCCACCATTGGAAAGGTAGTAGCTGAAAGTGTAACAGGAAGGCCGTTTGTTTGTTCCAGCCACCAGAACCAAAATAATCACACAGAAATTGTATTAATTAAATCACTGCTTGGCCCATTAGCTCTAGCTTCTTACTGGTTAAGTCTTACGTCCTAATTTAACCCATTTCTATTAATCTGTGTATTGCCACTTGGCAGTGGCTTACCAGCAAAGCACATCTATCTTTTGTAACGGATCAATGGCATCTCCTACTCTGCCCTTCTTCATCCCAGCATTCAGTTCTGTCTCCCTGCCTACCAAAGTTCAGCCCTATCAACAGGCCAAGGCAGTTTCTTTATTCATTAATGGAAATCACCGCACACAGAGGGGACTCCCACATCAAGAAAGGTCACATATTTAAGTATTGCTTGATGAACATGGAGAGCCCCTGCCTGGAAACATCAACAGAGACAGAAAAGCCAGTACAGTTGGTGATGCAAAAGCTTAAAGTCTTTTCAGGAAGCTTCTAAGAGATAAGTGTTTTTATAGAGATGTGTTTTTATAGAGATGTTCAACTTATAAAAATTTGTAGAGCTATTACATATTTATAATAAATCCGTGCAGCTGTATGGTTATATGCATTAATAAAAGACACTACAAATTGATGCTAATGCATGTTTTATGAGTTAAATTTACTTTAAGATGCATCTATACATAGAGCAATGCACTTTTCATTCTGCTTGTCTGGATTATATTACTGCATTTCTGCTTTCTAAAATGTGAATGTTATTTTTCAGAAAGGATAGATAGTTAACTTAGATGAATAGAGAAAAGTGTGGTAAGACACAAGTGGAATTGGAGGGAAAAATTGGTGACAGAATTAGTAGTGTTTTGATAATGCTATTTGTGTTTAAAGTGGATTGCATCTTTGTCTCCAGACTTTATCCTTTTTGTCACTTGTTAATTTTCTATTCTTTACTATTTTAGGAATACAACATCCAGGAAAATGAAGGGATTATATACTGTTCACTGTTGGAACTTTAATTATTTTATGAGCAATATGCAATACGATACAGAACATGAGATTTCAGTGAAACCCATTATCATGTATGTTGCCAGAAATTAGTTTCATCTATTTTATGTTTGTCCAAATGAGGCCTAAATGTCTCCTCTGCATTCTTTATTTCATGTGCCAATTTTTTTACAATGAGTCTCAAATAATACACTATTAAGGGAAACCAAAACAGCACTGTATCTTCAAGCCAATTGGATTTTTTGCTTTACAGGCTAGGAGTGAATTTTCACCATTATGACTTTGCGGCTGACTCAGCTTGAGGAAGATTCAATAGAGTCAAGGAACATTTTCAGCTGACATCTATTATTCAAATAAGAAAATGGAAGGATTGGTAGCATAATGCGCATCCATCCTCTGTTGAATGTCAGGGATTTGCCTGTCATTACACATAAGGTTCCCCTAAAGTTTCATTCCATTTTTTTGGGGACATTTCTTAGTCTGAACTTTGAATTTCTACTCTAATACAGTGGTGATCTATAATTACCCATTAACCAATATATTTACATGTGTTTGAATCTAACAATCTTTACTAGTAGATTTCAATTAAATTGTTTATTTTTCTCTCTTATAAATCTGTGCTCCGTTCTATGCAAGGAACAAAGAAAAGGATTGAGGCATTACAGAATCCTGTTGAGAGCTGGAATTCTATTTTGTTTCCCATTGTATTTATAAAAAAATACTAAAATATTGAAAGTTTATTTTAATCCCTACCGTACTGGTAACAGTTTCGGTATCACGGGTTGTTATCTTTGTGTTGGGAGGCGTGTGGACTAATTTTGGACCAATACATGAGTGCTTGTCCAACAGGTTTCCAGATGAGGCAAAGCCCATGAAGACAGTCTCACTCGTCAAGGATCAATGGACAGCACAGAATACACACAGGGACCATACAGCCTGCACGCTCTCTTTTCATTTGTAATATTGATGGTTCTCTTGGCAGTTTTAGTGTCATTTTGTCATTCATGGATGGGACAGATGTGATCATTCCAAGAAAGCCCATTTTTTTTCTCAAATAATTTCCACTGAAATTTTTTGGGAGCTGATGCTTCTCTGTTTCTTGTCTGGGCAGGCCAACTGTCATTCCAGACCTTGGGAGATGTTGTGACTCAGCGCTGACAGAATTGGAGGTAGGTCATCCCTATTTTCGAAAATGTGCTTTTTTAAGTTTTGAATGGTGTTATTCTTGAAAATGTGTGCCTGTGTTTACCATCTTTTAGTTTTGTAAAGAACGGATGTACCTGGCCTAATATTTGCCAAAGCTAGCCAAATGATAAGCTTTGTTTTTGTTTAAAGATGTCTTTATGTAAAAGTTGGGGGAAAACAAACTTGACATATTGTTTTTTTCCAGAGGTTAACACTGGAGGGTGGAACAAAACTTATTTGTTAGTATGGAAAATGTGCTTAAGCATTTTTGTTGTATAAATAAAAATGGCTGGGGCTATTCAAGACCTGTTGCCTGTATGAAACTCATCTGGTGGTTGGCCAATTCATTTCTTCACACTGAAGTTCCTTTTCTGTCCCATGACTTGAAATCAGACTGAGGCTGGACCACAGCACCTTTGAAATCCATATGCTATAACAAAAAACATATTTGATAGCTTGGTCATTGTTCTGGACATTTAAACTTTGGGTTCAAACACATGAAATTTGATTGTCTCGTGGATCTTGTTGATGGACAAGGCAGCCGAGATTGAAGATTCTCTTCTATTTAGGGTTTTCTTTATACTTGCTTGAGTTTGATTTTAATTTTTATAATATTTTAAAATCTTCTGACCTCTTAGTTTTTGTATTTATCATAAGCCATGACTTCTATCAGTTACATAAACACCCAGGCATCCTAATTATTAGAAATAAGACAAATGATTCCTTTATGATTTTATTGGTTTGAGAACAACAAATTTGAGATGTGTTTGATACTGTTTTATGATTTATTTTCAGTATGATTCATTAGTTACACTTGAAAGGAGAAATATTTTTATAGTCTTCTTGGAACAGCTGCAGCATATCAAAATGTCTAAAAAGATATTCTAATCACAACTGATTTTATTATACTAAAAATAGAAGATGCTAGAAACAGAGAAAATAGTTTGAAATATTTCATTAAAACTTTTAATTGGAAAAAAAGACAAAAGTTACACAATCCTTTATTTATTAATTTGGGGTTCACAGGTTTCCAGGTGTAGATTTTAGAGTTTTCCCTTTATCTCTTGAATTTCTTCTTGACACAATAAAAATCTATCATTTTACTTCTTGGGGCTTTAGTTTGCTTATTTGAATTTTGAGACCTGGGTGTTAAGAAGTTATTTTTATCATTTAGTCATAACCATATATACAACAGTAGTTTTTACTTGAATACCTTGGTCATTACACAATTTTTATTCACATTTTTATTTTGTGTGTGTGTTTGAATGGGTGGGTTGGTACCACTCTTTTGGTGTGGAGGTTGGAGAACAATCTGTCAGAAGTCAATCTTCCTCAACTCTGTGAGTCTTCAGTATCAAACTCAGGTCGACAGGCTTGGTGACTAGTGGCTTAATGGTTGACCCATACTACAATCCCAACCCTGATCCTGGGGAAAGGGCATTTTAAAGAATGCCCATCTTACAAGAGTACAAACTATACATAGTATTGCAAACACAGAGAGCTAAACATGTTCTGGATTAGACAAGGAGAGTTGGAGTCAGAAACTCACCTGGTTCAGAGTGAGTCTAGATCCTCCTTTCCTAAGGTATTTACTTTTATAAAGTTACTACACAGAGAGTCTCTGTTACACAGAAGTTTATCCCAGGAATGTTTTGTCCACTTGCAGAGTATGACCTCTAGACTCTTCATGCTTATACAATATAAACAATATAGCTTAGATTTTGAGCTTGGTTTCTGTGGTCATACAAAGCATGTACGTGATATCCTTTGTGCAAAAAGGAAAGAAATCATTATTGTCTCTTAATTAACTATGTTTCTAAAACTTGAAGTTTGTGTTACTTCTTCAGTTTATTTCTTGACATTGTTCAAAAGTTATTTATCTTAAAATTCAGTGCCATGCATTGAAAGAAAGTGAGATTCAATAATTGGTTGAGTGGTTCAAAACAATTCAGCCATACTCTGAGGATGTTAAATCAGCAAGCTAACTAAAGAACATTATGGGTTTATTAAACTTAATCCCTAGTAATTCAACCAAATGCACATTACCGAGAAGATCTCAGGATATCCCAGACATAGGGTTCATTTGATATTCAGAGATAATTGGAAACCTTTATGATCATAAAGCAAATGGTGGGTGTGTGATGATTATGTGGGGATTAGAGGAAGCAGTTGTGGGGTCAGTTCTCTTCTTCCATCCTTTTAAGTGGGCTCTGAGGACTGGCCTCAGGTCACCAGGCTTGCATGACAAACCTTCATCAATCAAGATTTGTGCCGGGCTTCTGCTCAACACTTTTCATGACAGGAGATTCTCTCTCTCTCTCTCTCTCTCTCTCTCTCTCTCTCTCTCTCTCTCTCTCTCTCTCTGTCACACACACACACACACACACACACACACACACACACATGCGCGCATACACACACTCACACAACCAGCTACATTGAAATATAAATTTATAGCAAGCAGGTACTTAATCTACAGTCCATAGAGAAGGAGGTTTCTGTTTGCTGCTTGCCTTCTTATTTCTCTCTTTTAATATGTTTAGATGTTGGGATCAAGAAGGCTCTTGGGTTAGAGTGTTTGCTGTTCAAACATGAGGACTGAATTCCGTAAAGAGCCAGATATGGCTACATACACCTGTAACACCAGAACTGGGGAAAAGATTCAAAAACAGGTTGATCCTGATAGCTGGAGAAGTGAGGGGGCTTTAAGTTTGGGGAGATTCTGTCTTAAAGCCATGGGGTAGAGAGCCATAAATAAGAGTATTGAATATTCTGCTGTTGGCATGTGAGTATACATATGCCTATGTGCATAGGCATATGCATGTGCATGTGTATGTGCATATATGTGTATAAATGTATGTATGCCTCTCTTTCCAACACAGAGATGGCCTGCCTGAATTCCGCTTTTATTTTGCTGCATTACCCCATCCCATGACTTTCACTAGGTGAAGCGGTAAAAGCAGGGCATACTAAAAAGTATAAAATTACCCAAAGTTTGTGCTGTAGAAGGACCGTGACACTTACTCAGTTTGGAAGAATGTCAGAGATGTTTGCTTTTGAAATTTTAATGTCATGTAGCAAGAGATTTCCATCTATTGTTCTGTTCAAAAGTTCATGGGCTTTTGCCAATCATCTTATCTGTCTTTGGAAATAACATGCAAGTGTTTCCATTTGTTTTTCAATTAATTCCTCTCCATCACTATACTCTCAGCAAAATTCTACTGCAAATATGTTCTTTAAAAATCAAATCTGGATAAAACTTCGTTCAGAGTTTTCTAGGTTCTCCCAGGGATTGTGGATGGTGAGATGTAGTTTTGAAATTTAATTGGATTTTGTTCCAATGTGATAATGCCATGCTTCCAATTTCTGGGGATTCCAATAGTGAGTGAAATAAACATGTTTTATGGACTGAAAAAGTTTACTAATAATCAACTTTTATAATTACGTTTCAAGCAGCACCTCAAGTAGAGGAAAGCATTGCTACAGTTTTCATGTATGAGTCTGTTTATGTTATATAGTTTACCATATAAATCATGTATTTATAAAGCCACAGAAAATTTATGTATGTGCTCAATATTCATTTGTCATAATAGCTATTACAATGATCTTATAAAATCAATTTTATATAATCCTTTGAAGATTCAATAATGAAAATTTGGTTGTTAAAATGCATACTTGATCTGACAATATTAATAACATTTGTTCATCATTATCAACATTGTTGTTAATAATTATTTATGTGTAAATCCTAAATAAAGGTTTTTTTTTTTTGGTTGCTTGTTTTTCCCAACATTTGAGTATGGTACTAGGGGAAAGCTGACTATCTATCTTAGTTTGGGTTATCATTGCTGTGATGAAACACTATGACCAAAAGCAATATGGGAAGGAAAGGGTTTATTTTACTCACAGTTTCATATACAACATTTCATCACAAAAAGCATAATGGCAGGAACTCACAAAAAGGGGGATGCAAAAGGCACGAGTTAGTGCAGAGGCCATGAAAAGGTCCTGTTTACCTGCTTGCTCTTCATAACTTGCTCAGCCTGCATTTATACAGAACCAAGGACCACCAGTCCAGGAGTGACCCCACGCACATGAGGCTGGGCCCTCATTTCTGATGACTCCAGCTTGCATCAAGTCAACGTAAAACTGTCCAGTACATTATGTCTTGCACAATGCTCATTTGCCACTTCCCAATCCGTGCTGAATAGCTTTGCCTGGGGACTAGCCCTGATTCTCAATTCAGAACAATGGATTATTTCTTACTCTGGAATAGCAATACAAAGTTGTGTTCCCTACACTGCAGGTGATGTCATTGCTAACCCCTGACTGCCCTCTCCTAGTATGTTTTTCTAGATGCTGCTGTTCCTTAGCCATACCCATCACTGTGTCTATGACTTGATAGAATTTTAGGAGGAAATAAAATAGAAGAAGTTATGGAAATTGATTTGGGAAAGAGCAGCCTCATCAGTTTTCCAGTCGTATCCAGATGTGCATGAATTATAGGTTAGGCTTGAGCAGAGGCATCTGCTATTGTTTCAAGAGAACCATTAACCAATTTAATGGCATACAATGTTATATTATACACTACATAGATAAATAATGGTCTTTAACAGGCTTATTTGAAATTATTTTCAGTGCCTTGCACAGTATACTGACCATACGTGATAAATAAACCTTTGCTGAGTGATTTAAGGAAGGTCTTTTTGAAACTGCTAATAACAATTCAGCAATGTACCTACACAAGTAAGCATCACTCATATATTTATTCAAGACACATTAGATAAGGACACATTTTATGTCAATTGCTCTACATAGATCATACTATTGAACATCATTATGCTTTGGTAAGTATGAGTGCCCCTCAAAGTCACCCACTGAGCAGAGTCTGAGATGGAGTGTTACTCCTAATCGTTCCTATATTTTCTTCCATCGCGCATCTCGTAGTAAGGTATAAAAAAAACCAGAAAAATAAAACTGTGGAGAATGAAACTAGATAAGAGAGCATATATTCAGTTATTCCTAGGTACAAACTAGGAGTGGTGTGTTATTTACACTATTAGCAATCACAATAATATTCAGCAATAGGCATCCATGTTTCTATGATACAGATGCAAAAAAATCATATCACAGGCTCAGAATAAAAGTGACTTGCAAAAGTATATTTTATTTCCTGGCTGTCTTGCTTCAAATGAACAGGCTTAAGTATTGGAATAAAAACGAATACTATAAATAGCTATCTATCAGTATAAATGGAGGGTAAATTCTCTTTGCAGATGAGTCTTCATAATAATTCATGAATAAAGAGAGAGTTCACAATGTAGCTGTATGAATGCTGTGTACAGATGGGTTAAGAGAAACGATTCAAGTTGTTTGTATAAATTTGAGAAAAGGTTTTTGGGGGCAGGTGAGTAGGAGAACTTAGAGTATGGATTTGTTTGTTGAATAAACATCTCTGGGAGGGAAACTGGACAATGTGAGGACAACATCTTACGAAAGATGCTTTACATTAGCCGGGCGGTGGTGGCACAGCCTTTAATCCCAGCACTTCGGAGGCAGAGGCAGGCGGATCTCTGTGAGTTCGAGACCAGCCTGGCCTACAAGAGCTAGTGCCAGGACAGGCTCCAAAGCTACAGAGAAACCCTGTCTCAAAAAAAAATTGCTTTACATGTATGGTACTTCATTAATTGTTTTAATATATAATATGAGTAGGTTTTTTGATCTCTGTTCGGAAAGTACTTTAAAGATATCTTTGCTAAACCTATTTTTTTATGAAGTAAGGAGTTCATTGTATGACCTCTCAGGAGCCTTTAGACTTGGAAAGCCTGAACGTCAATAAGGAAGAAGCGTGTAACTGGCCCAGAAGTCACAGGACAGAAAGACATGGCTAGGCTGGCCAAAGTCTCTCTGCTACCAGTACAACAGAAGTCAGAAGCATTAAGAATGGAAGGGAAACCTGCAAAGGAAAAACCCAGGAAGTGAGGCAAAAAGGCTGGTGTGGGATTCCCTTCTGCATGCTATTAATGTTTTATTACCATTGGGTAATAAAGAAACTACTTTGGCCTGTGGCAGGCAGGGCAGAATATAGCAAAGTGGGAAAACTCATCAGAATTCAGGGGAATGAAGGAAGAGTCAGGCCTGTGCTGTGTAGCCACCTAAGAATCAAGATGTGAGGTAACAAACCATGAGCCCCTTGGTAAAAAATAAAATAATAGAAAGGGGTTAATTTAAGATGTAAGAGCTAGCTAGGAATACGTTTAAGCTGTTGGCTAAATGGTGCTGTAATTAATATAGTTTCTGTGTGATTATTCGGATATGGATGGCCGGGGAAGGAAAACTCAGCCTTCATTTACAAGAGGCAGGTAGGGGGAGTTCAGCTAAAAGACAAGAGAGTCTGGGGCAGAGAAAAGCCAGGAAAACAGAAATAACACAAAGCACATGATCACTATTGAAGGAGGAATATGTTTGGTAGAAAAGAGGACATAAAAAGACTCACAAAACTATCAAAGTAGGATTGGGGTTCAACCAAAAGTTAAAGTCATTCTTAATGTATGGGACCACGGAAAGAAATGCCCTTATATGGAGTGATGGATATATGCAGATGCTAGCTAACAGTGACCTCAAAAACCTGCATCCTGAAGCCTTTCCAAATTCTATTCTCTTTAATAGACCTCTCTCCACTCTTTCAGATCTCTGCTGCGAACTCTTGTGGCTGATACGCTTAACCTCAATGCCTACACTCTGATTTTGTTGCTGCTGATGTTGCTTTTCTGTTTTAATGCTCTGACTACTTGTGAATTTCCCCTAGATTCAGTCTTAGATCCCAGACATTTCAAATAAACAACCAACAAAAACAAAACTTCTGTAAAATGATAAATAATAAAGAAAAATGCTCTAACCTAAGAAGAAAATGAATACACAACGTCACTTGTAATTATTTTATGCAAGGAATTTGAGTAGAACCAAAGTGAAGGAATAGAAAATTGGAATGCAGGAAGTGAGCAAACCTCTAATGCTTTAAGAGGTTTAAAAGACAGTATGAATCTATAGCACTCTTTTATGAAAATGTATGCATTGAAGCTCATATCCTTCCCTCCTCCACTGACGTAACAGAATGTCATCTGTGTTTAACGAGAGAGGTTCAGATATTTCTCGTAACTATTTTTTCTAATATGTAGCCTTAAGGTGAATGCAAGAAGAATAAAGCAAGGAACTTTGACAAAGAACTAAATTTCAACATCTTTGTAATGAGTATCTCTAACTTAAGCTCACATTAAAATCGAGGAAAGCATTTTTCTTTCTACATAAAAAATACTTCACTGTAAAAGTTAGAAGCAAGGAAAATATAGCAGTAATTTTCCCCAGCAATGGTCTGATGTTACATGATGATCTTACAACTCCACTACTTTGGAATTAATCACTGCAGCCATTTGAATATTACTGAGCTATATGAAGTATAATAGTATAAAGGCTATTTCAAGTTTTTATTGGTGGAAATATTTCATTTCTGTGTTACTTACATCTAGATAATATGACTCTACTCATCTCTACCTGTAGCAGGAAAATGTTTGAGAAGGCCTCCCATAAGGGTATTTCAAGATATATATATATTTCTTTAAAGGTAATTAAAAAGGTCCTTTTTTTCTGAGATTCCTCGTGTTTTATTAGATTGAACATTTTCTAAAAATGATACCTGTAATGCCATCTTTGAAACTGCCACAATTTTCAATAAGCAGCATTGTTTAATTGATAAAGTCCTGAATGCAAGTGAAAATTAACTTTTAAGGTGCACAAAATTGAGTTCAGTATTAATTTCCTTTGAATGTATGCAACAGTTCTCTTTTAGGACATGTGTAGTACTGTATTGTAAAGTCTCCTAATATACAATCTTAGTACTTAGTTCTTCCAGTGGATGCAAGTTTGGATGCCAGCACCCATGTGATACCTCACAGCCTTGAGTAACTTCAGTTCCAGGAGATCTAATGCCCTCTTCTGCCATGCATAAATACCAGGCAAAAACATGGTTCTAAACTTATACGAAGGCAAAATAAACATATAAATAAATTACTTTTAAAAAATCTGAATTCTCCCACTCTCCCTAATACATTCTCCTAATTATCATTGCTAAAGGTTGAACAGACTATCCATATATACATACATTCATAGTATGTATATATAGATAGTCTATACATATACATATATATGTGTATAGATATGTATATAGAGAGACAAAATAACATATTTTCCCTACATGTGACCTCACCCAACACCCCACTAGCAATTCAAGATAACTCTATGAACTTAGAGACACATTTTAGCAAATCTTATTCATATAATTTCTCTTTTAAATGTTTTTCTATATATCCTCTGTTAATTTTTGTAACCATGCAATTTATCTTCACCTAACTTTCCTAGAAACATTATTATTAATTCTATTATTGTTTGAGTTTGCTTTATTTTCTATCCTCAGTTCTCTTCTCCTTTGAATTCATAACCTTTTTGAATTGTCCTTTTCACTGTTCAACCACAGGATGATTGCTAAAGAATAGCAGATCACCTGTCATGAAACCCAGACCCAGTCTCTAGAAGCCCCTAGTTACTATGACAAATTTACATAATTTGCATTACATCTCTCTCTATCTTGAAATACAAATGTAGGCTGATACAATTTAGCTTTGTATCCTCAGTCACGTCTTTTTTCACATTTTCTTTGCTACTTATGTGGTTTAGAAATGTTTCATACAAAATAAGGAGAGGATATCTTTGCTGGTTAGATGCAATCATATCATAAACTTCCTTTCCAAACATGTAGGAAAAGATACAACTTTCTGACTTATTGAAAATTACATTGGTATGATTTCCGTTAAAATCTTTCCAAAGTTCTTTGATATACATTTCTCTGATGGCTAAGGAGGTTGAACATTTCCTTAAGTGTCTTTCAGCCATTTTAGATTCCTCTGTTCAGAGTTCTCTATGTCTGTACTCCATTTTTTATTGGATTATTTGTTATTTGGATGACCAATTTTTTGAGTTCGTTATATATTTTGGAGATCAGCCCTCTGTCCAATGTGGAGCTGGCAAAGATCTTTTCCCATTCTGTAGGCTGCCGTTTTGTCTTGTTGACTGTGCCCTTTGCTTTATAGAAATTTTTCAATTTCAGGAGGTCCCATTTATTAATTGTTTCTCTCAGTATCTGTGCTACTGGGGTTATATTTATGAAGTGGTCTCCTGTATACCAAAGGACGCTCAATTGTGCCACAAGGACATGTGCTCAACTATGTTCATATCAGCATTGTTTGTCAAAGCCAGAACCTGGAAACAACCTAAATGCCACTTACACTGAATAAGGAAAATGTGGTATATTTGCACAATTGAGTACTACACAGCACAAAAAAAAATGGCATCTTCAAATTTGCAGGCAAATGGATGGATCTAGAAACCATCATATTTAGTGAGGTAACCCAGACCCAGAAAGATAAATATCATATATACTCACTCATAAGTGGTTTTTAGACATAAAGCAAAGAAAACCAGCCTACAATTCACAATCCCAGGGAACCTAGACAACAATGAGGACCCTAAGAGAGACATACATGGATCTAATCTACATGACAAGTAGAAAAATACAAGATCTCCTGAGCAATTTGGGAGCATGAGGATCATGGGAAAGGGTTGAAGGGGAGAAGAGAGGAAGGGAGAGGAGCAGAGAAAAATGTATACCTCAATAAAATCAATTTAAAAAATCTTTCCAAAGCACCTCAGAGTTCCTTCAGGGAGAGAGCCATAGTGACCAGTCATATTGTGGTCTAGCCCTGCCATCACTCCTTTTTCTCTGTCATGTTATGTCGAGTAGTGTGGGCACATATTTCCTTTTACTGGAATGGATTTTTCTCTTTCATCTTTGCCATTTTTCAGCATAAGAAGCCGGCATGGGATCAACTTAGGACTTGTACATGTATGTAACAGTTGTATAGTTTGGTCTGTTTGTAAGTCTCCTAGCAGTGATATCAGGGCCTGTCCCTGGCATACTTGTCTAAACACACACACACACACACACACACACACACACACACACACACACACACACGATTTGTCTTGATTGTTTACTTAATAATTAACCATATACTTACCACAGTGATATGGTATGAATGCTGTACTAAGAATATTTTATATTTTTATTTAGTGATTTATTTACGTGTGTGCCCATGTGAACTCATATGAACAAAAAATGATGGGTATTTAGAAACCAGAGAACAACTTAAATGAATTATTTCTCCATATCAACCAAGTATGTCTCAGGGATCAAACTCAGGTCATCAGATTTGGTGGGAAATGACTTTACCAACGTAGCCGTCTTGCTGATCATAGAGGAGATTTTTGGGAATGTGGAGCAGAGAAAGGAAAGGGATTCAAAAATAGAATGGGGAAAGGTCTATATCTAACTGTCTGATCTTGGCTTATGAAGTTAATTTTAGAATGCTGATACTCAACTTTTATTTCCTGACTCACATGGAAAATGAGTTATCAGAAGTGTTCTAGTATTCTGAGGTACAATCTCCATGGGTCCCCACACTATGGGGTATGAATAACAAACATCCAGTTTATAATGCACAATATTATATTGTTAAAGCAACATTAACATAAAATTTATTATGACAATAAATAAACACAGTAGAATTTTCCCCAAGTATATTCCTTGTGAATAAACATTGTTTGAACTCAGAATAATTGTGTGCCTCAAGGCCTAGCCCTACCCATTGAGAGGGTAATTGCACTTATAGAAACTCTCCTCAGGAAAACACCTGGGTTATATTAAGAAAAATAGATTCATAAAAATGTAATTTATATAAATTTTGCGGTGATAAATGTAGAAAAAGCATCATGCAAGCAAACATTTCTGCAGTGTGGCAGTGAATAGGAATTGATGCATTCACTAAAATAATATTTTGGTATGAAAAATATTTTGCTATAGTAATCAAGGCACTCAACAGTTATAATTGCATGCATGCAACATAATGATTAATCTTGATTTTTTAAAACTTCATAGGCCTGAGAAGTGGCTAGAAGATTAATAAGGCCTAACTGGGTTTGTCTGTGTTCAAAATCCCTACAGGCATCTTCTGAGAATGTGACTCAGAAATCCATGAACTAAAAGATGAAGATGCAAAGAAGACTCTTGCTAGTCAGGCATTGCAGGGGATGGTGCAGATATTGACACCAGCCACCCCAAAAGAGAGGTCTTGTGTTCTGGAATTAATAAAATGAATCAATTACAGCCATTATTGCTTACCTCCCACCTTGTGCTCCAGGTCCTAGACACATTGTTACATGATTTAATGTTTGCCCTACTGGGGTTAGGGCTTGCTTTTGTCTAATTTCTTGCCATGGTCCCATTCCTTGAATGGCAGTGTTTAAAGTTATACTGTTTTGTGATCAGAATGCAATTTTAAACTTTCATCATGCCATGTCTTCATGGAACTTTCTTTGAGTTACATAGGAGATTTTGAACTTAAATTTTGGATAATGTTGAAACTCTTAAAATCATGGGTACTCTCAAGTGTGAAGACAGTTTGTACTGTGAAACAGATATGGGCTTTGAAGGCACATGCATACAATTTTATGTTTGGATTTGAAGTGATTTCTCTATAGACTTGCGTGCTTGAGACTTGATCCAAGCATGGTGAACTAATTTTTAGATTTATAATAATGAATATATTCATACAGTATTTTTATGGGGGGAAACAAAATATATAGTTGAGCTGAGAGGATCTGAGTGTATGCATGCATGCATGTATGTTTTAAATTTCCTCCATAAATAACACCCAAGTCAATTTATTAACATCTCTATGACACTCTTTAATCATAGGGCCATGTGTCTAGGTGACTGTCTTTTATAGTTTTTGTATAATCTGGAATCTAATTAAGAAGACCATTTCATTCTTTAAAAATAATCTTCAAGTCCCATCTTTGAGAAGTTTGCCAAATGCATACCTTGAATTGTAGTTTTTTTTTTTTTTCAAAAAACAGGGAAATCCCCAGTGACCCACAAAGTTGATTCCAACTAAGACTCCTAGCAATAGTGGAGAAGGTGTCTGAACTGGCCATCTACTGTAAACAGATTGGTGACTTCCGTAATTGCCATTAGAGATACTCTGTCCAGTACCTGATGGAATCAGAGACAAGTACGGATACTGCTCTAAGCTCTGAGAGTCTTGCTGAAGAAAGAGAGGAGGGATTGTACCAGCCAATGGGTTATGATGGGGGTACCCACATAGACAGCTGACATGAGCTCAAGGGAGCTCATGGTCATTGGACCAACAGTAAGAGGACCTGCGTGGAACCAAACTAGGCCCTCTGCCTCTGTGTGATAATTGTGTAACTTGGTCTCTTAGTTAAGCTTCTAACAATGAGAGCAGGACCTCTCCCTGGTGCTTAGCTGGCTTTTGGTAACTTTTTCCTCATGCTATATTACCTGGCCCCACCTCAATGCAAGGGAAGGAGCTTAGTCCTGTCTCAACTCGATGTGTTATGCTTTGTTCAAGTCCTTAGGAGGCCTGTCCCTTTCTGAATGGAGATGGAAGATGGGTGGTGGGAATGGGGGTAGATGGGAAAGGAGAGGGAATGGGAGGATAGAAGGGCAGAGAAACTGGTTGGTATGCAAAATAAATGAGAAAATATACTATTTAAACAAAACAAAAATTAAAAAAAACCACTTGTTCTTTTTATGAGTTTATACAACTCAGTTAAGCAAAAAAAAAAAAAAAACATTTCAGACTGGATTCAATTCAATGAAGAAAGTAATGCATATATACTATCTAGCAGTCCAAGACAAGGGAAATTCAAACCAGTGATATTTAAAGAAGGGCACTCTCTATAGAAATAAACATTTAAAAAGTAGAGAGCTGTCTGAATTACCCAGGAACCGTGTACACTGGTGTGAATGAACATCACGTGGAAAAAAATTTTCAGCAATTCTTTCTCTTTGGGTTTCAAGAAGTCTCGACATGTATGCACTTTGAATTTTCAGGCTCTTCTGTCTTGTGTTGATTACTGTAACTTCCAAGACTCTACTCTGATATTCTTAGTTGGAAGCTAAACTGTCATGCCAAAAATTGGTTAGGCAAACTGGCAGGGGGAAAGAAGAAAAAAAAATGATAGGTACATGAAAAGTGGGAATTGTATGTTGCCAATGGCTGCTGTGTTTGGAAGACTGTTGATTCTGGATTAACAATATAAAAATAGAGCCCTGGGGATTAGTGTGTCTACATAACATCAGCAAGGCCTTGGGGTTCCTCCCTATGAGGTGTAACATTTAAAATAAATAAAACAAAGTATGGAAAATAATATTTTAAAATAGCAAATACTGTTTCTCCCAGGACAAAAGATGTGGCTTATTTTAGGCCAAAACAAAATTATTTCCATGTTTATCATCGCAGCACAGAAATAATTGACCGAAATGGTGTCACCATTAATACCTATGTTGTTGAAGAAGGCATCACCTAGAAAACCAAGTAATAATCCACCACTAAGTTGTAATGCAGGAGAGCATTTCACTTGGCAGGAGCCAAAGCATGTGAGGGAAACCCTGTTGATGAAATCAGTCCCCTGATGCAATGATGTGAATGTAGACAAAGAGGTTAGGAAATCTAGAGACGCACATTGCACTTGTGTGGTTCTTTTTGTCTGAAATTCCACATATTGGGAGGTCAAGACAGAAGGACTGTCCCGTACTTGAGACTAGCCTTACCATCTCAAAGACCATATTTTAAAAATTCTTCTAAAACAAACACAGATAAAAATCCAAACAACCCAAAGAATCGAAGGGACATTGATGAATCCATTTGCTTATGTTAAAGTTAATGTAGCAAGGGAGCCATTATAATATATATTTATTGAAATGTATATTTATAAAGGCATTTATACATATCCATTTATAAAGTTTATCTATTTTGTTTGTGCCTGTGTATTTGCATGTGCACATGGATATGCCAATGCATTTTGTATGGAAGTTAGAAGACAAGCTTGCAGGAATTTTTTTTCATTCTGTGGTTTCAGAGGATCACACTCAGGCCTTCAGGCCTGGGGATAAGAACCTGTCCTTACTGACCGGAATTAATTATTTTTAATAAAAACATTTAATATCTAATTATAAGATTTTTTTCTGTGTGCCTGTTAATTTGTTATTGGCAGAGACTTTCACTGGTGCCCCAAGCAGGACAAAAGTTGCCCAGGCTGGCCTCAAACCTATTCGTGATTCTCTTGCTTCAAGCTTCCCAAGTGCTGGAACTTACATATATATGACACCATATCCACTGTCTTTCTTCTTTAATATCTAAAATTAATATACGTAAAAGCTAGTCAAACTTCAAGCTGCAAGATGATGCCACAGCAAGATCAAAACTACATTATGAAAAAAATACCCTTTAATAATATTTCTATTATCAGGTTAGGAGCCATATATGTCATATTTGACTCATATATACCATGATATATATTTTATATAACAATTGATTCCATTTATATAATATATATATTCATAATCATGAATCACATGGGTATGTTACATTAAATTTTAAATGCTATTTTGTCAGCATCAAAGATAAAACAGATGAGCACAATCAGAGAAGTGGGAAAATCAGCCAAATTCAAAAAGTACAATTTTCCCAAGACAGAAACCACCCTCATGAGTGTGGTAAATAAGCAAAAAAATCAGTTTTGTACGACTGCACTGATATGCAGCATCCAATGGAGTCAACATCATGGTTCCAGTAGGAATAGACTACTTCTGTTCATATCAGAAAAACACACAAATTCTTAAAGAGAGGCTTTAATTCCTTATATACTTATTGAAATTTTCATATAATATCTTGATAAACTCTTATCCTGAAATCTCAACAATACCTTTGAGGACTGTGAGAAAACTTAATCAATGATCTTGAAGGAACACAATCCTCTACAACAGGATGAATTTGAGTGTAGGTTTTACTTGGACAAGTGGAGGTGTTGGTTTTTATTTCTTTCAAGTCATGACTAAGGCAGATGATAGAATTCATTAAAGGTCAATAGCCCTATCATAACACACATGCTTTGCTATTGGAAACTCCTCTGCAAGTCATTAACAGTAAGCTTCAAGGTACAAGGGTAAGCTCACCAAAGAATGGTGTTTTCAATTATTTTATTATCCAATTAAGGAAACCGTTAAACAATTATGTCTTCCAAGAGTCCAAACAGTATTTCTTTTGTTTGCAATCCTTACTTTTATGTGTGTAACAATCATTGTGTTCTATGAGTTGTACTCAAAGATCTAGAAGTTGCTCTCTTTAATAACAGAGTGGTTTAAAGAATCCAAGAACCATTAATTTGTTCAAATTACACATCATTCAAGCAATAAAGGTGATCTTTTAACCTTATTCAGAGTCCTGTAGAGTTCATATTTTTGACTCGCATGTGTATATCCATAATCTGTCTTCTTACAATCTGAATTATGTTTTTGATATTATGAAATAATCACTCCTGGAGTTGAAAAGGCTGCAAATTAATCTCCAATATCATACAAACCCATATCCATGCCTGCCATGTCTGGCTCTTATTTGTCATTTCCTTTATAATTGAAGACTCAAC
The DNA here is from genome assembly GCF_037038515.1 of Microtus pennsylvanicus. Taxonomy (NCBI): domain Eukaryota; kingdom Metazoa; phylum Chordata; class Mammalia; order Rodentia; family Cricetidae; genus Microtus; species Microtus pennsylvanicus. The sequence goes on from NC_134599.1 coordinate 24,828,063, forward strand.
AAATGAAAGAGTACATGTAAACAAGAAAACCAACTTAGGCTGGGAGATGGCATTACACATTAAGTAGACTTACAAGTCTACAAACAATGGTTGTGTCATTATAATAATTGAGCCATTACAAATATCACAGGCACTAGATTGTTGAAGTAGGTGATATTCCTAGTTTTGACTTGATTGGAAATTGTTCAGAAAGAGTTAATAACAGAATTAGTAAAGACTATATTTTTTTAAAGATTAATTTATTTTGTTTACAGTGTTCTGTATGTATGTATGGCTACAGGCCAGAAGAGAGCACCAGATTACATTACAGATGGTTGTGAGCTACCATGTGGTTGCTGGGAACTGAACTCAGGACTTCTACATTTTTTACAGGAGAAAGGACTGACAATGCAATCTTTAGCAAAATCAAATGCAACCTCACAGCAGGTGCTGGACCTAAACACATGTGCTACAAATATCGGATAACTAAATGTCCACTGTCAGTGAATCCCAGTAAATGGAGTTGAACAGATTATTTTTTGATTATATTTTATTAAACCACAGCCATAGTTGATAAAACTTTACACTGTGCTTTCATTGTTCTCTGTTTTACAAGCGAGCGTTGCTATTAACTGTAGAAAGTACTTCAGAAAGCAAACATTTAAGCCAAACTGTGGAAGCCTGAGCTACTGAGTGAGAGATAAGTAAATGCCAACATTTGGAAAATGAAAGAAATTATACTGAGAAGACAAGGTAATGCTCTGGAGTGTGTGTGTGTGTGTGTGTGTGTGTGTGTGTGTGTGTGTGTGTGTGTGGCGGGGGTGATCGAAACTGTCTGTAATTTTCCTTACAACCTGGTAAAACTCCCAAAAAGATTTCACTAAAGGGAAAAGCTATTTCAATGTTCCTCTGGAAAACGAGAGTCTGTAATCTCTTGCTATGATGTGAAGCATTATATGTTGAAAAGTGCCCCAGGAGTGGGAAAGTGCTGGCTGCCATGGAGAAAATGACTGGGTTCTGAAATGCTGCCCACAGTAGAGACTGACAGGGAAGACCATTGCAGAGACAGGCCATAGCACAGCAAATTCAGCTCTTAGCACCTTTAACATATTTAATGAAATTCCTAGCGGGAACAATTCTTTGTGATTTTCCCATTAATAAACTTTGTAAGAAAGGCAGGAGTGAAATGAATTTTCACGGGAAGATTACAAAATTAAAAACCATAATTAACATCAATACCACATTAGCAATCTAAATACTCCCTAATACTTAAGCTCCTAAAATGTGAGCCAATCCTGAGAAGATGAAATAATAAACAATTATTGCAAATAGAAAACCAACAAACCAGCAAATCAGTCTTCCCCCACTGTTTCCATTGTTATCAATCTGAAACCTTTTGAAGAGAGCAATTTAAAATGAATATACAAAAGTTAAATTATAGCATTTCATCAGTCACATGTAATTGAATATTTAATTGTATATCATAAGGAATATTTCTCAAAGTATTCTTGCTGTCACCTAAAAATATTGTGTCATACTATGTCTGGGAGTAAAGAACAGAAATAGGAATTTGAACTATATCATATTTAGCAGGTATAATGTTAATCTTGGATCAATTTGATTGGATTTAGAAACAATTAAGATAGGTATCTCTTTCTAATTGAGCTTGTCTATTAGGGCATTTCCTGGAAGAATTAAATATAGGTAAAGATCATAGTGTAGATGGCACACTTTGACAGTACCCCTCATATTAAGACATATCCCATAGTCACCTGAGGAGGATGGGCCCAGTGGCCCTGACTGACCAAATCAGCTACCACACAGTCACACATCCAGGGCTTTGAGTTGGCACAACCCAACATCTTCTCCATTTATAACCTGCTGGAGTGAGTGAAGGGGATGGTCCTGTGGAATCATAGCCACAGGATGTCCATGACATGGTGTAATAGCAGGAGAACCAATAGGAGTTTTGATGAATATTGATGGTGTACTAGAGACTGTTGAAATAAGAGCAGCTGGGCTGCGTCCCTGCACCCTGCCTCCTGCACGGCTAGCTTTACCCGAAATAATTACACAGAGACTGTATTCTTTTAAACACTGCTTGGCCCATTATATCTAGCCTTTTCTCGGCTAACTCTTGCACCTGGACTAGCCCATTTCTTATAATCTGTGTAGCTCACGAGCTGGCTTACCAGGAATGATCTTAACCTGCATCTGCCTGGAGTGGGAGAACCATGGCGACTCTCTGACTCAGCTTCTTTCTCCCAGCCTTCCATTCTATTTACTCCACCCACATAATGGTGGGCCTATCAAATGGGCCTAGCAGTTTCTTTATTGCTTAACCAATGAAATCAACAGATTGATATATGACAATCCCACATCAAGAGACCATACAGCTTGAACCCAAGTAATGACACTTTTATACATTTTACATAATGAACTTTTGCAGGTAAAGATGTTTGGACAATGGGGTATACTGCATGATATACAACAGCTCCCAATGCCACTAAGACAAATGAAAAGGAAAACAAATGGCAAGAAAGATAGAGGAGCAAACTGGTTTTTTTTCTTTGTTTTTGAATATTCTTATTTTTATTCGTTATTTTCTCCTATTTTTTATTTCTCCTTTGTGCAAAGGTGAAGTGCAGATATTGAGGGACTGGTGATGAGTGGTATTAAAGTGCATGATGTAAAAACCCAAGGAATCAATAAAATGTATGTAAAAAAAGAGATCCTGTAAAAGAATACTGCTTTTGACTGCCAGCCTTCACTACTTGCATGCTTCTGCTCTGTTGCCTGCTGCAGTTGCTGCATCCATCCCTTTCAAGCATTGGTATCTAGCTTCATCCATCATCAAGGCTGGACTAAAGATTAATAGCTCTCTGAGAATCATGGAACCCTAATGACACTGAAAAGCTAACGATTCTCACCTCTTCAGTGTGCATCTATTGTTGGACTATCCAGCTCATATCTAATAAATTCCCTTTGTAAATATTGTTATGTTTAATTTTCCTGACAGATAAGTGTCTGCATCGGGAGAAACTTAAGATACAGGATGTCCTAAAGGAAAGGTAAAAACTATAAATTCTAAAGAAAAACTCATTTAGTTCAGGAAGTAATCAGTTTCAAAGACTTCAAGAAGTTCCTGAAACTGACCAAGTACACTGAATTTCTTCTTCCCCAAACATACTTGGGCAGTAAGAACTGCTGGTGGACTCTTGTTTGAAAGAGACAGAGACCAAAGAGACTGTAAAGTGGCTATGTTTAGGAGAGTTATCAACAAGTTCATACCACCTGAACTGCCTAATTGAAACAAGATGCAACCTGCCAAATTGCCTGCTAGTTTTGGGGTGCAGGCCAGGTTTCCAGTAGCCATTACTGAAGCAATAGTAATTAATAAACAAGGCTTAGAATTTGAAGGAGAGCAGGAAGTGGTATATAGGAGGTTTTATATGGAAGAAAGAAAAGGAAAAGTGTTTTAATTAAATTATATCAACTTTTTTTTTCGAGACAGAGAAGGGTTATGAGCAAATAATGGCAACTAAGATATGGAAAAAATCAATTCTTTTTCAAGGAATCAGTCTTCTTCCGTGATGAACCCTCTAATAGGTTTTTGAATCACAAGTGGCCAGCCCTAAGAAATTCATATATGCTGAACACTAAATGGATTCAGCAAGGTGTGTGTGTGTGTGTGTGTGTGTGTGTCTGTGTGTGGTTTGAAAGAAAATGACTGCAATAAAGTGCCACTATTAGGAGGTGTGGCTTTGTTGGAGAGGGTGTGGCCTCGTGGAGCCATCTTTGATGTCTCATATATGCTCATGTCACATCCAGAGGGACATATCACTTTCCGTTGCCTTTGGGTCAAGATGTGGGATTCTGCCATGTCTCACTCTGAATATAATAGACTAAATCTCTGAAAACACAATGGAGAGCTGGCAGGATGACCAACCCAGCAACTATACTGGGTCAGAAACAGGGTTATGAGTTTGCCCACCCCAATATCCACTCCATCTATAAACTATGGAATACGTGAAGGGTTGGATCCTGTAGACCCAAAGCTGCAGGATTTCCATGACACAGGGCAACTACAGGATAACCAAGAGGAGTTCCAGATATGACCCTGCATTAATAGTGTAACAGAAACCAGACCAAGGACTCTTTGGAATGAACACTGGCAAGCAAAGATATGTAGATAAAAGAGGGGCAGAGAGAAGATATGAAGAGACAGGAAAATGAATGGGATCTAAATGCATGACACAAAGAATAATAAGAAAGATAAAAAAGTTGTATCTTCACAGCAGTAGAAACTCTAACATACACACACACACACATAAAATAATTAAAGAAAAAAAGCTATGAATTTCTGAAGGCATGGTAGAACTTAGTGGTTTAAAATGGAAGGGTGAAAATGATGTAAATATAGTATTTACTCACAAAATTATCAACTAAGTTCTTTTTGTCCAACACAATATTCTTTTTTTTTTTTTTTGGAAAGAACACACGGTATTTGCTCTTTTATTGCTCAACACAATATTCTTATTGATTGTTTTGGAATTTCACACAATGCACCATGATCACACTTACTTCCCAGTCCTCCCACATCCACCACCAAGCCTTGTGACTTCATCCTAAAAAGTAAATAAATAAACAAGAAAGAAAAAGAAAAAAGAATTCCATGTTCATTTTGTTTTATCCATATACTTGCTGGATCACAGTCAAACTCTAAGTTGCCCCTTGAAAACTGAGTTCTTTCCCATCCCTACTCCAGCAAGAACCCATTAATTAATTAATAAAGCTTCTGGTTTCTAGTCTGGGGATTAAAGGGTATTCCAAAGTGGGTCAGGAGAACCCACCGTAAAAGACAAAGATGAACTTCAATGGTAGCTACACTTAGGTATGTTCTATAAGTTTATTCTTGTGACTAGAGACAGTGTCACACAACAAATATATGTACACACACACACACACACACACATATATATACATATACACACATATGCATACATATGCATATGTGTGTGAGTCTGTGTGTATAGACTTTCTGTCCAATCTGTTCCTTTCAAGAATCCTGTCAAAACAGCACATAAGAAATGGCTCACTTTTGAATTGGAGAGTGATTTTCCTTTTCTACACTTAAATTACAGCGGCAACACTTCTGTAGTTCCGCTTTTTGTTTCGAGGTTGCTTAAATCCCACAAATCCTCCGAATAATAGTTTCATCTTTCTCAAATGTTCCTCTGTCCAAAGTTCTCATACTTCCTTTAGAATTTTATTCTTACTCTAGGATTCTTATTGCTTTTTATCTCTCTCTTTATATCCTAAAAAGGAAAACACAGATTGCTGAGACTAAGGGAGAAATAAAACGTAATTAAGAAATCTATCTAAACAAGAAGAGAATAGGTTTGAGTTTAGAAAAAAAAGGAAGAAAGTTTTTGGTTAGAATAGTAGATCTATTTAGATTATGTAACTTTTAAATAAACATAAAAAGTACTTCTTTAGTGTTATTTAAAATTTCAATATGTATTTTATGTGATTTAACTAAAACAACTTAAATTGCAAATCTAGTTTTTTTTATGTGAATCTATTTTTTTTCACTAAAGTTTTTCAAGCGTTTCCTCTAATAGTTGTCTCAGTTTGATATGACTCTCACTCTCCCCTCTCAAAACACACATACACACAAACACACACACACACCCCACACATACACATACACACACCACACCTCTTTTACCCAAGAATAAGTGCACTTCTTCTCACTCATAAAATAAATGTCTCTTGTCCCTTTCCAACAGACAGACTGCTGCAGAAAACAATAACTGGTTAAATTTCAGGGAAGAAGAGATTGTAGGGCTTCAAATCCTAACTGGTATATTTATAACACAATTACTGCAACTGATGCTAGAGGTCGTTGCGGAAGAGGATGTAGAAAGAACTAAAAGAGTCTGAGGAAGATAAAAGCTGATGTGTTATTGTGTGCCCTTGAAATTCCAGAGAAGCTATGTCTGTGCATTTTCATCAAGATGGCTGACTAAACAGGACCTGAACAGTGACACCCGTAGCAGACATATTATCAAGGACAGAGGAGAGCTCACTAGGCTTCAGGCTTCAGTCTAGTCAGAACTATAGACATATAAGGAATGCTGAGTATGGGAAAAATAGCCTTTCCCATTGAACAGCTCCCTAATTGTTTATCCAATAACAAGTGGTCATGCTTGAAATCAAGTACATTCTGGTGACATTGTTTGAAATAAGCAAGTTCTCTTTACGCATTTTGGAATGTATGTGTGTATTGTGTATATGTCTTTATTTAACAACAACTAAAGAATAAAAAGTGATGAATTTGAGAGAAGGGAAGATTACACAAACAAGGAGGAGGGAGGGAAGGAACGGGGAAATGATGGAATTATATTATAGTTTCAAAAATAAAAAAAAAAGTAGTGTCAGAATGATTAGGAATGTGAGGAGACTTAGGAAACTGGAAGAAACTGAAATTACCTCTAAAATTAAGTATTCAGCTTAATAATCAAAAGCTCATCTGAAATCTACAGTGGAGGATATGAAATAAGACAGTTACAGGGAACCTCTGACTACAAGGTAATTATTACAATGCTTCTGAACCCCATCAATGTAGGTGTCAACAAATCAAAAATGAATTAAGGAAACATCCAACTCAAAGCAGAAGTTGTGTCTGCTGGTTTGCCTGCCAACCCTGTGTGTAGAATGCTGATACACACTACAGCTAACACACTACAACCCTCTGTGAAGAATTCTGATACACACTACAGCTAACACACTACAACCCTGTGTGTAGAATTCTGGTACACACTACAGCAAAAGTATCTTCTCAGCTTGTCTGAAACATAAACTCTATGCCACATAGACTTTTGGCTGTAGGATAGGTCAAGATAACAAATTGAGGATGTAGGACTACATCACGCACCTACTCTTTTTTAAAAATTAAGTTGTTAGTGTAATGTAGATTATATTACTTCCAGAAGAATATGGGGCACTGAAATGTGAAGAATAAGGACATGAACTGAGAAATGGTAAGCTGAGGAGGGATGTCTTCTTGTCACTGGAGACAAGTGTTTGGACAAAGTCTCATGCTCAACATATTTCTTCTCTCTATCACATTCACATATATTTCCTGTGTCTTTTCAGAACTTTTCCTCATTCCTTTTTAGCAGTGAACATTTTCTCACTGACTGAATGCATGAATTGACCCATTCAGCTTTTCATTTTCATTGTTTATTTGAGCTGATATAACGGGATATTATATACTGGGTGGCACATGAATACTAGCAATATTAAACCCACTTGTGGAGGAAAAGTTCAACATCAAATAATTGGACAATTTGGTGTCTGGTAATGGACAGTTTCTTGTCTCAATGATGAGATCATTTTTTCCCTTTTTTTCCTCTTTACATTTTTAAAAGGATGATAATAAAATTAATTTATTAAGATTAAACATACAATAAGATAAAATCTAACACTTTGGATTTGAAGAAAATAAATAAAAGGGGGAAAGGAGCCCAAGAAAGGGCTCAAAAAACAGAAAACCTTGTTCACAGTATCAGGGATATCTATCTATCTATACACAAATACACATAAAGGATGTGTAGGGTGTGTCTTTTACTGTACAGTTCCTGTGTGTGTGTAATTTGTTTTCAAAATGGAAACCCTGACACCACATTGTGAGACAAGAAACCTGGAAAGAAGTCACTGAGTTCATTTTCTGTTAGTCATCTTCTGATAGGAATGCAGCCTACTTACCTTGAAGAAAGCAAATTTTTCATTTGTATTCAAATGTCGTCAATTGGAGATAGTTTCTGGAGTATCCAGCTATCCTTCAGCTCTAGCATCCCATCATATGCAGAGCAGTACAGTCTCTAAGCATATGGCCTCAGACTTCATTAGACATATGTGTGTCTGTGTGTCCTAAATATAACCTGGTAGTCTACTTTTATGATTTCAGGACTGATAGTTTAACTCCTTTTATAAGCATTTATGAGGGTACTTACCTCATGAGATACTTTTGCATTTGTAATTAAATTTTAGTATTTATTTAGTGAATCCATGTCATATCAGGCAGTTTGTTTGTTTCCAAGTTTTGAGAATTATGAAACAAATAGCTATAAATATCTAAGTTTCCATATTAGAGTGGACATAAACTTTCAACTCATGGCTAAATTACCAGAAGCATGTTTTCAGGGTTGTCCTGTCAAAATACATTGAATTCTATAAATGTCTGTCACACTGTCTGAAAAAAAAATGACTGTACTATTTTTTATGCCCTACATTAATATGTAACTTTTCTTGTTACCACTTGATTATATAAGCACTTAGTTTTTTTTTTCTATGATCCCGACTTGTGACCATTCTAGCAGTTATGGTATGCCTTTATTGGAGATGTGAACAATACTTATTCACTACAAATGGGATACCAGCAAGAGATAAAATAAATGACTCCATCTAAGTTTTGGGTGATGAAGTGATGTGGGATTCCCCTCTGTATGCTATGAATATGTTTTATTGCCACTGGTTAATAAAGAAATTTCTCTTGGCCAATTGCTTAACAGAATATAGCCAGGTTGGAAAAGACATAAAGAGAATAGAGTCAAGCAGAGACACCATGTGGCTGTCATAGACACACACACCGTATCCTTGTCAATAAACCATGGGCCTCATGGTAAAATATAAAACACTATAAATGGATTGATTTAAGGTGTAAGAGTTAATTAGAAATATGCTTAAGCTATTGGCCAAACAGAATTGCAATTAATATAGTATCTGTGTCATTATTACAGGTCTGGGCAGCCAGAACAAATAAACAATCTCTGTCTATACAAATGGCACTCCAACGAGTACTGATTGCATCCACACAAAATCTGAGAGAGCTTGGAAAGGAATTTGAGGCATAAAAGAATAGAGTTAAGCACTGCTTCTTGGTAGTTAGCAATTTCCTTTTTCCAGATGGGCTTGATTTTTGGTAGTGAGCAGGAGCGTCCTGGCTCTTTTAAGAGAAATTTTGCTGATTCAGCATTAGCAGCAAAACAAAACAAAAAATTCACTGCATCTTTAAGAAATGGCAGCTTCCAGGTTTGTGATAGTTGCACATACAGCTCTGTCTCCTTCAGTAGGTCAAGCACTTAAATGGGGTCCGTGAGCAGTGCGTTACAAATGGCACTCAGAGGTAGTGAACAAGCCACCACCATGTTGGACTGGTTGGAGCCAGACCGTGTAGAGTTGGTCCTAGCAATGCCTGCTTATCATTTAAAAAATCACTCATGCTCAGAAAATAATTACAGATTTACCAAAAAGACAGATTCAGATAAAAAAAAAAAAGACCTCTAAATGGGTCACAGTGTTGGATAAATGTACATAGGCTTGAGAGAGCAAAAAGAGTAGAGACAGTTATAATATAAAAGAATACAGATTAAAGGAATAGAGATAATAAAATAAATATTAAACTTGTAGAAATAGTATGAGAGTAAATAAAAATAAGCCATGTATAGATGGAAAATAGACAGAGAGTCTGGATAATGTATAGCTAAACCAGCATATATAACTTTCAAGTTAATGACTTCAAAATTTGGGTCTAAGGATGTTGCTTTAGAAAAGAGGCTCTGCTTTTGTTTCCACAGAGGATGGATGCTTTCCAGACTACTGTGGTTTGATGGAGCAAGATATCCTGAAAATTCTCTGTGAACCCCAAAATTACTTTGCACAACAAGAGTAGGAAGTAGTTTGGAAGAAAATATGCCCAAATTCCCAAATTTTATTTATAAATGTTTCTTTACATATAAAGTTATGCTATAGAGATGAATATTTTGCATTGGTATGGATCTTGGTTTATTGATACAAATTAAGATCAATTTTGTTATATGTATATTTCTTCTCTTGATTAATAATATGTTTGCGAAGTTCATTTAAAAATGTAATATATAATTAAGAAATGCAGGTAATAGATAATTATCTATAATCATCAAGCTTGTAGTCATGTTAGTTAGGTTTTCTAGATTTATAAAGATGTATTTTATTTAGATAAATAACATTCAAACCTTCCAAAGACCTATGGAATATGACATTTAAAATGTTTTAAAAACTTACAACTTCTCGTAATAATGAGACTCATCTGCTCCTGGCACCACCAATCTACTTCAAAAGGATGATGGGCATAGAAGGGACTCCACATGGAGCTTGCTAGCCATTTGGGCAAGAAACTTCTCTTGCCTAGACTGCTTGATGTTATGCTGTATAAACTGGACATGTAGGACCCACAGAATTGCTAAACTTGCCAAAAGTAGGTGAGATGGTCCTTCAGGGTTCTTACTTCATGAGAAAACTTCCAGACATTTTATAGGACACAGAGGAAAGCAACTGATGAACTTTGCCAGTACAAGGCATAAGTCTCCTTCTCCAGCAATGGGTTTTATAGCTCCCAACAAATGACCTTGTGAATTTTGTAACTTTCAGGACTAATCTGTGCCTTGTAATTTTTGTTAACTTTCTAAGTCTTATGATGCTCTTTCTTCTCTATAGAAGGAAATGCATTAAGTCAGGGAAAGCAGTTACAACACAGGGGTCATAATAATGCCAAGGAACATAGGAGGTTTTGGAGAGTGGTAAATTGCAGATAAGGATTTTTTCCCCTAAACATACATAGGACATGCTGCATTGATAAGTTGTCCTTTCCTCCAGTCTCCATAGAACTGAATTCGCACATTTTTTGTTGCTTAAGAACTGCTACATTTTCCTTTGTAATGAAAAAGACAAGGCTGTCAATAGATGCAGCTGTGTGCAGAGCAGGTTACTGGTAGAGGATGCAGGCAACAAAACACCATGATTCCATAAAACCCTGGTAGATTTTGAGGAACAACAACAATACCTTCCAGTATGCTGAGATAAAATTCAAGGTGCTTTGACTCCAACTGTTTCTGCTTTCTGTGTTACCTCCTATGGATCTATCACATGATATTTTTTTTTTGAATGATTGTTCTACCTTCCCACGGGGATAGAATAACTCATTATTCATGCTCTCTCTGTTTCTTTTCCTAACTTGAACAGCTGTTTTTTTCAGATAAGTCTCCACTAAAATTCTTTTCATTATTCATTTCACATCTCAATAATTTAAAAGAACACTGTCTTACATCGCTTCCCCACAGGTTGATGACATATATAACATCCAATGAGGATTCAGTCACCACAGACTTACAATCTACATGTAAATAATTAAATCCACATAGGGCATTGGAATCCTGATATTCTAGGAGACAAACAAACAGGATATTTTCCACATATAAATACTGAAATTTTTGGTCTTGACATTACTAAGGAATGGATGATAACTATGTTGATGTTGTTCTTGAGTTCTTCACTATTGTTAAAGTCTATGTAAGGCTGCACTGGAAAAATAGAAGGAAACATGGCACTGAAAAATATTAATGATAAAATACTAATTAACAGTGTGAACTTGAGTGTTCAGTCTTATTTATAAGTCAACCATAATGATCCCCCCAGCACTGACAAGTTCATTGCAGATGTGCTATGGTCCTCCCCTGACATGCCAATGGTGTATGTTTCAAATCAATCAAAGTGTCCTTAATTGATCACAGATCAATTTTTTATGAAAGTTAAGTTCAATCTTAAAGCTTTCATAACACCAACTAGACAGCTATTGTTGTCTACCTTCAAATCTATAACTGATCACAACTTTAGGATGAAAGAGCCAGTGTGTATCAACTTTGCTCATGAAAAATCAATCTTGAATCTCTTTTGTAGTTGGACTTTCTTGTTAAACTTTCTTTAAACTTCCAGCCTCTAAATAATGACAAGGAAACATTTTATTAATTATGAAAGCTTGGCCTTTAGCTTAGGTTTGTGTATCACTAAGTCTTATAAATTATCCTGTGTCTTTAATCAACATTCTTCAACCTTGTGATCCTTCTTCCTTAGTCTTCTAAGTGTTTAGATTGAAGACAAGTACCACAAACTTTACAAGTTTTGTCATGTTTTAGAAACTATGAAGTGTATTTTGGTATATAAAATAGACATAACATTTTTCTTTCTATATTTTGATGTATATGGGTTACTATTATGGCATAATGAAATCATACTAGTTTTTCCATATTGCAGCCAATATTTCAGTTGCCATCACATAGCAACTGTTCTTGATTATATAAAGTACAAAATAATAGCTTTCCATTAAGTCTCTGTACCTTGTAAGTAGAAGATATACACCATAGCCCGTAACAACACATATTACCTGTTTTAAAGTGTATCAGTTATTGCTCAGTGCACATTGGTTTATTATTCATCAAAACATGAAACTAAACTGATTCCTTGTCTCCCAATGATGAATTCTCGTGACATTTTATAAAAATAAGAAATCCTAAAATGACACTGTCTTGCAGAGATAGAAATGCAACAAAGATATGAAGAGTATCAGAGTGAAATTCAAAAGAGTTGTTCATAGATTTGATGGAAATGCAGAGTCCTGAATTAGAGAACATGCCACTGAAACAAAGTAGCCATGGGACATCAGGACACACAGGAGAAGCACTGTGGAAGAAAAGGATGAAGAGGAAACAGCACTAGGAAGTTATTACAGAACAAAAACTCTCAGATGATCTACTGAATATGGAAAAGGCAAAATGGTGACATCAATACAACTAAAGAAAATTGCACAATGCACTAAATTATAGATGAATTCCAATCCACATTTTGATGTATACAAAAATGCTGTTCAAACTAACACTTATTCCCAATTAAACTGTTTTTTTAAATAATATAATAAATTTTCAATGCTTTTACTGCTTCAAATAATAATGCTCTCAATAAACATGCATTTAAGAAACTCCCTTTCTCTATTCAAGGTTATAGCAAGAATAAGAGGATTTTTAGTATTTTAAAGAATAAAACTTCTAAATGTAATAGCAGATTTTTTTTTCCATTAGTTACGAAAAGATTGTGCACAGCTGTAGCTTTTACAGATGCTTTGGTAGATCTAAAACTACTGAATGTGACTATTCATACACACTACAGCACACAGACTCAATTAGAAATTAGACAATTTAGGTCGGTATACCTGAAATCGAAGCTGATGGTAGAATGAATTCTAAGTTCGTGAAGTTTCTATAAATCTTAACATCCTTTTTTTTTTAATTTTTGAGACAGGGTTTGTCTGTAGCTTTGGAACCTGTCCTGGAACTAGCTCTTGTAGACCAGGCAGGCCTTTACCTCACAAAGATCCTCTTGCCTCTGCATCCCATGTGCTGAGATTAAGGGTGTGTGTCACCACTGCCCGGCTAATATCCTGCTTTCTTAAGGGCAAATATAGGACCAGGGGACAGAAAGAACATAGCTTACACTATTATGGGGAAATGTTATAAAACATGTTCTGCCTAGAGCAAGCTTACTAAAACTAGACAAGCTTGGATCTGTGTTTTTGGTAGTGAAGAAGCTCGTATCCCAGTGAAAAAATTCCTTGATAGAATGCTATGGATTCAGAGAAATACTTCTATGTTTCTCAATATTCCTCTCTTGATAGAGATTATCTAAAATAATTGTATGTCTCTATATGTGTCTCTGTCTCTCCTCTCTCTCTCTTACACACACACAACACAAACTTGTAATATTTTCTAATTTAGTATCCCATTCTTCTATTATGATGTGTACTTTAAAATTTTTCAGATTTCTAAGACCCATAAATTAATGCAACAACTTTAAGTTCCTATTTATTTAATAAAACATTAGTTTGGATCTGTCAGCAGAATAAGTAAGAAAGGGATCGTCAACTTGAAAGGCTTCCTAAAGTTCTGAGCAATGGTAATAATCATACCTATGGTTAAAAGTTTGGAACAGTCTTTTACAGTTTGCATGGCTTTATCTTTTTCCTTCTCTTTACAACATTTCCAAAAGGAGACAAAGTCTGTCTTTGCTTTTTAAATTTCCTTATACTCTCTGTTTTTTAAAAACTAGTTTATAATACAGTTTGTATAATTTTTATGTGTGTCCAAGGGAGCAATCAATACAACGTCCTTTAAAATTGAAAGAGTGGTGTTCAGCAACTCCTATAGGTCTATGGCTCACTATTTTATCTCCAAATTCGAGAAGCAATATCTTGTAGCTAGACGGGATGTGAAGAATAATAAATAACTTGCTGGATGAAGAAAGGTGTCATTCAGGAGGCTGAGTCTTTTTCTCAGAGCTTTGAGGAGGAACAGCCATAAGAAAAAATTCTCCCACTTCTTTAAGATGCACATAGCTTATCTGCACCCAGAAATTATTGGTGCAATGAGATTACTTGTGGAGAAGTCTCCTTCTTCCTAAAACCAGCAGATACTGTATGACAGACACTCTTATTGCAATCTTTTTTTCAATTAAAATGCTACATTCAATACTGCCGCACAGGAATATGGAAGATACTGGGGCTAACATAATCCCTGATCTTGGGCAGAGACTGTTGTCTGACATCAGTTCAAAAGAAACAAATGTTTGGTGCAGTTCTTCTCTTAGGTAAAGCATGTGTTGATTCAGCATCATTCAGGCCATATTTATGCACAGTTGTGGACATATAAATAGGCATATATATATACATATACATATATATATATGTATATGTATATATATACACATTTACTTGTAGCTCACATAATTGCTCTCATATTTATCATCTTTTGGGGATCACTATGTATCAGTTCACCACTCACTATTTTATGACACATGCAATACTTCATACCTAAGTGCTGTCTTTCTTCAACAAATTTATGATGAACATTTGAAAACTACTGACATTTTGAATGTTAATGGCATTATAATAATAAAACCATTTTTCATACCACATGTAGTGATAAACATCGAGGACAAATAAATTTTACATTTACATAAAAAGATGAAACTAAGCAAGTTTTAGAAAAAAAGTAATGATCTTTAACTTCTATTTGGAGCAGAGGCTTTTGGTTCATACCATATATAACTTATGGGTCAACTGGCCCTTAGATAAGTTTAATTATAGAAGGATCATCACAGAATTAGATGTTAGGTGCCTTTTCCAACATTTTCATACACTTCATTTAATTTGAGGAATCTTTTTGAAGTCAGTTTATGCAGAGTTGATTGTCATCAACTGTGTCATCAACAAACGTAGGCTGTCTTGTGTTATAGTTGTCACTTCTTTATGTAACAGAGTAGATAAATCAGTATTTGTGTCAGGGACCAAGGTGTCTGTGTCCCTTCCATTCCCCCTAAACTCATGTTGGAGTTTAGTTGCCAAGACTATGTGATAACAGTATTGAAAGAAGGCAGATGATTAATACAATGTAAATGCTAAGTGTCAGATTAGTTGAAGTCATTGGTTGACTTCACATGATAGAATTCTTGGAGCTTTGTATGAAGTGGAGAAGATATAAACACTCTCTATCTCATGACTTGTCTTGATATATTAGCATTCCAGCAACAAAAAAAAAAACCCAATTACCTAATATGAGCAAAGGGGTCAAGTTCGTGATGAGAAAACTCACAGAAACAGTTGACATGAGATAGTAGAGCTCACTGATTCCAGACTGAGAGCTGAGGAGCCTGCATAGGATCAAACTATGTTGTAATATAAGTGGCAGGCTGCGTCCTGCCACCTGGCTCCTGCATGGCTAGCTTTACCCAAAATAATTACACGGAAACTATATTCTTTTAAGCACTGCTTGGCCCATTAGTTTTAACCTCTTATTGGCTAGCTCTTACATATTGATCCAACCCATTTTTAATATTCTGTGTAGCACCACGAGCTGGTTTACCAGGAAAGATCTTAACCTGCGTCTATCTGGAGTGGGAGAATCATGGTGACTGCCTGACTCAGCTTCTTTCTCCCAGCATTCTGTTCTGTTTTCTCCACATACCTAATTTTATGTCCTATCAAAGGGCCAAGGCAGTCTCTTTATTTAACCAATGAAAGCAACAGATAAGATACAAGACCCACCGCCATCATTTCCCCTTTTTCTGTTTAAACAAAAAAGAAAGGCTTTCATTTTAACATAGTAAAATTACATATAACAAAACAGTTATCAAATAAGAATTACAGTTACAATATTTATATCTATTTTAACTTGTATCATAACTAAGAAAACTATAACTATCTATATATTCTTCAACTCCATCAAAGACTCCAGAAGGATATAATATTACCTAAGCAAACAAGAAATAAGAAACTTCAAACTCTAGAAACATCTCGCTTCCTGGACAGTCACCCAAAGTTCTTTGTACCGTTGGGGCATCCATCTTCAGCCTTCAGGCCCATAGTATCCAGTAGACTTTTCCATGAAGTAGGAAATTTCAAAGACAGTTCAGTCACTATCTGCTGTGTCCTGCAGAATGTCTTGTAGACTCTTTCATGAATCAGGAACCCAAAAAGACCATCTCACCTTTAGGCAAGTTCAGCAGTCCTCTCTCTGCAGGTTCTTTGTGTCCAGTTTATGCAACAGTCCAGGCAAGAGCAGTTTCTTGCCCAAATGGCTAACCACCTCCATAAGGATCCTCTTCGATGCCCATCTTCCTCTTGAAGTAAATTGGTGCTGCCAGGAGCAGACGTGTCTCATTGTCATAAAAAGCCCTAAGTATTAAAACATTTAAATGCCATATTCTACGGTCTTTGAAAGATATGAAGAATGCCTATCTGAAAGATATCTATGCACATCTAGAAAATCTAAATAAAATGACTACATGCTTGAATATTATCGATAATTACCTATTAACCTATATTTCTTAATTATACATTACATTTTTAAATGAACTACACAATCACAATACCTTAATCAAATCAGAAATACATATACATATGACAAAATTGACCTTAAAATCCATACCAATGCAAATTATTCATACCTATATCATTCCCCCTTTAAATGTAAAAGAACATTTATAAATAATAATTTGGGAACGTGGGCACAGTTATTTCTCTCCAAACTGCTTCCTGCTGAATGGGGGTACTGTTAATCAGATCTTTCATGGTATAACCTGGGTGCTGGTTTCATCTCAGTTGGCAGTTGAGTGAAGTAATTTTTTGAGGGTGTCCACAGCAACCTTTCAGGTGGGCGTGGTCTATCATACCATATTGGGATAGAAGCAATACACAGGGTCTCATCCTCTGTTAAAACAAAAGAAGACTCTCTCCAAAGCATCATATCCTTAGACCCAAATTCTGAAGTCATACCCTTATGATATCCATTCTGGTTACCTTGGCAGCCCATATAATGAAATGTCTCTCTGTTCTTAGCTCCTTCACAGTCAAAAACTTTAAAGAAAACACAATAATACAAAGAATCCAGACTCTCTGTAAATTTTCCATTTTTATGTCACTTATTTTTACTCTATCACTTTATTCTGTCTCTTTAAAGACTTTACTCTTTTTAAAAAAAACATTAACTTTATTCTCTATATTGTTTTTTTCTTCTCTCTCATGCCTACGTACATTCATCCAAAACTGTGATCCATTTATAGGTCTTCTATGTCTGAAATCTCTTCTATTGTGAATCTGTAATTTTTTTTACTATCCAGGAGCACTTTGATTTGAGCTTTTAAATCGTTAAGTGCTTAAGAATCTAAACTGTGACATTCCTAGGTCAAAAACAGGTACTGCCTACTAGCCCCGCCTGGTCCAACATGGCAGAGCTGTCGTGTCTCTGATCCTTGCACATTGCACCAGTAGCGTGGTGGAGCTGCTTGTGCCTCTGAGCCATAGGACACAATGACTTCCTTTTCGGCACACAGCAAGTCTTGTTGCCATCAAACAAATCATAACACTTTAATCCAAATGCTCCATTCAAAGACTCTGTCTCCCGCAGGAGCCAGACAAAGATCACAATGGCGGCACAGCCCAGAAAGCCAGCATTTTAAAACAGCCAGTTTTGTCCTGCTGCTGAGTCAGGACAATTTCTTTGCAGCACACAACCCACAAAGAGCAAAAAGCTGTCTTAAATTCTCTCTCTCTCCTTTTTAAGCCGTCTCAGGTATTATGTGGTATTAGTTAATCACATTGAGCACCACTCTGTTGTAGGAGCTGCAGTTGGCCGCTTCCCTGCTGTCCCTGCTCACAGCTGCCTGGCTAGCTTATGCCCAGAAATAATTACATGGAAACTGTATTCTTTTAAGCACTGCTTGGCCCATTAGTTTTAACCTATTATTGGCTAGCTCTTACATATTGATCTAACCCATTTCTAATATTCTGTGTAGCACCATGAACTGGCTTACCAGGAAAGATCTTTTTTTTTTTTTTTTTTTGGTTTTTCAAGACAGGGTTTCTCTATAGCTTTGGTGCCCATCCCGGAACTAGCTCTTGTAGACCAGGCTGGCCTTGAACTCCCAGAGATCTACCTGCTTCTGCCTCCCGAGTGCTAGGATTAAAGACGTGCGCCAACAGGAAAGACCTTAACCTGCATCTGTCTGGATTAGGAGAATCATGGTGACTGACTGACTCGGCTTCTTTCTCCCAGCATTTTGTTCTGTTTTCTCCACCTACCTAATTTTCTGCCCTATCAAAGGGCCAAGACAGTCTCTTTATTTAACCAATGAAAGCAACAGATAAGATACAAGACCCACCTCCATCAGAACTAGGCCTTCGGAATATGGCTGACAGTGTGTGGCTTGGGAAGTTTGTGGGGCCACTGGAAGTGAAACAGTATTTATCCCTAGTGCATAAATTTGCTCTTGGAGCCTATTCCCTATGGAGGAATATCTTGTTCAGCCTAGATATAGGGAGAAAGGCCTTGGTCCTGCTTCAAGTGATATGGCATATTTGTTAACTCCCCATGGGAGGCCTCACCCTCTCTGAGGAAAGTATAGGAAGTGGGGTAGAGGGATGGAGGTGGGAGAGTGGGACGAGGGAAGGGAGAGGTAACTGGGATTGGTATATAAAATAAAAAGATTGTTTTAAAAAATAAAATAAAATAAAAAATATCAAAAGAGAAAGAAAGAAAGGAAAGGAAAAAAAAGCTAGGGAGCCTATAGACGCTTGCCTTTTTGAAACCATGAGGCAAAATAAATCTTTCTTTATAAAGTAGCCTGGTTTGTGCACTTTATAAGAATGAAGAAGAACAGACTTATAAAGTACTTCTTAACTTCTCAGTTCTAAAGCTATATGCTGGCACACAGAAATAAGTGTTTTAGCCAAGCCTTAGAACTTTGACAGTGATGGGTTTAAGAACCACATTATACCACATCTATTAGGTTTTGAGTTCTCTGAAAGCTCTAGATTTGGTTTCCTATGTGTGTATCGTAGCTGTCTCTCCAACCCTAGCTCAATAATACAGCAAGTACTAAATAAAGAATTATATATTGATGAATAATGTGGTGGCTAATTTACTACTTCAGCTTGCCTGGTACAAGGTGTGTATGCACATGGTACATAATTGTATACAGATATTTCATCTGTATTTTAATAAATAAAATATGCCTGAAGAACAGAGAATAAAATATTCCCACTGGTCAGCCTTACAGACAAGGCAGTGGTGACACCACTTTTAATCCCAGTAGTGACACCAGTTTCCCATAGAAACCTGGTGACAGTGGTGTGTGCCTTTCATTCCAGACCTAGAGAGGAATATCAGATGGGAGACTCTCAGACACAGTCTCATTCTGAGATTCTTGGAGGCGGGATCTCCATTTCAGACTGAGGTAAGAGCCAGTGAAAGTCTGTTTTGCTTTTCTGACCTTCAGGTTGAACCCTAATATCTGTCTCTTGGTTTATAATAATCGTGTTCCATAACTATTGTGAATGTTTAGTTCAAGCTATTTGTAGATAAAATAACATTAAAATGAGTAAAGAACATTGTCCTTGCTATCATGGGTGACCTTTATCACTCATTTGAAGACCTGGATAGGATAAAGAAAAAGTTTAACTAAGAGGAAATTTATTTTGCTTCAGTGAAAGATCTTCTGCGTTCAGTCTTAAATGTATTCTGAATGACACCGTCAACTTACTACAACTTAGAATTTACAAACAAGTAGAAATAGTAATAAAAAAATATTTTTGAGGTTCAAAAGTCAAGAAAGACAAACAGACAAACAAAAAGAGATCATGTTCCTTGAGTGGGCTTCCACGCGGGTTCACTGATAGTTGGTTTTTAAGGAGAAATTGTGTTCCATCATGCGGAGCGGTTGCCTCTCTGTTGCCATTTCAGGAAGCTATGCATCAGGATGCTTTCAAGGGAAAAGTACAGATGTCAACACTAGCAAGACTTGAGTATGAGAATTGACATTTCACTCATACTAATACATGCAGAGGCTGGGGCAAATTTTGTAATCTTTCTATACTTTTCATTCTTTACAGTAGAAGCAAATATGCATCTTCACTATATTGCTTTGAGATTAACTTGAAAATGATATAGACTTTTCCAATGTCTTCAACCTGACTGATTTAGATGGGGAAGAAAGTACTATCCCTTCAGAATCGCCATGCTTTGCAGTAGAAGCTGGGTGTTAATTTTAGGAGTCACATGTCAACTCATTCATGTGGATTGTTTTCAGGTTAAATGGAGAAACTTATTTCTGAAGATTCCTGTCATAGTACCTGGCAAGAGAATGCATGAAAATGCATGGAGGAGGTAGTTGAGATTGTTTTTATTTTATTTAAGTGAATATTTTAACTTCTTCTGAAAAGAGAAATGCACAGTCAAATTGATTTACATTTTATGACATAATTTGTTAACTTACCAACTTTTTTGTTTTCCCAATTTTAGCATTTTCTGTCTTATTTTTCATAAATTGACCATCTTCCAGCTTGTAGTAACTAGGATTAAAAACACTTTTATGTATTAGTCAGAATGCAAAGTATATTTTCATCATTAGTCCTTTAAGGAAATTTTAAATTTGAGATGTTTTGTTTTAAAATTTTAGTTAAAGGAACTGCTATTTGCATTATAAATATATTAATATATTATACAATTTCAACTATGTCTAAATGATTCAAATGGTATAATAAAATATTAATAATAAAAGTCTTTACTTGAAACAGTGCTACATGTATTTGTAGCCAGACATCTGTGTCTTAAAATGGACCCTGATATAGTTCAGATCTTGATGGTGCCCTAAAGGCTTAATTTTTGGAAAACATGGTTTCCAAAAAGCATTGAAGTTGGGAGGTGGGCCCAGGTGGAAGAAAATGTATGACTTGAGGCATATCTATAAGGGTACACTGGAACCCTGGTCCCTTCTGCCTCTCAGGTGAGCTTTTTGCATGACTTCAGATTCTCTGTCATGTGCTGCCTCCTCACAAGCCCCAAAACAAAAAGTACAACATAGTATATAATTAAAGTTCCAAACCTGTTAGCAAAATATGCTTATTTTAGTCATACAGTGATTGTTTCAGGTATTTGTCAGAGCAGCAGAAAGCTTACTAACATGTGCACTGTTGCTCTTAAACATATGGAGGAAAAAGCCTGATGTCATCTGCTTACTGGGTGTTCCCTCTCTGCTGTAAGGGTTTCTCAACCAAAATTATCCTAGATAATTTCCTGGAACATAAACTACCCTGAAGGTTTATTAGTGGACAATATTTAAATGTCTATATTTAAAGTATTTGCTGTACAGAAATTCTTATTTCTAAATATCTTATTAGGATAATTTTAATATCTGTATCCTTTAACTTGTCGTGATTATAGTAAAGCCACATCCAAACGTGCTCAAGAATGTTTTAATTTGTCATAACATGCATTTCTAAATCCCTCATAAAGAAGCAAAAACAAAATGATTTATACATGCAAAGAAGTTATTGCCTTAATATTTTCCAACGGCCCCCTAAATTATTAGCTTTGAAAAGAGGCTAATAAAGCATTTAAATTTCTTAGTTAATAAGATTTTCCTCCAAAGATTGTAATTCAGTCATTAATACCCGAGAAAAGCCTAAAAGAACAAACAAACTATTCAGATATATATTAGCGCCAGATATACAGAAAGGGAAATCACAGTAGTATGTTTTAAATGGTTGTATTGTATTACTCTCCAAGGTGTTTCTTTCCTTCTTTGTATCTTATTGATTTGTATGCACGACATGATAACATCACTGGAGACTAAACAAATCAGGTTGAACTTAATATATCTTTATTTCACAAAGGTCACTGAATTGTCATTGTAGAATAAAGTGTTCTGGAAACATGACCTGGGGACTGCCTTTCTCCTCTCTTTGTGAGGAGATGGACACTTTGGTTCATATTGTAAAAGGGCAAATTTGCATACACCTAACATTTTGATTTTTCAGTGAAGATATTAAGACAGCCCCTTCCCTCCAAAGAAAGACTGGTCAACTTTCCTTTCCAATTTCTCTAGCTTAATAAAAGCAAAAATTTTATCTAGCTTAAATTACCAAAAGGACATTTAACACAGAATGTATTCTGAACACATTTTCAGGTTTGTTGGCAACTTTGTTCCCTTACCCAAAGCCTGAATACTAATAGCGTGAGAACTCTGATATTATTCAGGTTGCATGAGAACTGCGCTCCTTCTAAAACACCACCTTGTGAACATATATAAAACAGATTAATTAAATGTAATGGCACTACCTCTTCCATTAAATGGGCCAAATTTTATGAATCAATTATTTATATTGCCACATGCAATAGCATATTACATATTTAGATAAAGCAAATTTATAGAAATGAGGAATTTCATATGTTAACGTCTACATAAACATCCATAAACAATGTGGATAAACTTCTAAAATTCTCCCCTTAAAAATATTCACTTGGATAATTATTATTCCCAGAAAAAGAAAATCTGTATGTGAGATTGTGTTGCAGGATATTTTATCACACAGTGTAAAGCTGTATCTGTTCTTCCTTACCTGCCTAAGGCACCTACTGATTGGTTTAATAAAGAGCTGAACAACCAATAGCTGGGCTGGAGAAGATAGATACTTTCAGGGAGAGAGAAGAACTTGGAGAAAGAATCTGAGAGGTGTTGATTTGCCAGCACAATAAGTCAGACTTATAGTATTGAAGAGTAGTAATGAGTCACACAGCAGAACATAGATTAATCTGGAATGGGTTGATTTAAGTCTTACAGGATAGTTCAAAACAAGCCTAAGCTGAGGCCAAGCTTTAATACTCAATAAGAAGTCTCTGTGTAATTATTTGGGAGCTGACAGTCATAGGAAAGTTCGACTACAATTGTATAAGTGTGTGTGTGTGTGTGTGTGTGTGTGTGTGTGTGTGTGTGTGTGTAATTTTGTACCTATGCAGGTAAAGATAGAAAGAAGGACTTTTGGAGTCTTCCAATTTTCTTTCCCAATCTTTTGAGTTCCCCACCAATCATGATGCCTTGTTTAGATATGTTTGCTGGCCACCAAACTCCTGGGATCCCCATGTACTGAAGTGGTTCAATACTGGATTTACTGGCATGTGTGTTATGACCAACATTTACATGGGTCTTGGGGATTCAAACTGGGGTCCTCTTTCTCATACACAGGATTGGTACATTGTGATAAATATTTTTGAAAGAGGTTACTTTTACTTTAATGAAAAGTCACATTATATTAATGACAGGAAATAGAAGACAGGAAAAATTGTGTTTAGTGTTTGTACCAAAACTTTTATTAGATTGCAACTGTTAAAAAGCCAATTCCTAGCCTTATTTGTTTTTATAGTCTCCATTTTTCTCAGCATATTATGAGACATCCATTTTAAGATAAGATTGGGGATGAAATTTACATCGAGTAAAAAATGTTAACTAGAATTCATATTCTTTCAGAGAAAGACTGCATGAGGGAATCTTAGAAATGACAATACAAAAATTTAGCCAGGATAAGTCCATCAACAGCAGAATTGCTTGTAATTACATCTGTTTTTCTAGAAGCACACCTTAACACCAATCATCAAACCAAAATACTCCTCCTCCATTTGAGAAAAAACAAATTCAATGAGAAAATAGCTAGATTTCTTGCTTTTCTCAGAGTCATATCACAATTGTTGATATATATATATATAATCTATTTAGAAATGCGCAGAAAATGCAACTTCAAAAATAATTTAATCACCAATAGGTAAAAACACTGATGAGTCTGGATACCAGGAATACAACATTTTTTTTTAGCATATCTCAAAGAAACATTGCTTGTGTAGCAGAAAGAGCATACACTCTGGAATCCAGTGATGAGGTTTTAACCAAATTTGGAATTGAAGTTTATCCTGTAGAAACATCAGTGACTATTCAATGACATTCAGGCCATTGATTGGGAAAGACATAATAGTTGTCATTAAGCAATAAACTTAGATTCAGAAAACATTCTCCTCTACTCCACCAATTATCTGGATATTCTTTTAAGGAAAAGTGGAAGTACATCCTATTTTTCATACAATTTTGACTAGTTAAAACTGCATTCTAAACAATCAAACACAAACAAAAAAATGATGCTGCATTCTAAGGTAAATCTTCCTTTATTTTTGATCAGCAACAGAGTAAGGATTAAGGACATATCGTTTCCACTACTGAGTTCTTAGTAAAGCTTTGACGTTCCAAATGTGTCATATTCTCCATTTCTGAGCATTTCTAGTTATTTTCTAGTTTCTTGAAAGTCTGTAATTGAAAATACTAGAGACAGGTTAACAGGTCCTGTTTTGTTTTTGTTTTGGTTTTTTGTTTGTTTGTTTTCTAGACAGGGTTTCTCTGTGTAATAACCCTAGGGGTCCTGGAACTCATTTTGTAGACCAATCTTGCCTCAAAGTCATAGAAGCATGTTTGTCTTTTTCTCCTGAGTACGGGGATTAAACACATATACCCCCAGAGTTTGGCTAAAAGGTTGTATCTGGGAAACTTGTATGATGAGTGATGTCCTTCTGTATATGAGGTAATGCCATGGAATTTGGTAATACATAGACTAATAGAAATGGGTTAATTTAAGATATAAGAGCTAGCTAAAAATATGCCTGAGCCATCAATCAAGATTGTTGCAGTTAATATACTTTCTGTGTAATTATTCAGATCTCAGCAGCCTGGAAACAAAAGTGCAGTCTCTGCCTACAAATGGTTCCCAAATGTTTTGTAAGACTTCTACATAAAGCCTGTGAAGGCTGAAAACAAACAAACAAACAAACAAAGAAACAGGATTATAGACAGAAAGAACAGAACCAAGCATGTCTTCTTGGTATCAGCATTGTCTCATGTAGACTCTGTTTGAGAGACAAGAAGAGTTGCAACTCCTTTAAAAGTAGATTCCTGACTCATTGTTGGTGATAAAAACCTTGCAGCACCTTTAAGAGGCCCTGCCACAAAATACTGAAATGGTGTTTGTAAGCAACTGGCAGCAGGCTTCTTGGTGCTACTATGGACCCTGAAACTCCACAGAGTTGTGACAATAAGCATGACTCCTACCAGTACCTCTGCCATGAAGCTAGACTCTCAGAAAGCTAAGGAATAGGGTTAGCCAACTGCTAAATCCCAGCTTTTTTCCTAACCATGCCATTTAGCAGATTAAGGACTCATGTGGTCAGAAAAAGTTATCTGTATAGAGTAAAGACAGATTCAAACAAAAAATAAAACCCACTAAATGGTTTACAATATGTCTAAAAATATACATAGACTTAGGAGAAAAAAGAAAAATAATAAAGTTATTTAAATCATAATACAGTAGTCAGACATGGTACCACACACCTTTAATCCCAGCATGTGGGAGGTAGAGGTATTTGGATCTCTGTGAGCTCAAGGTCAGCCTGGTCTAAGTAGTGAGATCCAGGACAGCCAAAGATAAGAAGAGAAACCCTATCTCAAATAATATTACAAAAATAAAATTAACATAAATAGGTTTATAAAAAGCACATAAAGATGGAAAATACACAGAGTCTGGATTATGTATATTATTTCATTTTTAAAAAATTTTTGACTCTGAATGAGATAACTGCAGAGAGTTATTTCATTGGACAGGATGCTAAGCTAAACCAACATATATATTTTAGAGGTATGTTGACTTCAAATTTTTTTGTCTAAGGATATGATACTTTGGAAAAGATATTCTATGTTTGTTTCCACAGAGTATATAAAACTGTGTATTCCTTATTAGGTACTATGGTTTGATCAAAGAAGACCTCCTGAAATGATGGTCCATATGGTCCAACATCCACAACAACTTTAGGATTGTGGGCTTACATGGACCAAACATATGGGACACCCAATGAAAGACATGATTAACAACACCCCCAAAATACTCACCCATTTCTAAATATTGTTATAAATATGGTATAGAAATGAATACTACATCGGTATAAACTGAGGGTTTATTGATACAAATTTAACATTAATTTTGTTATATGTATATATTTTTTATTTTTTAATTTATTTATTTATTAAAGATTTCTGTCTCTTCCCTGCCACCACCTCCCATTTCCCTCCCCTTCCCCCAATCATTTACTCTTGTTTAAAGTATTATGTTTATACAGCTCACTTAAAATTATAATATATAATTAAAATTATGGGTTAATAGATAGTCACCTATAATAGTCAAGCTTATAGTTATGTTAGTTAGGTTTTCTAGATGTATATATATATTTTGTATGGATAGGTATTCTTCAAACCTTTCAAAGACCTTCAGAATATGGCATTCAAAATGTTAAGAATGTTGATTTTGTTCAACAGTGACACATATCTGCTCATGCACAGACATGGTGCTGTGGCAGCACCAAAAACTTCAGAAAGGTTTCTGAGCATTGAACAAATTTGTCATGAAATTTGCCTTCAGTGTGACAGGGCTAGAAGTTTAGAAAAGAAACTGTAATTGACTGGAATGCTTGGTGGTATGCTGTATGAAGTGGACATGCAGAACACACAAAAAAGTGACTGCTTAACTTTCCAAAAGATGGGATTGTCTGTCAGCATTCCTGCTTCACAGAAGTAACTTTCAAACATTC
Organism: Microtus pennsylvanicus; assembly: GCF_037038515.1. Taxonomy (NCBI): domain Eukaryota; kingdom Metazoa; phylum Chordata; class Mammalia; order Rodentia; family Cricetidae; genus Microtus; species Microtus pennsylvanicus. Next base: position 24,854,921 of record NC_134599.1, read on the forward strand.
TGTAGGACACAGAAGAAAACATTGACAAACTTTTTCAGTTCAAGGCAGACCAGATCTTCAAATGTCCTGCTTCACTTAAAATTCTGCTGGATATTATGGTCCTATAGTTTGAATATGGATGCCTCAACATTACAAAAGACTATTAGGTGTCTGTCCAGGCAGTGAGATGTCTCTGTCATTTCTAGGACTTTGGAAGTGCCTTACAATGCATTTCCTGTTTACTTAGGTAACATTATAGCTTTCTGGGGTCTTTGATAGAGTTGAAGAATAGATAGTTATAACTGTAGTTTTCCTTAGTTATGATAAAAGATAAATTAGTTGTAAAACTTTAGACTCACAAAGATATGACAGATGATATTGTCCTTAATTTGTCAAATGTAAATGAACTAAATATTCTAACTATAATTCTTGCTTGATAGCTGATTTTTATATGTAATTTGCTATGTTAAAATTAAAATCTTCCTTTTTAATTAGACAGAAAATGGGAGATGCTCTGGGAATATTCTTCTGCATATGTCTTATTTATTAGTTGATGAATAAAACTGTTTTGGTTAATGACTTAGCAGAGTAAGCCAAGCCAGAAATATGAACAGAGATATATAGAGAGTAGACAGAGTCAAACAGATGCCTATCAGCCACTGATAAATCAAGACATGTAGAAAATGAGGTAATGCCAAAGGTACATGGCAATACATAAACTAATTGAAATTGTCTAATTTAAGATGTAAGAGCTAGCTAGAAATATGTGTGAGCCCTCAAATAAACAGTGTTTTAATTAATATAGTTTCTGTGTGATTATTTTGGTCTGGGCAGATGGGAAACTAAAGTTTAGTCTCTATCTGCATTTGCACTTTTGTCCATATTCAAATCAGAGAAAATATATACAGAAGATCTGTTTTCACATGCTTCCCACTGTTTTTATAAAAGTAAACACTGGATTATAAATTTGCCAAATGTCTGCATTAAGAACAAAGAACTGATAACAGAGAAGCCAAGAGTGAGGTGGCTAGGTGTGTTGGTACCTTTAAAATGAGGGTCCAGAGAGAAACTACTGAAACAGCTCTCAAAATGAAAGTGTTTCTTCTGCTAAAACAAAAGAAAATGTAATTGGTACTGCTTTTTTATATATTTCCATACTGGTTACTTTATTCCTTCTTAAATTTCAAAACGTTCCCCCAATAAACATGCACAGAGGATTGATGATGCAATAAAACCTGTTGGCTTGCATCTGGTTTCCTCATGAGGCCTTTCTTTCTAGCATGCAGATTCAATAAGATCTACTTCAACTTAAAGAAATGCAAAATATTAACAAGACAAGACAAGCAGAATGAAATGTAACAGTATTTTATTTGAAATATAACTCAGTGTACATGTAAATATTTTGAAGATTGAACCTGCACCCAGCATTATCATGCTATATACAGATCAGTTTTATTGAAATTTTCTGTTTACAGGAACACTGTCTGTGCCATTAAGAAATCGGAATGATAATTGCATATCCTGGGAGAGCTTGAAAAAGGAGAAATGGAATCCACATAATCTTCTGGGAGTCTAAGATCCCTTGTTACAAGCACACATTAGAATATGTGCTTCTTAGAACCCTTTAGGGATGAAATTAATAATTGTTACTGAGGACCTAACATGCTCATAATAATGATGAGTAAACACATGTAACCTACTGGAGAAATTGATATTTGCCTTTATCATTAGTTGCATTCCCTGGTTTGCTGTTTACCTTCACTGTGACACAGTCACAGGTTAGAGAAGGCATTCAAAGCTTTTTGATTGAATGGAGAGTTGCTTATTTATGTCAATCCAGAATGATTAGTTTTTATTAGTACCAAGAAGTCGTTAGATTTATAAGGAGTTCAATTTCCAAGATGTAAATAAATTTCTGTTGATAGATTTTTGGGAAGAAGCAGATGAATCAGTATTTTAATTACATTCAGCACTTTCCTAAAAATATAGGATGAACTTTAGCATGGATTTATTATGACTTTCACATTTATTTAACCAAACTGAATCATTGGGGAACATGACAGTGCATGTTCTCTCTTCCTCTCTTCTAAAATCCTCCACCTAGCCTTCAGACTTAATTAAGTTTGTATTTATGAAATCCTCCTGTCTGCTGAGAAACTCAAGAAATACATAACCAATACAAAATCTCTAAATGTCAGCCTTCAGGGAACTGAAATTTCTTCATAAGATCCAGGCTTTTTGCCCACATTTTCCAGCCCACACTGATCTATCAAAGGACACCAGTGAAACTGAAGATCTTATGCAACACATTCTAAAATAAACACGAGGTTCCTTTTCTATTTCCTGATTTCTCATCTAGAGAGATACCAAACTGCTGATTTCCAATCATGTAACAGGAAATTTGTTTTCTTCATTCTATATGCAGGTGTACTGAAAAGGATTTTTTTTTAGAGTATGTCTCACTTTCCATTCCATGGGGACACATGCCCAAGAGGTACTTGAAAGACTTGTGACAGACCACATCATACTGCACCATTTGTGAAGCTTACCCTTTGATGTATCCATTTTGATGTTCTCCTACAATACCCAATCCTCTAATCTGTCCACTTTTGTTTACCAATTACTCATCAACATTCATGAATAATGTCAGGTCAGTGAAGTAATGGTTCTCACTTTATGGCTGTGGTGGTTGTTACACAACGCAGCAGACACTAGACAGACAAGGTCAATAGCCATTTGCTATCCATGCACACATGATGGAAGACAAGGACACTATAACTAGTCAGGATCATACCAGAGCCACAGTAGAGAAGCATGAGTAATCAGACTCCATGAAATGAAAGCTCTGTTGAATTCAAAATTATATCATAGTCATGTTTTCTATAACCTAACTGCAATTTAATAGGATTTAACATATTGAAAGCACCCTTAATTCTGTTTGAATGTTTGAGGTAATATAGAAAATCAACACTTTTTTTCTTTTATGTGTCTCAATATGTTGGTTCTGCACATAAGAATTTTGCTCAAATACAACTGAAATAGATGTATTGATTTGTGATATATAATGCCTTTCCTTCAACGTATGATTTTAGTATGAATAAGACTAGTAACTAGGGACAGTCTCTGAGATGGAGAGTAGAGAATTCTTTTTCCACATTCACATATTTTAATCCTATGAAAATGAAACAATAATTTGACTATACTTATGGCAAACTATGATGTAAGTTAGGTTTATGTTGATTTGATTTTTCCTAGCAAAAGATTTCTCAAATGATTTAGCTCTTCAAAGCTAAGTTGTGTTTTTTTTGTTGTTGTTTTGTTTTTGGTTTTTGGTTTGTTTTGTTTTTGTGTGTATCTTAGTTTGCAAGAGCTATGGATATATGTGTGTGTGCATACGTATATGCATATATGTATATTTATGCATGCACACACACATATATCATCCTATGTATGTACAAAGGTAGAACATATACTATAAAACATAAAACAGTATATGTTTCTTTACCAAGAAGATTCAAAATTTTTCCCTCAGCTTTTATTCAAGCCATAGAATATAGGAATAATTTTCTGCAATTAAAAACCTCAGTCACTCTTTATTCAACATCTAGTTTGCATCAATCACGATGCTAAGTGTCGATAAGAAACACTTGCCATCATTATTCAACCCATAACACATACATAGCAACTGCAGTTGTTCATTGGACACTTTGTTTACTTTATAGGTGGGAGGCAAGAGGGGCATGTGGTAAATGTTTCCACACAGCCACAATTCATATAGAACATGGTTTAGATTTCAACCTGTGTTAATAGAAACAAATTGATTCATAGATATCAAAGAATCTCCAACTAAAAAACTCAGTTTTAAATAAAAATAGGCTTATTTATCATTTATCGTAAAAGTCTAGTATGTAATCATTAACAAAGTTGGAGACTACTCACACAGTTCTCAGAGAGTCTGGTTTATTTCTTATTTTTATATTTTCTCTTGTTTCCCATTAATTTGCTTTCTTGCTGGGATATGTTCTTATGTTTAGGTGGCATTATGTTTAGAGATAGAGTAAAAAATGACAAAAGAGACTACGTGTGATATCCCCTATGGAAGGTCACTGGAGACTGCATAAGATATGCATGTTTGAACCCAATGACTATAAATGCCCAGAAGGCTACACTAGCTCCGTGAGCCATTTTCAAAAACAGTCTTGTAGCCTTGCACATCTTAAAAACAGTTGTAAGAGCAAGAAAAAGAGTCAGAGACCACTTTTTCACACAATTGGGAGTTCCATAAAAACACAAAGCTAACAGCCACAACATACATGCTGATGAGGACGCCATGCTTGTCATTTCAGTCTCTGTGAGCCTATATTTGTTCTGAATATTTGATTCAGTAATCTATGTTCTCCTGCTGTCCTCTGCCCCCTCTGAATTCTATAATCTTTGCACCTCCTCTTCTGCAGAATTCTCCAAATCCGGCTCAGGTGAAAGTCTTTTGCCTTGTCTTACTGTATTTTTTCTGTCATGTTTGTTGTTGTTTCTTGGAGACATAGTGTTTTCTGAGGAAAGACTGAGGGGACATGGATCTAAGGAAGAGTGGGAAGTTAGGAGGAGGGGAGGGAGGGGAAAGAGTGGTAGAGATGTATTGTATGTGAGAAGACTATATTTTCAATAGAAAAGAAAGAAAGAAATGGTAAAGCAAAAGAACAAAGGAGAAGAAGCAGTCTTTGAGGGAGTAGCACTCTCAGGATGCTCTTCTCTAAGTACCAGAATCATAAGTGGAATATGTTGTATCATTTCTATGATAACATTTCAAGTCCTTTACTTGACCTTTTATTAAGACAGTAAAAAAAATTATTGCAGAAATGGTGTGATTACTCTCTAGAGGACTTAGTGTTTGCCAGATTAATGGCAGAATAAATTCATGAATTGAGAGCTGGGCATTTCTAATATTAAACATAGATGCAAATAACAAACAAAGAATGAACACAAGCAATTTGATATAAACTACAAATTTTTATATGGCAAGAAACAGGGAAAGTATGTGTTTATCCATTCATTTATTCAACAATTTTAAATATTTGTTATGCATCTGGCCCGCCTCCTCAGGCTGGATGTCAAAAAAATCAATATGAATAAGTATAAAGGATAGAAAAAAATCACACCCTTTATTTTTCTTGTAGCCTAGCAATAGAGACAGATAAATACAGACCAGAAATATTTCATGACATCTTAGACCATTATAAGTGTAATGCAGAGAAATAAAGTAGGAGGATGGAAACGATAACTGAGGGTTTAATTTTTTCTAGAGTTCTCAACAGAAAATAGATCTATGAAGATAAAGTCTCAACACACTCTGCCAACACCAAGAACTTGCTATGAGTTCTGCAATTTGAGGATGTGACTGGACAGGAGAGATGAAGGGCAGACAGGGTAGCAAGGAAAGAAACAAGCCTTCCTGTGTAGGCAGACCTTGTATCATTTCACATTAAGTTTTGAACTCTGGGAGCAGGCGTAATGCTATTTTTTCCAAAGACTGTCCTAACCTTTCGACTGTCATATCATTTTCTAAGAAGTGGCACTGGATTACAGATATCCTGAAAGACATTACTGTCCTTGCTTTGCAAGATTTTTTTTTCCAGAAGACTGGACTTTCCTATAGATCAAACCAGAAAATGTAGAAAAATGGGAAAGGTTCAGCCAGTACCCATTGCTGGTAGTTTTATTTTGTGTTATCTTATGACCCAACCACTCTTCATGAGACTTCACTCTATGACCTGCAAGCTCTAGCTAAAAGTCTCCATTATGAACCTTACCCATTTTAGCAAAGCTTAAACCTACTTTGACCTCACTCACTTTAGCTACGCCTTGACTCTATGACCTTCCAACTCTAGCCAATCATCTACCCTTTGTAAACACTTTAAACAATTCTATACTTTAAAGATTCTAGTAAATATTCTACTATGATCAAGCCACAGTAGCTAAGCCTCCACTATGATCTGTCAAGTGATCAAACATTCATCCTCTATGATGCCGATCATTCTAGATAAGCCACTAAGAACTTTCCGCATACTAGTCAAGCCTTCTCTGGTTCATTCATTACTTATATTGGAAAGAATAATATCTACATTTTTTAGCCTGCATGCCGTATGCTTTCTGTGACAATCTATAGAAGACAATTCATAGGGCTTTTGTATTTTCAGGAGGGTTTAGCTCACTTTGTTAGAATGTACAATGTGAGTGTTGACAGAAAAGGGTTTCATTGCACTAACTGTGGTTTAAAATTTCAGTGGTCTTAAATTTGTTCATTGATTTAAAAACTCAAAAATATGTAGACTGTATATGTAGTTTCATTACAAATTAATTCGGGAACAGAACCACAGAAACCAAAGAAAAAACAATTGACAGGACTGTTTTTATCTAGTCTCCTATAAACACTAAACCTAGCTCCGATCCCAGGTTAACCAAAGACATCTCATAGAATATATGTTTTGTTGTCTCTTCATTTCTCACTTTCGTCTTCTATTCCTACTTCTGCATCTCAGGCTGCTGTTGCCTCATAATGCCCATGTTTTCCTCAGGTATTCCCAAAGGCATAGGTATTTTTAAAATATCTGAACTTCTGAAGCTGTGCCAAACAGTTCCTCTGCGTGACCCTTACAAGTTATCATTATGTCGTGCACAAAACACTTTTGGCTACTTTTTTAGAAAATGATACATAGGATGAAAGGAAAAACAGTGGGGGTACAGGTTTTGTCTGTGCTTAATCAACAGAAATAGAGACTAAGGTCAATTTATTTTGATCCCACAGTCAATAATTCTTAAATTAAAACTAATGGTGTATTATTTTTCATTAATGCCAAGATGTCCAGCTAGGTCATTTAAGCTCTTTAGATTTACTGTATGACTTCAAGATGCCTAGAGTTGCACTGGGATTGGTTAAACACTTGAAAACGTGAGTCTTACTACTTCAGAGCATGCTGGCAATCAGGCAGGTATGCATTATTTGAATTCCAGGTTCACCGACTACAGGCTCTTTGTTTGAGTGACTGTCTAACCTTCATCTTGTCTGGCCTTAATTTGCCATCATTTTGCCCTGTGCATCTAATCAGAGGTATTATGCAAAGTTTAGAATCATAACAATGAGGAAGCTATTGTCTAAAGAATGACCTGGCATAAATTCTATATGCTCATCTTGTAACAGACATGCTTAGTGAAGAGAAGGATTCATGTTTGAGGGTATGAAGTATTTTAAAGGTGTGACTTCCTCCTTGTTGTCATCCTTGAAAGTCAGTAGTAATTTATTAACACAAATTAAATGTATAGATGTTGCATAGCATAAGAAATTTTCTAACCCACTTTATGGAGAAAATAGGATTGGAAGTTCGGAGGGTAGGATAGTTAATTGTGTTTTTTCAGTTATAATAGGTGGAGTTAAGTAAAAGGGAGAGATAGAAAAATTAACTTTTTTAAAAGTAAAAGTAGAACAAAAAAGGCAGAGAATAATCTGCTCAAGAGAGGATGGAAGTGATATCTATGTAATGATTTGGATTTTGAATGTTACCCAAAGACTCTTATATTAAGACTTAGTAACCATATTGTATGATCAATTTTGGCATCTGGTGGATCCTTTCATGATAGAGCCCACTGGAAAACAGTTGTATCATTGAGGGTAAACACAATGAAAGGGATATTTTGGGAACCTAATTCCTCCCTCATGCCTCCTGATTCTCAGCTACAATGACATGATCAAAGTTCCTCTTCCCTCTGCTCAAATCATGAAGCTCTGTTCCATCACAGATATGGGGACAAGTGACCATGGACTAGCACCTCTGAATCTGAAAGCCCAAATGCATATGGTTCCCATGTGGGTTGCTGTAAAAGTCTTTGAAAAAAATCTAACACCCCTTCATGATAATGTCTCGGAGACATCAGGGATACAAGCAACATACCTAAACATAATAAAAGAAGATTATAATATATCCTGGAGGTTTCATCCAGCAACTGATAGAAACAGATGAAGACCCACACTCAAACATTGGGCAGAATTTGCGGAATCCTGAGGAAGAGAAAGGGAAATGATTGTAGCAGTATTAGAACTCAAGGCCACCACAAGAAAACTCACAGAATCAACTACCTGGGCTCATAGGGGACTCACAGAGACTGAACCAATAACCAGGGAGCCTGTATGGAGCTAGTATAGGCACTTGGCCTATATGTTACAGTTGTGTAGCTTGGTCCTCTTGCGGGACTCTTAATGGTAGGTACAGGGACCACCTCTGACTCTTTTACTGGCTTTTGGGGCACTACTCCCTATTCTGAGCTATTTTGTCCAGTCTTAATACATGTGGAGATTCTTAGTCTTACTGCAAGTTGATATGGCAAGTTAATATGCTTTGTATTTATTGAAACTCTTAGGAGAACTGACCTTTCCTGAATAGAAAGGGATGAGAAGTGTATTGGAGAAGATGGGAACAGAGGGATGGGTACGGATGAGGAACAGGGAGGACAGGAGGGAGAGGAAAATATGGCAGGGATGTAAAATAAATAAATACATTTATTTTAAAATGAATGTCTAAGCATTATGAATAGAGAAGCAATGAATGTGATTGAGTGTCTCTGTTGTAGGATAAAGTTTCCTTTGGGTACATGCCCAAAAGCATTACAGCTGGATCTTGAGGTAAATAAGTTTCCAGTTTCCAGAGGAATCAAAGCATTGATTTTCAGAGTTTTTACACAAATCTTCAGTTCCACCAGAAATGTATCAATGTTCTCCTTACTCCATGTTCCCATTAGCGTGGGCTGTAATTTTTTTATTCATCTTGGCCATTCTGACAGATGTAATATGAAATTTCAAAGCAGTTTTAATTTGCATTTCTCCAATGACTAACGATTTTGAATACTTTTAGGTGTTTGTTAGCCCTTCATCTTTCATCTTTTGTGAATTCTATTTAGAATTGTTTCTCAATTTAAAAATTGAGTAATTTGTTTTCTTGATGTTCAGTCTTTTTATCATTAAAGATATTAGCTATTAGTTGGTAGGCCATCTAGCAAAATGTCCCAGGACTGAAAGAAGTGGACACAAGACAAATCTCTAATCCAGAAGCAGTCTTCACCTGACAACACTTTTCAAAAAAAAAAAAAAAAGATTTCTCCAGTAGTCTCACTGGGTATACAAACCACTCTTAAAAACAGATCACATGGACAGTCAACGAATACAAGCTCAATGGCATTCTTGGAGGTTCCTTGTCTTCTAATGCCTTTCAGGTCTGTTGTGTATATATTGTTGTTTCAAGTCTTGGGTTTATATGAAATTTCTAAGTGTGTAAACATGCATGTCACTGAGTCTACATATTTCTTAAGTTTTTTTCTTTATATATATACATATATGTGTATATATATATATATATATATATTGCTTAATTTTATTCTGGTTGGTTTGTTTTAATTTAATTTAAATTTTAGATGCCTGTTTGTATTCCAATGAGTAAAAAAAAAGGATGTGAATTTGAGTGGATAAGGAGTTGGGGAGAAATTGAGGGAGGGGAAAGAATAATGGAAATATACTAAATGAAAATTTTTTGGGGGGGGGATTTTTCGAGACAGGGTTTCTCAGCAGCTTTTTGTTTCTGTCCTGAAACTAGCTCTTGTAGACCAGGCTGGCCTCGAACTCACAGAGATCCACCTGCCTCTGCCTCCCGAGTGCTGGGACTAAAGGTGTGTGCCACCACCGCCTGGCCTAAATGAAAAATTTATTTTCAACATATAAGTAAATATAAAATAAGAATATCAATGTAATCAGGATTAAATAATTATCTGAGTAAAATAAAAGCACATAATGAGAAGCTAGAACTATTGGTTGCTTAAAACTCCAATAAAATCTTTAAAAGTTTTAAAAATTAGGCTGACGTTATAACTGATTTGTGAGAAAAATCATGTGGAATTCATGAACCCATAGATAGGATCTCTAGCACTGCAAAAAAGCAGCCATGATGAATTCCTTTAATCCAACCCTCAAGAAGTGGAAACAGGTATATCAGAAATACAAAATCAACCTTGGTTATACAATTAGTCCAATGTCAGCTTGGGATGTATGAGACCCAGCTGTATTAATAGATACAGACAGTATCTATATGATAAATAAGTGAGTTTATAAGATAAAAAATCTAAATGTCTAATATATCAATTTTATATGCTGCAATTTCTTTCAAAAACTGAAAGCAAATTGTATTTCTTAGAAGGTTGCATAAGATAGTTTGGGGAATAAAAATAGATTAATCAAAACATTTTAACTTGGATGATGGCCAGATTACAAAGGCATTTGGAATCTGAGATGTATTCCCAGGCCCGACATAGTAGAAGAATGGTACCAACTCTCGAAAGTGTCCTATAATCCACTTGTTGTCCCTAACCACATTAATTAATAAATAAAGTTATGTCAGTCAAGTAAATAGCAAAATACATAGTAATAGTAAAAAGCATATTTTCTATAGTAAGCCTGTAAGCCCAATTTCACTACAGTTTTAAAATCTTTATTTGACAGTGACATCCTAGGTTATAATTAATTAAAAATCAATTTGGCAATATTTAGATGGATATAAAATTTATATGCTGGTTAGAAGGGTTACATATTAAACACAATGATGCTGAAAGCTTAAACCAAAATTTATTTTATGCAGATATTAAGGTTAAAAAGGACAGAGAATTGAAACTAATCAAAACCTAGCAAAATAGGCAATAGTCAAGAACAAATGACAAAAATTGAATTGCCAATACTATGTTTTCAAAGACTGACCATCACTTTAGATTTTCTTGATGTTGAAAAATAATAAATAATATAGCAAAATCATCAACTCTAGTCCAAAAAAATTGTTGACAAATTACATATAATGAGCAAGTTGCTTTTAAAAAGGTGACATCATGCATGTCAGAAATGAGAAACTTTGAATTATTATGTTAAAGAAGTTAAGTCTATAATTAAACCTTTATAAAATTCTTATGAAGTCCAAATTGCTTCCATAATTATCTCTTCCAAACTTTTAGGAAAGAAATAATATATAGTTTCCAGCTCCTTCAAATAATAAGGAGACACTATAATTTTTCTAAAAGAGCAATAAAATCTTATTTCAAATTGTGGCAATAACACACAGAGGAAAAGTTATGGACTGTTTTTTATTTTGAAACTGATGTACAAAGTTATAGGCTAATAATTCAGCAACATATTCAAAGAATTATGTGTAAATAAGGAAGCTCAAAATAGAAGAGTAGAAAATATCTAAGGTTAAAAAATGAAAAGATCAGTCTAGTTTTATTTATTTTATGGACTAACATGAAATCTTACAGACACTCAGGAGCATCAAACATACAGCGGCCTCAGAAAACTTGAAATTGGAAGTCAAAGATCCAAGACAACCATAGCTCAGTCTTTTCATAGGTCCTATCTCTTCTTTATGTACTTATGCATTTTTTCCAACCTTTACTTCTAGAAATTGTAATATTTGATATACGCAACATTCAAATCCATGAATTGTGTTAACTAAAATGTTATTTTAAGATAATATTGTATTCATTGTGTAAAGATAATAATGTAATAATGTAAAAAACCTTGCCTGATGTATGAAATAGATCTTTATTAAAACCTTATCATTATCAAAGAGGTCAGTACTGTCCTACCTCATGATAATACTGTGTTTGTATTTTTCCTTGGGCTCCATTGTTAACACTAAGAAACAACAAGTTACTTGAAGAAGGATAATGGATATTGAATAGCAAGTAGAAATGGGTCAGTTGGTGGTGTAGCACACCATTAATCCCAGCACTTGGGAGGCAGAGGCAGATGGAGCGTTGTGGGTTTGCTGCTAGTCTGATCTACATAGCTAATTCCAGGACGGCTAAGTGCTAGGGCTGTTATACAGAGAAACTCTGTCTCAAAAAAAAAAAAAAAAATGAAGAGTAGCCATGGCTGCCATATGGAGGCATAAAATATTTTATCTTCTTCAGACTTAAGTTTGAGAAGCAGCTTACTCAGTCACATCCCTGTAATTCTGCTGATCAGATGGTAAGCTCATCAGCATGTCTTCCCTTTGGTGTTGACTTCCAGTTAGACTTAAATAAAAGTGTCCAATATTAATATTAATATTTCATTTTCAGTTCAAGAATGTGCTTGCAAACTTCCCTGGATGAATGTTGAAGCTCTCAGTAATTTCATTCAGTATTTCTTCTATGCTTTTACTGCTCTCCTGAGAGAATTTCAGCCTCAACAGTTTTCATGAGTTTTTTGAATGTTTTTGATTCTTTTGCTATTGTAAAGTCATTTATATGTTGAATACTGTTTTATGTTAATTTGTAAATTCACTTAAGTGTTTATTTTAATTTCCAACTTTTCTTAAAATCTCTAACCTACATCTTCTAAATTTGAACAGCTTTTCAAATCTTTCTTGGATATTGATAGATAATAATCTAAACTTCAAAGTTTTAATATTTCTACCCTTTTTGAAGCGGTCTCTACTATTGATAGACAAACACATAAAAGAATTTAGCTTTTAAATACTGACAACTGAATACACTAAAAATACGGGTGTGTTTAGGCAACATATTGATGATGGAGAAAGGCATTATTCTAGTTTCAAGTGCAGAAATCCAGTATTTTTTTTTATATTCCAAGTTTTCTAAGTGGTGCATTTCTTTTAACCAAGCAGATAGTAAAGTGATATTGGCTATAGACACTGAGAAGGGACAGAGAGGAAACTTCTGACTTCCTGAGAGTTCTAAATCTTGAAATGAATATTAGCTATCTAAATAAATATGGACAAAATTATACAAAATATATGTATACCTATATATGTATATATATATATATGTGTGTGTGTGTGTGTGTGCTGTACATATACACAAACACAAAAAATATGAATTATTTTATCATAATTAAGAGAAAAATAAATTTTGGGGAAAAATAATAGTTCTATAGCTTTTAAGGTATTCTATTCATTCTGAGAAAGCTTTTAGTCCTATTCATTGGGGAATTAACATAGATTTAAAACATATTTGCAAGTAATTCCAATATTGTACTATAATAGAATAGAATGATAATGTGGAGAGATATATTTTAAAAATTGCTGAGTTAACGAATAACACATTTCAGGTCATTCAAGCTAATGATGTGTCCTCTTTATGTTTTGATATTTTATTGGATAATAAACTATTTATCCTAACTAGCTCAAAGAGTGATTGATCATAGAAACTAAATTACCAAATAAAAATTCTGCCAGTGCTTTAGGGCATGATGCGAATGGAGAATACAGTCATTTCTTTCCCATCTTCTAGAACAGATGTAATTCTATATTAAATGTCATTAACTGCATTGAATAGTTTCTTACAAATTGTCGTGTGTTCCTAAATTTAGGCCTTTGAGATTTTACACTGTGGCTGAAACCCGAATAGAACTGTGTTTGTTTTACGATGTATATGCCTTTCTCTGTTTCTCGGCCTTTATCTTAGTGCTGTCTTGGGTTGAACCCTGCCACTTGTCCTACGCTGACTTTCACTTTACCAAATCATCTCTGATTTCCTACCTATCTGACTCTGCTGGTGTCTTGCTATATATGACATTGATATGTACGCCGGAAGTCAACTTCGCTAAAGCAGTTTGACAGGAAGTTTTGTTTTATGAATGCTGGTAGCATTGCATACTGCAGTGTTTTCCAGTGGAGGATCTGGCTTTAAAGACCTTTCTAAGAGTCTGCCTATATAGAGTTGCATTTGTAGACTAGAGAAAAACTTTTTCCTTCTATGAGCCCCTGACTCCTTTTGCTGATTGGAGACTAAGACGAAGAGACATTAAAGGGAAAATCTGCAATTCATCATTTCATCCCTTCTGCATTCTAGAAAGAAAAACAGTCTGTCCTTGAAGGAGTTGAGAGGCAAAGAA